>NC_082704.1:14099165-14454157 GCF_949987515.2 Delphinus delphis | reverse complement strand
TAGCTCTAGATCCTATCCACTATTCCAGTAGCGCCTCACTTCCCTGAGCTGCGACAACCAAAAATGTCACCAGTTATTGCCAGATGTTCCTCCGGGAGCAAAATCACCCCGAGTTGAGAAACAGTTAGAGCCAAAGGTATGTGTGAGGAAGTGATGGGAAACAAGATTGGAAAGCCAGGCAGGGGTCCAGGTCATGAAAGCTATGTGCACTGTGATAAGAAGTTTGGACTTTATCCTGAAGATCACAAGAAGCCCTTGAAGTATTTCAAGCCAGAAGATAATATGCTCAGATGTGTGTTAAGACTATCACTGTGGCAGCAGTGTAGAGTGTAAATGTGAAGGGGATGTGTAGAAAGACTGGAAGCAGGGTGATGAGTCAGGAGACTCTTGCGATCAGCCAGAAGGGAAGTGATGAGAGTCAGTGTTAAGGCAATGGCAGTAGGAATGGAGTAAAGAGGGAAGATTTGAGAGATATTAAGAAAAGTCAAATGTAAAATAGCTAGCGAGCGGGAAGCAGCCGCACAGCACAGGGAGATCAGCTCGGTGCTTTGTGACCGACCGACCACATAGAGGGGTGGGATAGGGAGGGTGAGAGGGAGACACGAGAGGGAGGGGATATGTGGATGTATGTATATGTATAGCTGATTCACTTTGTTATATGCGCAATAATAATGCGGTTTGATAAGTGTTACGATGCATAACTGCAGAGTGCTATAAGAGCGGGAGAGGAAGAGCATCTAATGGAGTGAGTGTAAGGGGGAAAGGCAGAGAAAGCTTACTGGGAGGGGCAATATGGTGGAGAGGGGAAGAACCGCAGAGCCCATGAGAATGCACCTTGCAGGCCTCCAGCTAAGCAGCATTCTCAACCCCAGCACTACTGATACTTTAGACCAGATCATTCTTTGTTGTAGGGGCCGTGCTGTGCACTGTAGGATGTTAAGCAGCGTCCCTGGCCTCCACCCGCTAGATGTCAGGAGCTCCCTCCTCCAACCTGTGACAATCAAAAATGTCCCCAGATGTTGCCAAATGTCCCCTGGAGGGACAAAATTAGCCCAGGTGATACTGAACTGCAAGGAGCATAATTTGATCAAGGGCCTGAGGTGCCATGTCCTGAAATCCATCCCTGAACGTGCACAAGGCTGCACTTCCCGCGGGCTGCCTTTAGTGAAGGGACGAAGCGCATCAGGGACCCTAAGGTACTCCTGCTGCGGGGAGAGGTAGGAATCCACTGACACCAGACTTTGGCTCAAGGACTCGGCGAAGGCCTCTCTTAACCTTTCTTTGACTACCTGGCAATCTAGGATGTTCCTACCAGACCTTCTTCCCCCTCTCTTCTCACCAGGGCTCAGACTTACATCTCAGTCTGATGGCTCTCAGCCTTCTCCAGCAACCTCGCCAGTTTCTCTCATACTGGGTGTCTCCCCTAATGAAATCCTTGCATGTTTAACCCCATATTGGCTTCTGCTTCTCAGAGGACCCAGACTAACAGAGGCAGCCAGACGCTGGAGTCAGAAATATCTGGGTTCAACTCCTGGTTCCTCTTACTAGCTGTGTGGCCTTGAGCAAGTTACCATACTTCTCTGAACCCCGTTCACCTGTATGTAAAATGGAGGTAACAGTGTCTACCTCAGAAGGTTTCTATGAGAATGAAACGAACCACTGCATCTAAAATATTTAGCACAGTGCTAGATACCAAGTAAGAGCTCATTAAGTGCTGACTCTTAGTAAAGGATGGCTATGTGGAGAAATGGCATTCTGAGCAGATTGGACAGCATGGTACACTGACTGGGTGGTGAGAAATGCCATAGAAAGGTGGGGAGGGATGTGAAATGGCATAAGCATTTCAGTACCTCGGAAACACAACGTGCAAGCAGGAAGCTATGAGAGATGATGTGAGAGGTAGGCAGGTCTAAAGCAGAACAATTCCAGTCCTTTCAACCTTTTAAATTCAAGTTATATTCTTCAATCCTGTTATCAGCTCCTCTGAGCCTTCTTCAAGTTCACTACATCTGCCTTTATCTAAAAACCTAAACCTTCACACAAACTCCATCCAAATTCTCTCATTCAAAGTGTCTGACTAGTTGGGAGAGAGACTAAAGGGTTTGTTGCTTCACAGTTCCTCCCCTCAGGATTGCAATTTATGTGGCCCTGAATGGGGATTACTCGGAGGGAAAAAGATCTAATCGCTACTTGGCCCTTGCCCTGAAAACTCTTTCATTCGATCCAAAAACATTAACAGGGACCATTTTTCCCCTGAGGATAGTTAATCATTACCCCAACCTCCTCTTCTCTACCCTCCCCTCTCCCTACCACACACACATACACAAGAATAATCCAGACATATCCATGAGCACGAGAAATTTTAAACCTGCAATAATGTAACCAATGTGTGGGTATTCTGCCAGCTAGACTTGAATTCAAGTCCCAACCCCAAGGATGAACAGTTACACAGTCTTCAGCAAGTCAGCCTCTGAGCCTCAATGTCCTTTTCTATATCATGGGGTTAATAAATGATACCCTGGATGAAAAGCATTTTGAGGTTACTATTATTCAACCTGTGTCAAGTTAGGGGTCTAAAACTACCTCTCTGATGCCCTTCAGAATGTTCTGTGCTTTCCTTAACGTCCTTACCCAAGCAATAGATAGGAAGAAATCCAACTGGTTTTCTAAGTAAGCAGAGAAACAGCTGCCCAAAGCTTCTCTGAGGGAGAAAAGTGTAAGCAAAAAATAGGACTGGTGATGCTAAACTCTGGACTGGGTTTCATTCATTCAGCTTTGCCAAACTGAAATTTCTCTCCCGATTCCCTATACCCACTCCTGAGACTTCGCTAATCCATTCTTATTTCCTCTACCTTACTTGGTTTAGGAGTTCATCCCTTCATACCTAAAATCACTCTATATTTTTGTCTACCTGTTTACTGTCAGTCACCCTCTACTATGAATATAAGTTCCATTGAATTATTGATATTTCTCCAGGACCATGAATTCATTGATATTTCTCCAGGACCATGCACAGTGTTTGGCACATAGTAGGTGCTTAATTAGTCTCTGAATGAATGGATGGATGAATAAATAAATGAAACGCTGGACCTCTGCAATGGCATCGTGGCTGGGCTTCCATCCTCCAGTCTCTCCAATCCTGTATGCATCTCCATATTAGGCTTTACCTGGGTGGTAGTAAGAGCAAGAGGATGTAGACTTTGAAGAAGTGGTGAAGGAGCACGAGCTCCACCCTCAGGAGTGGAAGAGTAATAGTAAGAGAGCTTTAAAACTTCTAGAACCGTCAAAAAAGTGTATTTGGAATTATAAGCATGGGTAGACTTGCCCAAAGTGTCTTCTGTGGAACACTAATCTTATCAGTGCTTCTCAACAAAAGGTTCCACGATCAAGTAAGTTTGAGAAACACAGCCTCATTAATTCTACGCTCAGTGCACCCACAGATTCACAGGTTATATAAGCATATTAAAGGCTTTCAAATGTCAGACAGTAAAGAAACATGCTTAATCATTAAAACCCTTTTATCATATAATATCTGCGGAAAATATTTTAGAAAAAACTGGTCTAGGAAATAACCATGATAAGAAAGTTATCAGATTTCTAGAAGCCTTAAATCCCTTCCCAGATTTTTTTTTTATCTGCTGTCTGTTTCCATTTAGTTATCACCAGCAAAATGGAGCTTTAAAAGGAAAGGAGGCTGAGTGTCCAATAGGAGCTACCAAAATTACAGTGCGATAAAGGGCTGGAGAGACGAGACAAGGCAGAGAGGAAGTCAAGTAGAAAAATCAACTAGTGGGATCTGTGGAGAAAGGCAAAAAGCAAGCTTCTTGTGAATCACTCTCTCAATGACTATAATCAGTCTTTCTCTCCCCACACTCTACTGAAACTGCACTCACCAATGGACTGACGCCTCGTTGCACAACTCAGCGGGTACTTTTCTGTCATTAGCTCTCAGATGTAACTGACACAGTTGACCCGCCCTCGCTCTTGAAGCGTTCTGTTCGCTTGCCTTCTAGAAAACCAGGTTCTCCGGCTTTTCGTCCTACTTCTTTGGCTCCCCCAGCTCAGTCTCCTCACACCTGTCAATCCTTAAACAGTGGTGTACCTTGAGGCTGTGTCTTCTTCTAGGCCCTTTTCTCGTCTCACCTGACACATTATCCTGAGCACGCACCCGCTCCCATGGCTTCATATACCATCTATAGGCTGATAACTCCCCAAATCTGTATTTCTGGTGTGGTCTGTCCCCTTGGTTTTTTGGGCCTTAATATCCAGCTTCCTACTCAGCATTTAAACTTGAACTTATACTCAGCATGCCCAAATCTGAATTCATCCTCTTTCTATGATCTCAGAAAACAGCATCACCATCAACCCAGCTGCCCAAGTGAAAATCCCCGGAGTCAACCTCGACTCTCTCTCTCCCTCTCTACATTCAATCAATCAACAAGTTCTGTCGATTAATTCTCGTAAATATTTCTGAAATCTATCTACTTCTCTTCATCTTCATTGCTACTGCCATTCTTATTTCAGGGCCCCAAGTTCAGACCAACTCCTTAGAGAACTCACTGCCTCTGACCTTACCACTACTCCCTCCACCCTGCACCCAATCCATTTGGTCACATCGCAACAAGAATGCAGTTGGTCTTTTCCAACACAGGCAGGTCTGATCTTACCACCTCTGTTTAAAACACTTCAAAATGACCTCAACAAAAAATTTAAACTCTTTTTTTCGGCTGTGCTGGGTCTTTGTTGCTGCACGCGGGCTTTCTCTAGTTGCAGCGAGCAGGGGCTGCTCTTTGGTTGTGGTGCGCAGGTTTCTCATTGCGGTGGCTTCTCTTGTTGCGGAGCATGGACTCTGGGCACATGGGCTTCAGTAGTTGCAGCATGCGGGCTCAGCAGTTGTGGCTCGCGGGCTCTGGAGTGCAGGCTCAGTACCTGTGGTGCACGGGCTTAGTTTCTCCGTGGCATGTGGGATCTTCCCGGACCAGGGCTTGAACCTGTGTCCCCTGCATTGGAAGGCGGATTCTTAACCAGGGAGGTCCCCAAAATTTAAACTCTTTAACGTGATTTCCAAAGCCCTTCATGATCAGCTCTTGTTTTCACAGTAAAGTGTAATGGTAAGACTGGGGAGCAAGGCTGGCTGGGTTCAAATCCCAGCTTTACCATATTTAGTAGCTGTGTAACTTTGAGCAAGTTAACTTCCCTATGTCTTAGTTTTCTCATCTGTAAAATGAGGTAATTACAGTACCTACATTTTAGGGTTGTTTTTAATATTTTGTTAATATATGCATAGTATTCAAACAGTGCTCTATAAATGTTAGCTTTTCGTAGTAATACTATCTCTTCAACCTTATCTCTTGCCACTTATTCCCCTCTCTCTCTCTATCCTCTAGCCATATCATATGTCTTTTAGTTTCTACAGCATATCACATTCTCTTTTCTTAAGTGCACAGTTCAATGGCTTCTAGTATATTCACAGAACTGTGTATCCATCATCGTACTCAGCTTTAGAATATTTTCATCACCCCCAAAAGGAGTCCCACACCCCTTAACCATCACCCCCAACCCCCTCCCCATCTGCCCTAGACAACCACTAATTAATCTACTTTCTGCCTCCATGGATTTAGCTATTCTGGACTTTTCGTATACGTGGAATCATGCAATATGTGGCCTTTTGTTTCTGACTTCTTTCACTTAGCATAATGTCTTCAACGTTCCTCCATGTGGTAGCATATGTCAGTACTTCATTCCTTGTCATGGCCACACCACGCTCTCTTTCACTGACCTTTGTGCATGGTATCCCCTCTGGTAGTAACACATAGCTCCTCTCCACCCCTGACTCACATGGCTAACTCCCACTTAAACTTCAGTTCTCAATTTAGATGGAATGATAAGATTTCCTCCTGGAAGCCTTTGATGACAGCCCTCTCCATATCCCCTCCTGCTCCAGCCTGAATTAAGTAAGTTTCCTAGGTGCTCCCCCAATATCCTGTACACGCCCCCTTGCTTGTTTTTTTGTCTGTCCTTCTCTCAGATTACCAGCTGAACAATAACTGGGGCTGTGTGTTTATTGCTCGTACCCAGCACCAGCAGAGTGTGTGGCACACAGTAGGCACTGAATTACTCTGTTGAATTAACGAAATGGGAATATGAGAGGCTGGCCCAGAACAGAAAAGCGGAGGCTCTACTGGTAACAGAACAATAGGAGGTTTTCAGCTGTGGGACCAGACTAAACTTTCTAAAACTCTGCTTTTTTCAAACCTAATGTCCTCAAGCAAGATGCTGGGCTTCGGTTTTTCCTCTACGAAATGAAGGGTTCACCTGAATAAATAATGTCATTAAAATAATGTCTTACACTGGAATGGTTAAGGAATGCAGCCTCCATCAACTAGAAGCTTCTGAATCCTCTTTTAATCAGCTCTATCTTGACACCTGATTGAATTATTAGCAGTTAGTGCCTCTGTATTTATCAGCAATTAATTTCCCTCCACTGGCCTGGCTTTGTAAGATGGAATGGAAAGTAGGAGGTACCATTCCCTCTCAGAGAAGCATTTCCCAGCTCCATCAACCAGGCCCGACCTATTCTGAGTGGGCTTGCTGTTAATGAACATCACTGTGGCTCCTTCTAGGTCTGGACTGCTTTCCATAAGAGCAACTAGAGCTAAAGATCTAGAGCTAAAGATCTAGCAACAAAAAAAATTTAGAATCACAACACACTCTCTATACACACCACTCTAAGGCTTCAGTATTACAACTCCCACTTATCAAACACTCTATTGACTGACCCTTTATAATATAATATAATGTTCATAACAATCCCATGGAAAAAGTATTATTATTATTATCCTCATTTTACAAATGAGGAAACCGAGCCACAGAGAGGTTGAGCAACCTCCCAGTCACACAGCCAGTAAATGGTAGAGCCAAGATTTAAAACCAGGCCTTTCCCATTATTTAGTAATTAGTAATAATTAGTAATTATTCATTTACATATCTTCCTCTCCCACTGTGCTATGAGCTCCCTCTCGGTTTGTGCCACCAGCATCTGGCAGAGTGCTTGGCACATTGGTTCATTCATTCCTTCAAAAGAGATCCATTGAGTGTGTACTATATACTAAACACTGCTTATAGGATTGGACCATACAGCAGTGAACAAGGCAGTAAGATCCCTGGCCTAGTAGAGCTTACATTCAGGTGAAGGAGACAGACAAGTAAAAAAGCAAGATTTTCTATGAAGAAAATAAAGCAAGAAAATGGAATTAAGAGTAGCTTGGGCATGGGGGTGCACAGTGCTTTCTGAGACTAAAGTGGTCAGGGAAGGCTTCTTTAAGTAGGTGATGATTCACCTGAGCTGGGACTTAAATGATGAGAAAGAATCAACCATGATAAGAGAAGCATGTTCCAGAGGAAGCATGTTCCAGGCAGAGGAACCAGAACGTATAGAGGCCACGAGCTGAGAAAGCGTTCGGCACACTGAAGGAGAGAAAAGAGGGCTAGTGTGGGTGGGGCACAGGGACCAAAGGGGTGAGTGATAGATGTCAGACCTTACAGGACTCTCTAGGTATTGGGCACCTCCGATTGTACCTACACTTAGGATTGGGACTGCTGCCCCCTACCGATTCATAACAAGAGCCTGGCTGGAAGAAACAAGTTTATGAACGGGGATATTCAGAGGCAAGATTCCTGGGCCCTGGGAAGGAAAGCATGGGCCTTCCCTGTACCTGCTTCCTCTGTTCCCGGGGAATGCCTTTCTGTGTAGCCTACTCCCATTTTTTTACCCTCCTTCCACCTCCTCCTCCACACACATCCCTAAAACAATTTAAGCATGCAAGCCATACCCTTCAACTCCTCCTGATGCCATGAGACAGCCAATCTGTGCCTTGAGCCTCTAATGCTAAAACCCTGGAGTCAGATAAGAGGGAGTGGTGGTGACAGTGGCAGCAGCCACGTCGCAGCTTGAGCTCAAAGCTCCAGGGCTTCTTCTGCCTGACCCCTGGAGAGATTCAGACAGTTTTAGCTTGGCTAAAACAGCAGTCTGGAGGGCTGAGCTTCCTAACTACTATGGTGAGCAGGAAGGAAAGCAAGACTCAGAAAAAGCAAACACCGGGGACAAGAATTACCAGCACAGCCTCTGCACAAACAGCAGACAGGCTGGGTGGAGGGCGCCTAGCACAGATATGCGCAGGTTTCAGAGCAAAGAGGGATACATTTTCCTCTCTTGAAAGCCAGGTCCGACACTTCTTACTCCCTACTGCCCCACTGTGGAGAAACGCTTTTGGGAAAGCGTTAAGTGCAGGGAGTATTGTGGGGAAAACATTCATTGCCATATTCTTTCTGGCTTTGGGCTTCTAGCAGTCCCCATTTTCCATTTCCTCCCACACCTATCTAGCTCAGAGAAAGGGGTTTTTGACAGATGTACAACGGCATCGTCTTCACCTCTCACTGTTAAAATTTAAGGCCAATAAACTAAACTAAACATTGAGCTTAACATTTTAGAAAAAGAGCAAAATATTGCATGAGAAAATAGGAGGAAGGAAATAATAAAGATAAAAGCAAAAAAAATATTAGAGGATGTAAAAACAGTGGAATTAATAAATAAATTCAAGAGTTAGTTGCTTGAAAGGACTAATAAAGTAGATGAACCTCTGGCAAACCTATGTAAGAAAAACATACACACAAAACTAGAAATAAGAAAGGGAATGTAACAACCAGTATAAATAATATTTTTTAATTGTAAGGAAATGCTACGCACAATTGTATGCTAATAAATTTTTACAATATAATGCCATGGATGTTTTTTCTACAAAAATATAAAATATTAAAATTCATATTACAACTAGTAGAAAATTTGAATAAATTCAGAAACTGTCACCACACAAAATTCTTAAATCTAATAATATTTTCAAATCTCCAAGGAAGAAAACATAGAAAAAGTTAGGATACACCTAACTTTTTATTCCATGAAACAAATCTGGTCCTGATCCCAAAACCTGACAAAGATAAAATAAAACACAAAAATCAGAGACCACTATAAACTCTGAATATAGGGGAAAAAAAGCCTTAAGATACTAGCAGTCATGATTTAGCAAAGCTTGAAAGGAGCAAAACATTACTATCACAAAGGACTGATTCTAGGAAAGCAATGGTTCAGACTAAAGCAGTCTATTAGTGTAAGACTATAGGTAAAATCAGTGCTTGCCAACTTTTCAGAGCATAGATAGAAAATAAAAATACTTGTATGGGCCATTGGTGTATGCAGATGAGGCTGCTCCTAGCTAGAGGAGGGGAGAAGGGGTTTCTGGCTGTCTCAAGCCCACTGGCCACCCCGAGAGTCAAGGGGATGGATATATTGGTACATCCATAACCAAGGGTGCTAGTCACAGTATTTATCAAGTGGTAAGGGACACAAATCAACCAATGAGAATGTACGTGGATTCTGGGAAGTAGCATTAGATCAGGGTCCTTGTGGCCTCATACAGCAGGTGTTACCCCTTTAGTTGGTAGATTCTTGGGAGGTCTGGGCGGGGGGAGTCCCAGGAAATAGTTGGGTCAGTGAGGGAGCACTCAGGGCACTTAGGGCAACAGTGATTTGCTACGGAAGTATTTCAAGTTTTTAAAGGATCTAATTGTTTTAGTGTGGACCAGCTGAATATATAAGCTCTGCCTGCAACCCAGACCCAATCCGTCATGTGCATCAGTTGGGAAGATCTGGGTTAACCTGCACTCTTAATCTGTTTTAGGACTTGCCACCCTGTACTGTAATGGTTGGCATCTTGTCCTTCTGACTAGTCTGTGACACTATTCATCTTTGTCTCTCTTAGCACCCTTGTATAGTGCCTGACACAGAGCAGAAGCTTAATAAATGTTTGCCAGATGGATCAAGATTTATTTCTAAGAGATAATCAATAGAGCAAATAATAACATTTAATATGCATTCCTTAAAATTAGGAATGGAATGATAAATATGCTAAGGGTATATTTGAAAATAATGAGGATAACATGACAAAGAACATCTATTTTAAACATGAAGCAAAATAATATTTACTGAAGATCATTATCAGTATTTCTTTTTTAAAAAAACAAGAAAAATAAAAATATCTTCTAGCATTTTTAATATTGTTTTAGAACTTCTGATCAATTCAATAAGATATAAAAGAGAAATAAGGTATAAGCATTAAATAAATTATGATGGAAAATACAAAATATAAAGAACTGAAGAATAAACAAGACAATTTATATAACCTACATAAATAAAACTATAAAAACTATTGGAAGATATAACAAAAAGCCCCCACTTCAACCAACCATATATATATTTTTAGTATGAATGATACTATTGTGTTATTTTCTAAAATTGTTGTCAAGTTAATGCCTGCAGGGAAAGGCCACACTCCTGTGGGCAAAGTATGAATGGAGTCTCCCTGGAAAACAGTGGTTATTCCAGATTATCAATCATCTGAGCAAAAAGACAAGAATGTGAAACTAAGAAGGCACCACCTATTTATTTAGATGGGCAAGGAAATGAACTGCTTGTCTTTCTCTAAGTCTAGTGCTCTTAGATTCAGACGTTCTCTCCTTATGCTCCTGGGTGGTGGGTTGCTAAGATGATACCAACTCTGTGGAAATAGTTGTGGATCAAGGATAAGACGGGGTTTACAAGCCTTATGTTGTAAAATACAATGATCTGGTTTCATATTATTCTCTGTGTTTATTTATCTATTTTTATTCCCTAGGTTTTAGAACAATCTTGTTAAATGTTCCAGCCTTACCTCAACTATGCTAGACGGTACTTAGGAAATTTTAATGTATCTACATTTAGACCAAAGTGCTGAGCGGGGAGCAGAACCTCTTCTTTCATAGGAAGGCAGTCATGGGGTTGTGGGTAGTTATGTGGGTAACTGAGTACTTGAGCTAGGCACTGCTTTACATAATCTCATTTTATTTATTTATTTATTTTGGCCTCGGGATCTTAGTTCCCCAACTAGGAATTAAACCCGGGCCTTTGGCAGTGAAAGTGGGGAGTCCTAACCACTGGACCACCAGGGAATTCCCACATAATCTCATTTAAACCTCTCAACAAACCAGTGAGGTAGGTACTTTTTGAACCTCAATTTACAGGTGAGAAAACTGAAGCTCAGAAAAGTGTAGTGATGTAACTAAAATTATACAGCAAGGGAAATGGCAGAGGTAAAAGAAACACAGCTCTGTCCAACTTCAAATGCCATGTTTTCCACTGCTACCTACTTCAAAGGACCCCTAGGGAAAGACAATTTGTGAAGGACAAGAGTTAAGGGTTCTAGGCTTAATTGAATTAACAAAGGTAGACGTTTTCTTTTATGAGATAAAAAAGATGAATTAAATAAATATACACATGCTATGTTCATAGATGGAAACCCTAAATATTGTAAGGATATAAATTCTCCTGGAATCAGTTTATTTAAAAAAAATTTTATTAGGGTAAATTTCAAACATACACAAAAGTGGAAGGAGTAGTGTCATAAATCCCCATGAATCCATCAATTTGCTTCAAGAATTATCAACACATGGCCAATCTCATCACATCTATATCATTCTCTTGTACTCTCTCCATTTTTTTTAATACAGTAGGTCCTTGTTGGTTATCTTATTTTATTTTTTTATCAATTGCATTTTTAAATTATTTATTTATTTATTTATGGCTGCGTAGGGTCTTTGTTGCTGTGCGCGGGCTTTCTCTAGTTGCAGCAAGCTGGGGCTACTCTTCGTTTCGGTGGGCGGGCTTCTCATTGCGCTGGCTTCTCTTGTTGCAGAGCACAGACTCTAGGTGCGTGGGCTTCAGTAGTTGTGGCACGTGGGCTCAGGAGTTGTGGCTCTTGGGCTCTAGAGCGCAGGCTCAGTAGTTGTGGTACACGGGCTTAGTTGTTCTGCGACATGTGGGATCTTCCCGGACCAGGGCTCAAACCCGTGTCCCCTGCATTGGCAGGCGGATTCTTAACCACTGCACCACCAGGGAAATCCCCAGTTGTTTATTTTAGATATAGCGTTTTGTACAATCCCAATCTCCTTAACTGTCCCTCCCCCTCAGGTAACCATAAATTCATTCTCCAAGTCTGTGAGTCCGTTTCTGTTTTGTAAATAAGTTCATTTGTATCACTTTTTAAAGATTCTGCATATAAGTGATATCATATGATATTTCTCTTTCTCTGTCTGACTTAACTTCATTCAGTATGACAATCTCTAGGTCCATCCATGTTGCTGCAAATGACATTATTTCATTCTTTTTAATGGCTGAGTAATATTCCATTGCATATATGCACCACATCTTCTCTATCCATTCCTCTGTTGATGGACATTTAGGTTGCTTCCATGTCTTGGCTATTGTAAACAGTGCTGCAATGAACATTGGGGTGCATGTATCTTTTCAAACTACAGTTTTCTCCAGATATATGCCCAGTAGTGGGATTGCAGCATCATACGGTAGCTCTATTTTTAGTTTTTTAAGGAACCTCCATACTGTTCTCCACAGTGGCTGCAGTGATTTACATTCCCACCAACAGTGCAAGAGGGCTCCCTTTTCTGCATACCCTCTCCAGCATTTATTGTTTGTGGATTTTTTGATGATAGCCATTCTGACTGGTGTGAGGTGATATCTCATTGTAGTTTTGATTTGCATTTCTCTAATAATTAGCGATGTTGAACGTCTTTTCACGTGCCTCTTGGCCATCTGTATGTCTTCTATGGAGAAATGTCCTCTTAGGTCTCTGTCCATTATTTGATTGGGTTGTTTGTTTTGATGATATCAAGTCACATGAGCTGTTTGTAAATTTTGGAGACTAATCCCCTGTCGGTCACGTCATATGCAAATATTTTCTCCCATTCTGTGGGTTGTCTTTTCGTTTTGTTTATGGTTTCCTTTGCTGTATGGAAATAAAAACAAAAATAAACAAACAGGACCTAATTAAGCTCAAAGCTTTTGCACAGCAAAGGAAACCATAAACAAAATGAAAAGTTTGCTATTTGTTAAGCACCACATTCTAGAGTAAAATTAACTCCAGAGGTGCACAGAATCTAGGTTGCTTATGAAAGGAGAATCTTTGGATATTTTTATTAATATATTTTACTTGATGCCCTTAAGAAAGATACCTCAAAGTCCACTAAGGGTGTCTTCTTCAGCCCTGTCCAATGTATAGAGTTCTATAGCTATGTTTCTCCCCTGGTAACTTCATGCCAGAGATCCTCAGAACACAGGAAGACCCTTGTACTTGGCTGTTAAGACCCTCATCCACATTCAGCTCCCTCATCTCTAAGACGCTTGTCTGTTTTGATTCTGCTTTCTCCATCTTTTCTCAAGACTCTTCTCCTCAAGACTGATCTCCCCCTTTTATAATCACTTCTAACATTCCCATTTTTTTTCTGCTTTATAAGCCTGTTGCTTTTATACTGATGGATAGAAGCACATTAAATCATCCAAGACAGCCATTTCCCCTGCACACTCTGAGCTGCTTCGAGGATGGAAGGGGTACACAAATAAAACGCTTAGAGCATTAAAAGCACGGGCCAGCCCAGTGATCATGGATTTAACCCTGGAATTAGCTTAGGAATATAGAGATCCAACTGTTCTCCACTGTGCAGTCTGAAGACAAAAAAATGCAAAAGTAGCCTTCATTCAAAGAGGACCCCCAAGAGGCCCAAAGCATCCTGTATCACAAAATAAATCCTCATACACTAAACACAGAATAATAACTAAAGAAAAAATTGGGCTTGGGATGATGTCAAAATCCTGCTCTGATTCCACATGGTCTGAGAAAGACCATGTAGTGTAGTGGTTCAGAGCATAGACTCAAGACCAGACTGCTGAGACTAGAATCCCAGCTCTGCCCCTTGCTACCTGGGTAACCTTGGATAAGTTCCTTTACCTGTCTGTTCCTTAGTTTCCTTATTTGTAAAATGGGGTAATAATAATAATTACCTCAGAGAATTGCTATGAGGAATAAATGAGATATGTATAAGGTAGCTGTTAATAAACTCTGCCTCCTCTGCAAGAACCCCAAGATTACTTCTTTCATGTTCTTCTGCACTGATCCAATCGCTTATCCTTTTGTAACAGGAAGTTTTACTGTTGATTCCTGCCCCTCTTCTTCTTTGACTTCTCTTATTGCCTCTTCAAACATCCCTCCCTGCCGAATGCCCTTTTGCAAGCTGCTGTTAAAGCCCCAGAGTGTCAAGGGTCAGTACTCTTCTCAATCCCAAGACTCAAGATTGCTTTCTCTTCCAGGGGTTCTAGCCCAATTAATGAAAAATAGCCAAATACAGGGCACAGGGCTTGTCCTGTGGAGAGTCACAGATGTAAAATAACAGCTGTTCTATCACAACTGCTGTTTCTGAGAAATCCAAACTGCTCAGATTAGACCCATGCCAAAAGAAAGTTTTTCACCACTGAGCATGCCCTAATTAATTTCTAGGCTGAGTCTCACTTCATCAGTGACCTGGAGATTTCTACAAACCTTCATTTACCTTACTTTGGACTTCCTTGCCATCTTCCCTCAACATTCCCGTGTCCCCATGCCAGCTACCACTACATACTGATGCCATCTAATATTTGCCTTTGCATTTTGTCCTTTGTTTTCAACTCCCTCCAAGTCCCCAAGCAGATTAAAATAGCCAGTCAAGAATATCAGACAAGGACTTCCCTGGTGGCACAGTGGTTGGGAGTCCGCCTGCCAATGCAGGGGACACGGGTTTGAGGCCTGGTCAGGGAACTAAAATCCCACATGCCGTGGGGCAACGAAGCCCGCGTGCCACAAATTCTGAACCTGCGCTCTAGAGCCTGCGAACCACAACTACTGAGCCCACGTGCCACAACTACTGAAGCCCACGTGCCTAGAGCCCGTGCTCCACAAGAGAAGCCACTGCAATGAGAAGCCAAGCCCGTGCACCACACTGGAAGAGTAGCCCCCGCTCTCTGCAACTAGAGAAAGCCCACGTGCAGCAATGAACACCCAATGCAGCCAAAAATAAATAAATAAAATAAATTTATTAGGAAAAAAAAGAATATCAGACTAAAGAACCAAATCAAATATTAAAAAACAGTTAGGGGAAATATACCAAGAAATTCAAGCTAAACAATTCCATAAGCCCAATGCAACATTCACAATAGTGTCTGGGTCACTGAGCATGAGATCACAAAACTCATCTAAAGCCAAACAAGAAACCCATTCCTCTCAGAATAAAGATTCATGGGTACAGCTGCAATCCAGGTGCAGGGGTAGCATATTTTGATGATGGTTCTATGTTCATATTACATTCTGGATATCACCCAATATCATTGCAAGTCATTCCCAGCCATCCTTGGCAAAAACTCAGAATCAGTTCCAAATAAAACAAGCAGAAAGCACACTAAATTATGGACATTCCAGCATTTCTCAGTAAAATCTACTGTAGCCTGGGAGCAAGTATTTCAATTGTTACCACTGATCATTAAACACTCTATGATTAGACTGTGAGCTCCATGAGGGCAGGGATTTGGGTCTGTTTATCCACTACTGTGTTCCCAGAATGTAGCGCACATAAGAGGCATTCAACAAATATTTTTTTAATGGATAAATAACTATATTCTCAATTTTACATTATGGTGTGCCACACCCTCCCCTGCCATTAATCTCCCTAGAAATTAGGATAAAGTACTTATTACTTATTCAAAACTTTTAAATCCCAAAATTTAAACCAAGTTAATTGATACTAACTTATCCCCACAAAGAGTAAAATCACCATTTGAACAAATCTCCAGACCAAGGAAGAATTCAGTTAGTTGTATACTAACACAGCTAAAATTATATTTCCCATTATAATAGATCTTTCCTCAATGATAATGTATCAAATTTGATAAATTCCTAATCTAAATCCCAAAATGTTTGCTATGACACTCAACAAAATGATTCTAACCTTCATTTGGAAAAAATAAACAAGTCAATAATATCAGAAGAATATTTTGCAAAGGAAGAAAAAGGAGAAGGTACCAATTTTGCCAAATATTGGAACATATTATAAAACAATAATAATCAAAACAATATGGTACTGGGGCTTCCCTTGTGGTGCAGTGGATAAGAATCTGCCTGCCAATGCAGGGGACACAGGTTTGATCCCTGGTCCGGGAAGATTCCACATGCTGCAGAGCAACTAAGCCTGTGCATCGCAACTACTGAGCCTGCGCTCTAGAGCCCGTGAGCCACAACTACTGAAGCCCGCGTGCCTAGAGCCCGTGCTCTGCAACAAGAGGAGCCACCACAACAAGCCCGAGCACCACAACAAAGAGCAGCCCCCGCTCGCCGCAGCTAGAGAAAGCCCACATGCAACAGCGAAGACCCAACACAGCCAAAAATAAATAAATAAACAAATAAATAAATAATTTAAAAACAACAACAACAACATGGTACCGATGTAAAACAGAAAAATAAAGAGTAGTAGAAAAGGAAAGCCATCCAGAAATAAATCATTTATATATAAGAATTTACTATGCAAATGAGGTAAGCACCATCAAACATGGGGAAAGAAATATTTAGGTAATATTGCTAGGATAACTATAACCACTTTGGGGGAAAAATTGGTTGACTTACATACTTTACATTATGCAACATAAATTCTGGATGGATAAAATATTAAATATTGAAAATTGAGTTAATTAAAAACAAACTGGAACTAGAAAAGAACACATATATCTTCGGAAAGATATTTTTCAGGAAAAGAAATTTAAAAGGAAATGATAAACTTTTATGATTGTACTGTTTAAACAAGTAAACTTCTGAACAGTAAAATAAAAAATTCTTATGATAACCTGTAAAGATCTATATAATCTGGATTCCTAGTTTCTCTCTGACCTCATCTACTCATTCTGCTCCAACCATGCTGGCTTCCTTGAACATGCATGATCCTTCTCCTGGGCCTTTGCACTTACTATTTTCCTCTGCCTGGAATGCTCTCCACTCATATACACACCTTCAAATGTCCCTTAACACCCTATATGCAATAGCAACACCTCCACCCAGCACTCCTTATCCTCATTACTGACCATTATTTTTCTTGAACTATATAGCATTTATCATCTCTAACATACCATAAATTTACTTGTTTATTTATTTCTTAATTGTTGACCCTACTAGAATTTAAGGACTGTGAAGGCAAGAAACTTGTTTTCTTCATTGCTATACACCTGGGGCCTGAAACCAAACCTGGCATATAGTAGAGCTCAATAAATATTTGCTGAATGAATGAACAAAAAGACTAAAATAAGAGGAAAACTCTACCAGAGAGAAAATTCCACCAGACATGATGGGCAAAGGCTTAATGGCTCTTCTATATAAAGAATTTGTCTGAATTTGTGAAAATGACATTAAGACTAGGCTTATAGTAAGCAGTCAAGAAAAATGTGTTGAATGAATGAATGAACAAATGAATGAGTATATAAATGAATAACGGACATGAACAACCAATTCACATGAGAAAATAAAAATAGGAAGCAAACATGGAAAAATATTCAAATAAAAAGGCATTAGGACAATTAAATTAGCAATTAAAAATGCTTAATCAAGTTTCAGTTCAAATAGCAGCAATATAAATTGATAGACCTCTCTTTAAAAAATAGGTCAGTATGCTTCCGCTTGTAACAGGATGTCCAATTCAAATTCACTTAAAGGAAATTTACTGAATCATATAACCAAGAGTTCAGGGCTAAGAAGGTGTTAAGACACAGTTTAATTATGGTTCTAGCTGTTTCTTTGTAATTCCTTCACATCTGCCTGCCTCGCTGTGTTGGCTTCATCCTCAGGCTGCTGTTCCTCATTGCTACAAAATGTCTGCCAAAACAATGAGACTATGTGCTTCCTCTTGAATGTCTTGGGAAAGAGAGTCTGCTGCGTTTTATAAGCATGGAAAGAAGTCCTGAGCTTCATACTGACTGGGCCACCACTGAACCAATTTCTATGACCAGGGGAATACTATATCCTGAATAGTTTAGGCCTGGGTTATTTCAACCAAATACTATGGCAAAAAGAATGGATTACCCAAATTGGTTAAGAGTAATGAGGGTTCACAGTCGCAGGTGGTTGTAGAATCAATTCCACACATATCATGGTGATTGCTAAGAAGAGAACCACAAGGTCCACTGCAGAAAGCAATTTGGAGATACCTATCAAGAACCTTTGGACTTCCCTGGTGGCACAGTACTTAAGAATCCGCCTGCCAATTCAGGGTACATGGGTTCGAACCCTGGTCCGGGAAGAACCCACATGCCATGGAGCAACTAAGCCCATGTGCCACACGTACTGAGCCTGCGCTCTAGAGCCCACAAAACACAACTACTGATGTCTGTGCTCTCTAGAGCCCACGAGCTGCAACTACTGAAGCCCACACACCTAGAGCCTGTGCTCCGCAACAAGAGAAGCCACCACAATGAGAAGCCCGTGCACCGCAACGAAGAGTAGCCCCCACTCGCCACAACCAGAGAAAAGCCCACGCACAGCAATGAAGACCCAACGCAGCCAAAACAAAAACAAAAACAAAACAAAATAAACAAACAAAAAAAGAAACTTTAACCTAGTTATCACATTCCTGGGAATTTATCCCGAGCAACAAATTCAAATGAAGAAAAGCTATATGCATCAATATTTACTTTATCTCTGTATTATATGAATAATTGTATTAACCTATAGTAGCAAACACTGTAATAACTTAAATGCACAACTACTGAGAAAAATTTAAAGAAAGTATGCTATATAAATCAATATTCAGGGATTTCCCTGGCAGTCCAGTGGTTAAGGCTTAACCTTCCAATGCAGGGGGTGCGGGTTCCATCCCTGGTTGGGGAGCTAAGATCCCCCATGCCTCGCCGCCAAAAGACAAAACCATAAAGCAGAAGCAATATTGTAACAAATTCAATAAAGACTTTAAAAATGGTCCACATCAAAAAAATCTTCTTTAAAAAAATAACTATTCAATGGAATAGTATGTAACTATTAGAGGTAATAATTATAAAGATTAGGTAATGACACTAAGATATATATATATATATATAAACATTCTTATATAATATACATATATACTATAATATAAATAACTGAATACAAAATTCTGTGTATACTAATAGTGGAATGGGATGTGAAAAGTTGAAAAGAGTCATATTTAGGTAGCAGAATTAGGGTGATTTTTTTCCCTTCTAAAATTACCTTCAATTTTGTCAGGAAGTTTTTAAAACAGGAAATTTTAAAATCAAAAAGAGACAATCCAATAACAACTGAGATATTCCTGAGAAGCATGTGTCCTCGAACAATAAAATCAGATTCTAGGTTAAGCCAATGGCTCCATCAAACCCTCGGCAAACTTGTCTTCAACTTGTCGGCCTGTCATCATCACCAAAGACTCACTTTCCTTTTTGGTTTCCTTTTCCGTTTTTGCACCCTCTCCTCCACTGATCTCTATGTTTCCTGGAATCTTCAGTCATTGTCAAAAAGATCTTAGAAACTCATTTTCACTGAGGTTCCCTGGTGGGAGGGCTTACAGACTGGGGGTGGAAATGCTCAGTGCAAAGAAATCAAGAGATGAGAGTTGATGCTTCTGTCCAGTTCAGTTTTGGAGATGGACGAGAAGAGGTCTTCCAGTACCTGTCGTGTGTCTATTATCCAAATATTTATTTATTATCCAAATGTTGATTTAATTACTAAATTCAAGACACTGTGAGAGATATAAGTATGAATAAAAATTACAGAGTAAAAAAAGGGATAGGCCTGTACACAAATAACTATAATAAAATGATGAAAATAAGAAGTACATAAATGGGATTAAATGATATGCAAATTCAAGGCAGAAGATTATTTCTAGCTGAGGATATTAGGAGAGTCTTCATAGAGGAGGTGATGGAGTTTCTGGGGCCTGAAAGATAGGAGAGGTTGTAGTATGCATAGAAAGGGGAAGAAGATTCCAGGCCAGGGTAACTGAATAGGAAAACGCACTAAGATGTACATAATAATAGCAAGTACTAAGTTTCAGCGAATCTAAGCCACCAGTGACTATAAGACACATTATTTTATGCAATACTAAGAAAAGATAAACACTGCCAATCAAACAAAAATTTGATGATTTCTTTTCATTTGGAATTTTTATTCTATATTTACTGAAAGAGCTCTTTTAAATTTTAGACATAGACTAGGCAAGATAAAATAGTTATAATATTCCTAAATCTTCTTCGCAGTGAGTGAGGAAGGGGCCAGATGATGCAGGGATTTGTAGATCATATTAAGAATTTTGGGGACTTCCCTGGTGGTCCAGTGGTAAAGAATCCGCCTTCCAATGCAGCGGATGCGGGTTTGATCTCTGGTCGGGGAACTAAGATCCCACATGCCGCCGGGCAACTAAGCCCGCACACCACAACTAGACAGAAGCCCGTGCACCACAACGAAGACCCCGCGTGTCACAAGTAAGACCCGACGCAGCCAAAAATTAAGTAAATAAATAAAATAAATTAATTAATTTAAAAGAAGAATTTTGGCCTTTACAATGCAATTAATACTCAAAAATATTTTCAACAATAAAATACTGGTGGACAGCTCTGACCATGTTCTACTGGGATGACCATTTGCTTTCACACCTAAACTCTTCCCTCACAATCTCCATGGATTACCCCAAGAGAGTAATTCTAAAGAGTAAGTTGTCCTTATTCTTCTGTAAATAATGGGCCAGAAGAGAGCAAAGGCAAGAAGAAATGGGGCCATATATACTATCAAACCATATTAATGAAGGATACTTAAAATATACCACAAATAAACTACATTCTGTTTATGCCACAATGACTTAGGAAGAAAATGTGCACAGGTTCTGGCCTTGGTGATGATTAATAATGATCATTCATAAGAGATTTTGCAGTTGAATTGCAAAATAAAATCCCCAGCAATACAGGAAGATCAAGAAAAGCATTTTATCATCTAAATGGATATTCAAGAGGCCTAATATTGCTATAGGAAGGCAAGGAAATAGTTATTTGGATTTTACAAAATGCACATATATG
Source organism: Delphinus delphis (assembly GCF_949987515.2). Classification (NCBI taxonomy): domain Eukaryota; kingdom Metazoa; phylum Chordata; class Mammalia; order Artiodactyla; family Delphinidae; genus Delphinus; species Delphinus delphis. The sequence goes on along the minus strand of NC_082704.1, from coordinate 14,433,132 downwards.
ATTGATACCTCAAAAATGCTTTCAAAGTTTATTATATGGTCCCTCCTCCAAAATATATGCAATATATAGTTATCACATATTGCTCAAATTAATGTACCTAACAGTTTTATTTTATGAAACCAGTCTTTCGTTTGATCTTAATTTCTACATGAACGAAAGAGCAGTCCCATAAAATTGAAAATGTAATTTAGCAATTTAACAAGGACACAACAACCCTTTGAAAATGAACGGCTTTTAACTGAGTAGTATAACTTACCTACTTGGCATATTAAACAAATAATACACTAAATACCAGTTTTCCCTACTACTGAGTTTCACTTAAAAACTGGGAATTATAAATTTTGGAGATTAATGCAGCTCAATATCAAAAAAACAAACAACCCAATCCAAAAATGGGCAGAAGACCTAAATAGACATTTCTCCAAAGAAGATATACAGATTGACAACAAACACATGAAAAAAATGCTCAACATCATTAATCATTAGAAAAATGCAAATCAAAACTACAATGAGATATCATCTCACACCAGTCAGAATGGCCATCATCAAAAAATCTACAAACAATAAATGCTGGAGAGGGTGTGGAGAAAAGGGAACCCTCTTGCACTGTTGGTGGGAATGTAAATTGGTACAGCCGCTATGGAGAACAGTATGGAGGTTCCTTAAAAAACTAAAAATAGAACTACCATATGACCCAGCAATCCCACTACTGGGCATATATCCTGAGAAAACCATAATTCAAAAAGAGTCATGTACCAAAATATTCATTGCAGCTCTATTTACAATAGCCAGGACATGGAAGCAACCTAAGTGTCCATCATCGGATGAATGGATAAAGAAGATGTGGCACATATATACAATGGAATATTACTCAGCCATAAAAAGAAATGAAACTGAGTTATTTGTAGTGAGGTGGATGGACCTAGAGTCTGTCATACAGAGTGAAGTAAGTCAGAAAGAGAAAAACAAATACCGTATGCTAACACACATATATGGCATCTAAAAAAAAATAAAATAAAGGTCATGAAGAACCTAGGGGCAGGACAGGAATAAAGACACAGACCTACTAGAGAATGGACTTGAGGTTATGGGGACGGGGAAGGGTAAACTGGGACAAAGTGAGAGAGTGGCATGGACATATATACACTACCAAACGTAAAATAGATAGCTAGTGGGAAGCAGCCACATAGCACAGGGAGATCAGCTCAGTGCTTTGTGACCACCTAGAGGGGTTGGATAGGGAGGGTGGGAGGGAGGGAGATGCAAGAGGGAAGAAATATGGGGACATATGTATATGTATAACTGATTCACTTTGTTATAAAGCAGAAACTAACACACCATTGTAAAGCAATTATACTCCAATAAAGATGTTTCAAAAAAAGTGGGAATTATCTTTGTACCCATACTTTTAATTTAAAGTTCCAAGAAGAATTTTTTTAAAGTACACTGACCAGGTATGCCTTCTTGGAGTGTGCAAATATTAATCATTATAATGACAAATTACCACTGAAATATTATTGAACAGAAATGTATCACAGCATTTTAGAAAGAGCTATGGAAAGTAATAGATTAAAAGTAAAGACAGAAATCATGCTAAAATGGGCTCACCTTCAATTTTTAAGATTATGATTACATCTATGATTAATCTATATAGAGAATATTCAACATAATACAATATTAAATATGCTGCCACCATCTCACAGACTGATTACAAGGCAAATTAAAGCGTCATGAAGTCATCGTGCTAAACTTCAGGCTAGTGCTCTCAGACTGTAATGTGCATGCCAAACACCTGCGGATCTTGTTAAACTGCAGATTCTGATTCAGTAAGTTTCCATGGGACCCGTGATTCTGCATTTCTAACAAGTTCCCAGGTGGTGCTCATGCTGCTGGACCACAGTTTGAGTAGCAAGGCTTTGGGCTACAAGAAACTTTATATTCTGCAAGAAACTTTATAACAAATATGTTTTTAGACCCCACTTCTTTCATTCATACTTCCAACATATTCAACAAAAATGTTAAATATTTCCTGTGGATAGAAATATTCTCTATTCAGGGGGTGCCCCTGGTGGCGCAGTGGTTAAGAATCTGCCTGCCAATGCAGGGACATGGTTTTGAGCCCTGGTCTGGGAAGATCCCACATGCCGAGGAGCAACTAAGCCCGTGTGCCGCAACTACTGAGCCTGCACTCTAGAGCCCGCAAGCCACAGCTACTGAAGCCCGTGCGCCTAGAGCCTGTGCTCCACAACAAGAGAAGCCACGACAATGAGAAGCCTGTGCACCGTAACAAACAGTAGCCCCCGCTTGCCACACCTAGAGAAAGCCCACGCGCAGCAACGAAGACCCAATGCAGCCAAAATAAATAAATTAATTAATTAAATAAATTTATTTAAAAAAAGAAAAGAAATATTCTCTATTCAGAACAGACTTGTGATTGCCAAGGGGCTGGGGGGTAGGGGAGGGAAGGATTGGGAGGCTGGGATTAGCAGATGTAAGCTTTTATATATAGAATAAATAAACAAGAAGGTCCTACTGTATAGCACAGGGAACTATATTCAATATCCTGTGATAAACCATAATGGAAAAGAATATGAAAAAGAATGTATATATGTGTATACTTTAATCACTTTGCTGTACAGCAAAAACTAACACAACATTGTAAATCAACTATACTTCAATAAAATTCTATTCACATTACTACCTAGTAGATGCTGGCATAAGGGACATTAAACCCAAATCAAACACAAAGAAAATAATTAATAAATACTTATTGACAGACTGACTTTTTTAAAGAACAGCTTTAGAGAGATATAATTCACATACCATAAAAGTCACCCATTTATAGTGTATAATCCAGTGGTTTTTAGTATATTCACAGCGTTGTGCAACCATCACCACTCTCTAATTTTAGAATACATTCATCACTCTAAAAAGAAACCTGCGCCCATTACCAAACACTCTTCATTTCGCCTTAATCCCTCCAGCTCTAGGCAACTACCAATTTCTTTTCTGTCTCTATGGATTAGCCTATTCTAGATATGTGATCTTTTGTGACTGGCTTCTTTCACTTAGCGTAATGCTTTCAAGTTTCATTGATGTTGTAGCGTGTATCAGTACTTCATTCCCTCTCAATGCTCATCGTATTCCATTGTACGGATATACCACATCTTGTTTATCCATTCATCAGTTGATAGACATTTGAGTTGTTTCCATGTTTTGGCTACTATGAATAATCCTACTGTGAACATTTGTGTATAAGTTTTTTGGTGGGTGTATGTTTTCAATTCTCTGGGGTATATACGTAGGAGGGGGTCATATGTTAACTCTTATGTTTCACTTTTCGAGGAACCGCTAAACCATCTTCCAGAGTGCCTGCACTGTTTTACACTCCAACCAGCAATACATAAGGGTTCCAATTTCTCCACATCCTGGCCAACACTTGTTATTGTCTGTCTTTTTAAAAAAATTATTATTATAACCGCCGTGGTGGGTCTGAAGTGGTATCTCACTGTGGTTTTGAGTTACATTTCCCTGATAGCTAATGATGTTGAGCATTTTTTCACGTGCTTATTGGCCATTTGTATATCTGATTGTTTTTTTACCTTTTTTTTTTTTTTTTTTTTTTTGCGGTACGCGGGCCTCTCACTACCGTGGCCTCTCCCTTCGCGGAGCACAGGCTCCGGACACACAGGCTCAGCGGCCATGGCTCATGGGCCCAGTCACTCCGCGGCATGTGGGATCTTCCCAGACCGGGGCACGAACTCATGTGCCCTGCATCGGCAGGCGGACTCTCAACCACTGCGCCACCAGGGAAGCCCCTAAAGAATTTTTTTTTATTGAGGTAACATTGGTTTATAACATGTTTCATGTGTACAACATTATATTTCTATTTCTATATACCCTACAGTGTGCGTACCACCAAAAGTTTAGTTTCAATCCATTACCATACAGTGGATTCCCTTTACCCATTTTGCCCTCCCTCCATCCCTTCCCCATTGGTAACTATTACTCTGTTCTCTGTATCTGATTTCTTTGTTATAATTTATTAAGCATTTACCATGTGTCAGGCCATTTTCATTCATTGTCTCATTTCAACTTTTCACCAGCCATATGAAAAAGTACTATTTTTTAAACAGCTCTTTAAAGGTATAATTGACATACAATAAACTGCACATATTTGTAAATGTGATGAGCTTAGACATATGTATACACCTTGTGAAACCATCACCACAATCAAGATAACATAGCCATCATCTCTAAACATTTTCTCATTCCCCTTGATAATCCCTCCTTCCTGACCCTTCCCATCCCCCTGCCAAGGAACCACTGTTCTGCTTTCTGTCATTATAGATTAGTAAGCATTTTCTAGTTTTATATAAATAGAATTATATGCTATAAGCTGTTTTATCTGGCTTCTTTCACTCAGCATAATTATTTTGGGATTCATCCAAGTGCTTGCATGTATCAATAGTCCATTCTCTTTTTTTAACAGCTTCATTGATATATAATTTATATACCATTCAATCTATATACTTTTTAAAGTATACAATACAATGGTTTGGCATATTACATTATTCATTTTTATTTATTTATTTCTTTTGTGGTACGCAGGCCTCTCACTGTTGTGGCCTCTCCCGTTGCAGAGCACAGGCTCCGGACGCGCAGGCCCAGCGGCCATGGCTCACGGGCCCAGCCGCTCCGCGGCATGTGGGATCCTCCCGGACCGGGGCACGAACCCGTGTCCCCTGAATCGGCAGGTGGACTCTCAACCACTGCGCCACCAGGGAAGCCCAATTATTAATTTTTAAATTGTGGTAAAATACAGGTAACATAAAATTCGCCATTTTAGTTCATTCCTTTTTATATTGCTGAATCGTATTCCATTGTGTGGATTTACCACAATTTGTTTACCTATTCAGACAAGTAATATTATATTCATGCCCATTTTACAAATGTGAAAAAGTAAAGCATGGAGGTAAATCACAGGCAAGTATGTAATAGCGCTGGTGCTCAAACCCAGGTCTGTCCAATGCCAGAGTCAATGCTTCTAACCACCATGCTACAGTGTCTTTCCAAACTGAAAAGACTTAGCTGTACTTTTAACCAAATATGTGCTGCCCCCATGGCCAACAACATATCAGTTCTTGTTATAGCCTAGCCCTGGAGGCTGATCAAGGTCCTTCTCCCCTAATAAGCTGAAAGATCCTTTCACACACACACAAAAAGGTAAAATAGAAGCCATTGTCAGTAGAAGCCACAGACATTGAGGTGACCATACTGTAAATAGCAGGCAGGGTTCCAGAATCGAGGATAAGACGTGGGTTCAAAGAGCTGGATGTTAAGCAGGACCAGACAGGTTAGTGTCGGAACAATGAGCTTTGCCCAATCATCAGTAAAGTAAACCATCTGCCCTCCCCAGGCTTGTGCCAAAGTGTTAATTGAACGTGAACTAGGAAAAGAAACAAGTCTTTGTGTGATAATAGCTCAGTTGGAACAAGTACCCAAAAGAGTCACTTCAACTCTCAAAGAGTTGATTCGTTTACCCTTAGTAGTACCTCAGATTGGGAGCATACAAAGATATATCCCCCTACTCTTCCTAGAAAGAAATTTGAGGGCTAATGCACTAAACTACCCTCACAGGATTATAGGACATAAGGGCTACCATGGAAGAAAGCAGTGGCGGCCTCATCTCTATTTTCACTAATTCATAAAAAGAGGAAGTGAGATGTAGTAGAAATAGGCGTTTCTTGACACTATTATAAAGCTCTATAATATAAGCTATCAGAGGAGGCTGTGGAATCTTCTGCCCTGGAACTCATTAAGAGCAAGAAAGATACCCACTTGGAATAAATCCAGGAGTAGAGTCAGAGGAATACCAGACATAGAGATGAACTAAACATGGTCTGCAGCAAGGGCTGGCTGCAGCCAAGCAACTGGATCCCAGCCAGCTGCATAGGCTAGCCATTCCAATTGTCTGTGGGGATCACTTAACTCCAGTGTAGCCAGAGAGTACCGAGAGGTGGCTCCTAGAGAACTGGACTCTCCAATTCTCTGTAATTTCATCTCCTCCTTCTTTTTGTGAAAACATGGCCACAACAAGGCCACTAACATGACATTTGGAAACCAGAATATGATTTATTTTAAGCCTCTAGGATCTTTGGTTAAAATACATATATTAGACAAAGAAACAGCAATTGATGCTTAAAAACACAAACCTGAGGGACTTCCCTGGCGGTCCAGTGGTTAGGACTCCGCGCTTCCACAGCAGGATCTGCAAGCTGCGCAGCTGGCCAAAAAAAGAAAAAAAAACACAAACCTGAAACACATGGACCCCAGTCACGACAGGTTTTATCCATAAAAAATAGTAAGGGGCTGATGGAATACACACAGCTCGTGACAAATTTAACCTTAATTCCTGACCCTGGCTCTAAGGTCATTTACAAGGGCCTGATTCCAGTCTCCAAGGCCTCCTCTACCCATAGCTGAGACATCAATTTGATTCCAGCTACAGGCTTAGTACTAACCCCAGACACAGCTCCGTCACCCCAACACTCTAAGACTCAACATCAACTTGCTGCAAGTCCTGTCCTTGTTTGTTAAAATGTAACTCCTTTCCCTTCTTTCCCTTCTTCCTTTTCTCCCTCCCCTCCTTCCTTCTTCCCCATCACCCAGCAGTTCCACTTTCTAGGTTTTTACCCAAGAGAAATGAAAACATGTCTACAATAAGACTTGAATATCAACATTCATAGCAGCTTTACTTTTAATAGCTAAAAAACTAGAAACAGCCCAAATGTCTATCAACAGAAGAGTGGATAAATTGCAGTACATCCACACAACGGAATCCTCCTTGACAATAAAAGGGAAATACAAACTGATACATACAACAAGATGGATGAATTTCAAAAACATGCTGAGTGAGAGAAGCTAGACACAAAACAATATATACTGCATGATTCCATTTATATGAAATTCTAGAACAGGCAAAATCAATGGTGGAAAAAAACAGAATAGCCGTTGTACCTGGGATGTGTTATGGGTTGAATTATGTCTGCCCAAAATATATGTTGAAGTCCTAATCCTCAGAACCTGTGAATGTGACCTTATTTGGAAATAGGGTCTTTGTCGATATAATCAAGTTTAAATAATGTCATTAGGGTGGGCCCTAATCCAATACGGTTGGTGTCTTTATAAGAAGAAGAGAGACAAAGACAGAAACACAAGGAGAATGCCATATGATGACAGAGAAAGAGGTTGTAGTGGTGCACCTATAAGCCACGGAACACCAAGTATTGCCAGCAACACTAGAAGTGAAAAGAAAGGAATCGAACGGATTCTTCCCTGGAGCCCTCAGAGAGAAGCGTGTCTCCGTTGAGAACCGATTTTGGACTTCTACCCCCCAGAACTGTGAGAGAATATGTTTCTGTTGTTTTAAGCCACCCAGCTTGTAATAATTTGTTACAGCAGCCCTAGGAAACTAATACAAGGTGGGGGAAGTGGGGACTGGCTGGAAAGAAGCATTAGGGAACTTTCTGGGGTAAAAAAGAAAAAACAAAACTCACTATCTGTGAGTTTTACCTCAAAAGGAAAAAGTACCATAAATAAATATTGAATTATAGTTAATGACATGCATGCTGAAGCATTTAGGGGCGAAGTATACCAATGTCTGAAACTTACTTTGATTGATGGGTGGAAGTATGGATAGATATGTGATAAAGCAAATAGTGTAAAACGTTAATCACTGTAGCATCTACGTAGTGGGCGTCTAGTGTTTGCGCTATACTTCTTTGAACTTTTTTTACGTTTGAAAGTTTTCATAACAAAATGCTGGAGAAAAAACGAACTCTGCTTGCTGTGTGAAAGCATCTTCAAAACATGTTCCTTAGCCTACTACACCTCTGTTCATTCCAACCAGACTGGAAATTCAGGAGCTGCCATAGCCTCAAAACATTTTACAGTTGAGAAAACTGAGTTGTAAAGTAGTTCAGTGACTTGCCCAAGGTCACACAGCTAATAGAATCATAGAGTAGTTGAGTCACTTTTATTCCCCAACTTTGCAAGGCTGGGATCATCCTGTCTTAGTCATCATTATATACCCAGCACTTAGCCCAGTGCTTGCACCTGGCAGAGGGTAGAAGCTCAAGATGAAAGAAAGCCTACAAAGTTGTGCTCTTTACTGCTCTGCACAGACCTTGTCCTAAGGTCCAGGCCCTCCTTGTGCTCCAGTTCTGGTCACTGGATCTACGCCTCCTCCCTGAGCCAAAGCCCTCACTCTGGTGTCCTACCTAATACCCTGATCCCACAACACCAGGCTTGCTCTTTCCCCTTCTAGGGACCGAAATCCTATTTGTGTCCAGACTTTGATACATGTTCACAGTTTCCTACTGTCAACCTACCTTGATTTCTCATGTCATCTAACCAGATTCCTCACTGCAACAGTAACCCACCCGTCTGGTGGTGCTTCCCACTTCTTTGGGCACAGATATTGACCACCACTCCTTCCCCCAACACTGATTGCTACTGATTGCCTATTATGGTCACATTTGGCCTGCTGGTCTGGCCTTTGCGCCAGATCTGTAGTAAAGAAAAAACAAGCCTTTACATCAAACAGTTCCAAATGTTACCTGCTTGCTGGTTGTCCTGGGGCCAATCTATACCAGTGTGATTCCCTCGTGGCACTCCTCAGATCCCCACAGCCAAAATATGGGCCACAGCCCATTGTTCTAGGGATAGAGATAACCTCCCAAGCCTGTAGGGAAAGGAAGGAAGGCAGAGAAGGAAGAAAGAGAGGGAACACAACAAACATTTTTCCTTTCCCTTCAAAATGTAGGGCAGCATGTGAGTACTACAAGCTTGGGGTAAAAAGTGCATTTATTTTAGAGGCACCAAAACACCAAACCACTAACCCAGCACTTAGGGGAGGGGGCAGAGGAAAGTAAAGTTTAAAAATGGACATTAAATGCGGAGAGTTCGACAAAGCTCGTTGACACAAAGCAGCTAAGGCCTGCGAAGGAGAAGCTGGCGTGAAACGTCCAGGCTCATCTTTGCATGAACTCATTTGATCCTTCTAAGCTGTACTGTGACTCAGTAGGTATATAGACACTGCCTCTGAAAATCCCTCGTTAGTCCCCACGCTGTCAAGTGAACGCCTACATTCACAGACATGCTATAAACTATATACATATAGACTATAGACACATCATTTGCATGTGGCCTGCATGTCAGCCTGACTGAGGTGGAGAGAGGGCCCGAGAAGGCAAGCCCTCCAGCCAGAACTTCTTCACCAAAGATAATTCCACAAAAGAATTATTTTCACTTCAATTCACTTCAGATGAAAATAACCTGTGACTAATACAGAATTGGACATAATGAGTTCCTTTACCTTAGATATGCAAAAAGCAGAGTATACAATGTCTCCCTCACTCCACACCCCCAGCTCTGTAAAGGTTCTAACTTAGAAGCACTGGAGGGAAAACACAGGGAACTCAGTAAGGAAGAGCAAACCATGCTACAGGCAGAGAGCAGATGTAAAGAGAATAAACTAACATTGTTTGCATGGCATAGTAACATGAGTGGTTGCTCTGGTGATTACAATTAACATCTTAATCTATAACAATCCACTTTGTATTAAAATCAACTTAATTTTAATGTTTACAAAACGTATGCTTTCCTAAAACTCCATTCCTTCTCCCTTCCTTTTTGCTTTACAACTTTATACATTGTATGTAAATGAACATAGATTTAAAATTATTCCTTTATGTAGTTGTCTTTTTAAATCAGATAGGAAAGAAGTTACAAACTAGATGTGTGTGGGTATAAATATATATAGAGAGAGTCTTTAATCTTTATCTATGAAGCTGACCTCACTGGTGCTCTTTATTTATTCATGTGGATTCAAGTTACTATCTACTATGCTTTCACTTCAGGCTGAAGAACCCCTTTTAATATTTCTTGGAGGGCAGGTCCTTAAGAAAAGCAAAGAATTCTTTGCTTTTACTCATCTGGGAATGTCTTAATTGCTTCTTCTTTTATGAAGTATAGTGGGTTTTTTTTGAGATTTCCTGAAATACCTATTTTTATTTAATTAATTAATTGTTTTTTAAACATCTTTATTGGAGCATAATTGCTTTGCACTGGTCTGTTAGTTTCTGCTTTATAACAAAGTGAATCACCTATACATGTACATATATCCCCATATCTCCTCCCTCTTGCTTCTCCCTCCCACCCTCCCTATCCCACCCCTCTAGGTGGTCACAAAGCACCGAGCTCACCTCCCTGTGCTATGCGGCTGCTTCCCACTAGCTATCTATTTTACATTTGGTAGTGTACATATGTCCATGCCACTCTCTCACTTCATCCCAGCTTACACTTCCCCCTCCCCATGTCCTCAAGTCCACTCTCTACAACTGTGTCTTTATTCCTGTCCTGCCTCTAGCTTCTTCATAACCATTTTTTTTAGATTCCATATATATGTTAGCATACGGTATTTGTTTTTCTCTTTCTGACTTACTTCACTCTGTATGACAGACTCTAGGTCCATCCACCTCTCTACAAATAACTCAATTTCGTTTCTTTTTATGGCTGAGTAATATTCCATTGTATATATGTGCCACATCTTCTTTATCCATTCATATATCGATGGACACTTAGGTTGCTTCCATGTGCTGGCTATTGTAAATAGTGCTGCAATGAACATTGGGGTACATGTCTCTTTTTGAATTATGGTTTTCTCAGGGTATATGCCCAGTAGTGGGATTGCTGGGTCGTATGGTAGTTCTATTTTTACTTTTTTAATGAGCCTCCATACTGTTCTACATAGTGGCTGTATCAATTTACATTCCCACCAACAGTGCAAGAGGGTTCCCTTTTCTCCACACCCTCTCCAGCATTTATTGTTTGTAGATTTTTTGCTGATGGTCATTCTGACTGGTGTGAGGTGATACCTCAGTGTAGTTTTTTTTGCATTTCTCTAATAATTAGTGACATTGAGCATTCTTTCATGTGTTTGTTGGCTATCTGTACATCTTCTTTGGAGAAATGTCTGTGTAGGTCTTCTGCCCATTTTTGAATTGGGTTGTTTGTTTTTCGATATTGAGCTGCATGAGCTGCTTGTAAATTTTGGAGATTATTCCTAGGTCAGTTGCTTCATTTGCTAATATTTTCTCCCATTCTGAGGGTTGTCTTTTCATCTTGTTTATGGTGTCCTTTGCTGTGCAAAAGCTTTTAAGTTTCATTAGGTCCCATTTGTTTATTTTTGTTTTTATTTCCACTTCTCTAGGAGATGGGTCAAAAAGGATCTTGCTGTGATGTATGTCATAGGGTGTTCTGCCTATGTTTTCCTCTAAGAGTTTGATAGTGTCTGGCCTTACATTTAGGTCTTTAATCCATTTTGAGTTGATTTGTGTGTATGGTGTTAGGGAGTGTTCTAATTTCATTCTTTTACATGTAGCTGTCCAGTTTTCCCAGCACCACTTATTGAAGAGGCTGTCTTTTCTCCATTGTATAGTCTTGCCTCCTTTATCAAAAATAAGGTGACCATATGTGTGTGGGCTTATGTCTGGGCTATCTATCCGGTTCCATTGATCTATATTTCTGTTTTCTTGTGCTACTATCATACTGTCTTGATTACTGTAGCTTTGTAGTATAGTCTGAAGTCAGGGAGCCTGATTCCTCCAGCTCCGTTTTTCTTTCTCAAGACTGCTTTGTCTATTCGGGGTCTTTTGTGATTCCATACAAATTGTGAAATTTTTTGTTCTAGTTCTGTGAAAATTGCCGTTGGTAGTTTGATAGGGATTGCATGGAATCTGTAGATTGCTTTGGGTAGTAGAGTCATTTTCACAATGTTGATTCTTCCAATCCAAGAACATGGTATAGTTCTCCTTCTGTTTGTATCATCTTTAATTTCTTCCATCCATGTCTTATAGTTTCCTGCATACAGGTCTTTTGTCTCCTTAGGTAGGTTTATTCCTAGGTATTTTATTCTTTTTGTTGCAATGATAAATGAGAGTGTTTCCTTAATTTCCCTTTCAGATTTTTCATCATTAGTGTATAGGAATGCAACAGATTTCTGTGCATTAATTTTGTATCCTGCTACTTTACCAAATTCATTGATTAGCTTTAGCAGTTTTCTGGTAGCGTCTTTAGGATTCTCTGTGTATATTATCATGTCATGTGCAAACAGCGACAGCTTTACTTCTTCTTTTCCGATTTGGATTCCTTTTATTTCTTTTTCTTCTCTGATTGCTGTGGCTAAAACTTCCAAAAGTATGTTGAATAATAGTGTCTTGTTCCTGATATTGGTGGAAGTGGTTTCAGTTTTTCACCATTGAGAACAATGTTGGCTGTGGATTTGTCATATATGGCCTTTATTATGTTGAGGTAAGTTCCCTCTATGCCCACTTTTTGGAGGGTTTTTATCATAAATTGGTGTTGAATTTTGTCAAAAGCTTTTTCTGCATCTATTGAGATGATCATATGGTTTTTATCCTTCAATTTGTTAGTATGGTTTATCACATGGATTGATTCGCATATATTGAAGAATAATTGCATTCCTGGGATAAACTCCACTTGATCATGGTGTATGATCCTTTTAATGTGCTGTTGGATTCTGTTTGCTAGTATTTCGTGAAGGATTTTTCCATCTATGTTCATCAGTGATATTGGCCTGTAGTTTTCTTTGTGACATCTTTGTCTGGTTTTGGTATCAGGGTGATGGTGGCCTTGCAGAATGAGTTTGGGAGTGTTCCTCCCTCTGCTATATTTTGGAAGAGTTTGAGAAGACTAGGTGTTAGCTCTTCTCTAAGTGTTTGATAGAATTTGCCTGGGAAGCCACCTGGTCCTGGAATTTTGTTTGTTGCAAGATTTTTAATCACAGTCTCAATTTCAGTGCTTGTGATTGGTCTGTTTATATTTTCTGTTTCTTCCTGGTTCAGTCTCGGAACTTTGTGCTTTTCTAAGAACGTGTCCATTTCTTCCAGGATGGCCATTTTATTGGCATATAGCTGCTTGCAGTAATCTCTTATGATCCTTTGTATTTCTGCAGTGTCAGTTGTTACTTCTCCTTTTTCATTTCTAATTCTATTGATTTGAGTCTTCTCCCTTTTTTTCTTGATGACTCTGGCTAATGGTTTATCAATTTTGTTTATCTTCTCAAAGAACCAGCTTTCAATTTTATTGATCTTTGCTACTGTTTCCTTCATTTCTTTGTCATTTATTTCTGATCTGATCTTTATGATTTCTTTCCTTCTGCTAACTTTGGGGTGTTTTGTTCTTCTTTCTCTAATTGCTTTATGTGTAAGGTTATGTTGTTTTTTTGAGATGTTTCTTGTTTCTTGAGGTAGGATTGTATTGCTATAAACTTCCCTCTTAGAACTGCTTTTGCTGCATCCCATAGGTTTTGGGTCATCGCGTTTTCATTGTCATTTGTTTCTAGGTATTTTTTGATTTCCTCTTTGATTTATTTGGTGATCTATTGGTTATTAAGTACTGTATTGTTTAGCTTCCCTGTATTTGTATTTTTTACAGATTTTTTTCCTGTAATTGATGTCTAGTCTCATAGCATTGTGGTCGGAAAAGATACTTGATACGATTTCAATTTTCTTAAATTTACCAAGGCTTGATTTGTGACCCAAGATATGATCCATCCTGGAGAATGTTCCATGAGCACTTGAGAAGGTGTATTCTGTTGTTTTGGGATGGAATGTCCTATCAATATCAATTAAGTCCCCCTTGTTTAATGTATCATTTAAAGCTTATTTATTTTCATTTTGGATGATCTGTCCATTGGTGAAAGTGGGGTGTTAAAGTCCCCTACTATGATTGTGTTACTGTCAATTTCCCCTTTTATGGCTGTTAGCATTTGCCTTATGTATTGAGGTGCTCCTATGTTGGGTGCATAAATATTTACAATTGTTATATCTTCTTCTTGGATTCATCCCTTGATCATTACGTAGTGTCCTTCTTTTTCTCTTGTAATAGTCTTTATTTTAAAGACTATTTTGTCTGATATGAGAATTGCTACTCCAGCTTTCTTTTGATTTCCATTTGCATGGAATATCTTTTTCCATCCCCTCACTTTCAGTCTGCATGTGTCCCTAGGTCTGAAGTGGGTCTCTTGTAGACAGCATATATACAGGTCTTGTTTTTGTATCCATTCAGCCAGTCTATGTCTTTTGGTTGGAGCATTTAATTCAGTTACATTTAAGGTAATTATCGATATGTATGTTCCTATTACCATTTTCTTAATTGTTTTGCATTTGTTATTGTAGGTCTTTTCCTTGTCTTGTGTTTCCTGCCTAGAGAAGTTCCTTTAGCATTTGTTGTACAGCTGGTTTGGTGGTGCTGAATTCTCTTAGCTTTTGCTTCTCTGTAAACGGTTTAATTTCTCCGTCAAATCTGAATGAGATCCTTGCTGGGTAGAGTAATCTTGATTGTAGGTTTTTCTCCTTCATCACTTTAAACATGTCCTGCCACTCCCTTCTGGCTTGCAGAGTTTCTGCTAAAAGATCAGCTGTTAACCTTATGGGGATTCCCTTATGTGTTATTTGTTGTTTATCCCTTGCTGCTTTTAATATTTGTTCTTTGTATTTAATTTTTGATAGTTTGATTAATATGTGTTTTGGCGTGTTTCTCCTTGGATTTATCCTGTATGGGACTCTCTGTGCTTCCTGGACTTGATTAACTATTTCCTTTCCCATATTAGGGAAGTTTTCGACTATAATCTCTTCCAATATTTTCTTAGTCCCTTTCTTTTTTTCTTCTTCTTCTGGGATCCCTATAATTCGAATGTTGGTGCATTTAATGTTGTCCTAGAGGTCTCTGAGACTGTCCTTAATTGTTTTCATTCCTTTTTCTTTATTCTGCTCTGCAGTAGATATTTCCACTATTTTACCTTCCAGGTCACTTATCCATTCTTCTGCCTCAGTTATTCTGCTATTGATCCCTTCTAGAGAATTTTTAATTTCATTTATTGTGTTGCTCATCACTTTGTTTGCTCTTTAGTTCTTCTAGGTCCTTGTTAAATGTTTCTTGTATTTTCTCCATTCCATTTCCAAGATTTTGGATCATCTTTACTATCATTACTCTGAATTCTGTTTCAGGTAGACTGCCTATTTCCTCTTCATTTGTTTGGTCTGGTGGGTTTTTATCTTGCTCCTTCATCTGCTGTGTGTTTCTCTGTCTTCTCATTTTGCTTAACTTAATGTTTTGGGGGTCCTTTTTGCATGCTGAAGGTTCATAGTTCCCGTTGTTTTTGGTGTCTGTCCGCAGTGGCTAAGGTTGGTTCAGTGGGTTGTGTAGGCTTCCTGCTGGAGGGGACTGGTGCCTGTGTTCTGGAGGATGAGGCTGGATCTTGTCTTTCTGGTGGGCAGGACCACGTCCGGTGGTGTGTTTTGGGGTGTCTGTGACCTTAGTATGGTTTTAGGCAGCCTCTCTGCTAAGGGGTAGGGTTGTGTTCCTGTCTTGCTAGTTGTTTGGCATAGGGTGTACAGCACTGTAGCTTGCTGGTCTTTGAGTGGAGTTGGGTCTTGTCATTGAGATTGAGATATCTGGGAGAGCTTTCGCTGTTTGATCTTACATGGAGCTGGGAGGTCTCTGGTGGACCAATGTCCTGAACTCGGCTCTCCCACCTCAGAGGCACAGGCCTGAAACGCAGCCGGAGCACCAAGACCCTGTGAGCCACACGGAAAAAAGAGAAAAAGGAAAAATATATATATATCGTTTCTCCCAAAGTCCACCGCCTCAATTTTGGGATGGTTCGTTGTCTATTCAGGTATTCCACAGATGCAGGGTACATCAAGTTGATTGTGGAGATTTTATCCACTGCTCCTGAGGCTGCTCATTCTGTTGCTATAGCTGGAAATGGTCTGTTTGTCACCAAGTCACTTCAACAGGTAAGAAAGACAGTCTCATGGAGGCTGCGGATGAGCTAGCCCAGGGAGGACATCTGACATTGGGGTCATCTTTTCTCCTTCACTTCTTTTCTCCTTTTTTTTCTTCTTTGCACTTCATATGTTGGAAGAGATCTTTTAAGTTCTTGAACCAATATTCCACCGCCATGGAAAATTCCCGGGTAGAAACTGGAAAGAACTAGGATGCAGATCCATGGACAAGGCTGGCAGCTAGGGTGACTACACGGGATAGGCAAAGATCTCTGTTCAGGCCTGCCTCCCTATTTTTTAACATCCTTATTGGAGTGTAATTGCTTCACGCTGTTGTGTTAGTTTCTACTGTATAACAAAGTGAATCAGCTATATGTATACATATATCCCCATATCCCCTCCCTCCTGTGTCTCCCTCCCACCCTGAAGTATGGTTTCGATGTATTTAGAATTCTTGGTTGACTGACCAAGGAGGTGAAAGACTTACATGCTGAACTATAAAACATTGATAAAGTAAATTGAAGATGATTCAATGAAAGGGAAAGATATCCCATGCTCTTGGATTGGAAGAATTAATATTGCTAAAATATCCATACTATCCAAAGCAGTCTACTGATTTAATGTGATCCCTATCAAATTACCCATGACATTTTCCACAGAACTAGAACAAATAATCCTAAAATTTATATAGAACCATAAAAGACCCAGAATTGCCAATGCAGTACTGAGGACAAAGGACAAAACTAGAGGAATAACCTTCCCAGATCTCAGACAATACTACAAAGCTACAGTAATCAAAACAGCTTGCTATTGGCACAAAAACAGACATATAGATAAATGGAATAGAATAGAGAGCCCAGAAATAAACCCACACACCTACGGTCAGTTAATCTTTGACAAAGGAGGCAAGGATATACAATGGGGAAAAGACAGTCTCTTCAGCAAATGGTGTTGGGAAAGCTGGACAGTCGCATGTCAATCAGTGAAGTTAGAACACACCCTCTTACCATACACAGAAATAAACTCAAAATAGTTTAAAGACTTAAATATAAGACATGACACCATAAAACTCCTAGAAGAGAACATAAGAAAAACATTCTCTGACGTAAATCATCTTACCAATATTTTCTTAGGTCAGTTTCCCAAGGCAATAGAAATAAAAGCAAAAATAAACAAACGGGACCTAATCAAAACTGTAGGCTTTTGCACAGCAAAGGAAACCATCAATAAAATGAAAAGACAACCTATGGACTGGGAGAAAGTATTTGCAAATGATGCAACCAACAAGGGCTTAAATTCCAAAATATACAAACAGCTCATACAATTCAATAATGAAAAAAAAAACAACCCAATCAAAAAATGGACAGAAGACCTAAACAGACATTTCTCCAAAGAAGACACACAGATGGCCAATAGGCACATGAAAAGATGCTCATCATCGCTAATTATTAGAGAAATGCAAATCAAAACTACAATGAAGTATCACACCAGTCAGAATGGCCATCATCAAAAAGCCTACTAATAATAAATGGCTGGAGAGGGTGTGGAGAAACGGGAACCCTCCTACACTGTTGATGGGAATGTAAACTGGTGCAGCCACTATGGAAAACAGTATGGAGGTGCCTTAAAAAACTAAAAATAGAGTTACCATATGATCTAGCAATCCCACTCCTGAGCATATATCTGGAGAAAACTATAATTCAAAAGGATACATGTACCCCAATGCTCACAGCAGCACTGTTTACAATAGCCAAGACATGGAAGCAACTTAAATGTCCATCAAGGGATGAATGGATAAAGAAGATGTGGTACATATGCACAATGGAATATTACTCAGACATAAAAAAGAACAAAATAATGCCGTTTGCAGTAACAAGGATGGACCTAGAGATTGTCATACTGAGTGAAGTAAGTCAGACACAGAAAGACAAATATCATATGATATCACTTATATGTGGAATCTAAAAAAATGGGTACAAATGAACTTAGCTACTAAACAGAAGTAAAGTCACAGATGTAGAAAACAAACCTATGGTTACCACAGAGGAAAGCTGCGGGGGATAAATTAGGAGGTTGGGATTAATAGATACACACCACTATACATAAGATAGATAAAAGAAAAAACAAGGACTTACTGTATAACACAGGAAACTATATTCAATATCTTGTAATAACCTATGTGGAAAAAATCTGAAGCTGTACACCTGAAACTAACAGAATATTGTGAATCAAATATAGTTAAATAAAAAAAATACTTCTGGGAAAATGAAAAGTCTGATAGGAGTTCCAGTCCCCAGCTACTATAATGGCAGGAACATGGTTGCTCAGTTTCAACCTACCAAAAAAGAGAGGAGAGGTGGTGTTATGGACTGAATTGTGTCCCCTCAAAATTCATGTTGAATCCCTAACCCCCAAGGTGAGTATATTTGGATATAGGGCCTTTAAAGAGGTAATTAGCGTTAAATGAGGTCATTAGGGTGACTGATCCAATAGTACTGATCAATCCAATAGTACTGATGTCCTTATAAGAAGAGGAAGAGACACCAAAAGCACGTGAACGCAGAGGAAAGGCCATGTGTGGACACAGAAAGAAGACAGCCATTGCAAGCCAAAGAGAGAAGCCTCAGGAGAAACCAAACCTGTTGACACTTTAATCTTACACTTGCAGCCTGCAGAACTGTGAGAAAATAAATTTGTTTTTTAAGTCACCCTGTCTGTGGAATTTTGTTATGGCAGCCTGAGCAGACTAATACAGGTGGTATTCTGGATGGGACCCTGAAACAGAAAGAGGATATTAGGGGGAAACCAGTGAAATTTGAATAAAGTGTGGAGTTTAGTTAATAGTAATGTACCAGTTTTGGTTCATTAGTTATGGCAAATAGACCATAATAATATGTTTATAATAGTGGAAACTGGGTGTGGGCTACACAGGAGTTCTCTGTACTATACTTGCAATTTTTCTATATATCTAAACTACTCTAAAATTAAAAGTTTATTTTAACAAAAATAGAGAGAGGAGAGGTATCCAAAGCCCACAGGTGCAGGGCAGCAGAGGCCTGTAATCAACATTCTAGACTTTCCAGGGCAGCAACATTTCCTCCACCACAACTTCCTCTCTGTAAACATATACCAGAGCTCCCCCTAATTCTCCTTTTGGGCTACCTTCCAGCATATGTTTCTATTGGAAATAGATTATTCAGTAGGAAAATGGAAAATCTGATGGTATTTCCAGTCCCCAATCTCTGTAAAAACACTAATACAGCTGCTCTTTTTCAGTGTCTCAAAGGAGAGGGAACAAGGTCTCCAAAGCTCATAGGCCCAGGGCAATAGAGGATTATGAAGGAGATGCCGGTGTTAATAAAGAAAACCTTACAGACCAGCTTCTATCCTGCTCCCAAATCAACACAGATAGCATCAGTCTTTGGGTACCTGTCCCCAGAAATCTCCCTTTGTGAACCTTTCATTCTACCAATTATGGCAAGATTCAGTCATCCTCAATCTCCCTTTTTACAGATTTTCCTTGCACGTAATAAGAAAGTAAAGGAAAAAGGAAGCCATAAAGAACTCCAGGCCTCTAGTTTTATAACTGAGTGATAGGATCGGATCCATAGGATAAGGGGCTCATGACGAAGGAGCCAGTGTGAAGAGGGCAGCTCGGCTTTCACCCCTCCTCTGCCTCTTTCTCCCTTTGGATAACTTCCATTCCAACCAGCAAGTCTGGTGTCTTTGTTGATCTGTTCCTTTTATGAACCACCACACACTTTCCCCCTGAACAGCAATATGGGGAGAAGCCATTAGGCACCATGAGCTCCTTGCCTCTGTAGAGTCACGAATACAGCAGTACTGGTAAAATAAGAAAGGAAATCTACGTGAGCCTGGGGCGCAGAGCAGCACTGACCTGTGACCTGCTCCTCTGTCCCTGCTGCTTTTATTGTGGAGAAAGCTGTTAACTTGTGTCTCAGGTGCGACCAGACAATCCCGCTCTGGTCCCCTTCTATTCCTCCAAGGGAAGCAAAAGTCACTCTTGATCTGTTCCCCATATATTCTTTCCCTTGAGTGTAGATAAAGCTAGAAGAGGGAAAACATCAAGTAACTATAGTCCTTTAGCTTTATATAGTTCCACTAGCCCAATAGTGTAGAACAAACAAGATTTTAGGCATGGCAGGAGAGAAACACGTGAAACTTGTAGCCTTTACAGCTCATTTTCTAAGCACCTGTAAAGAAAAGAGCATTGGGAGTAAGATTCAGACTGGCATCAAAGTCCACGCGACCACCCTGATAAGCAGCCTGGGACACAGGTGTTTCTCCCCAGCCTCACACCACGTGAAGGAACAAGCCTGCCCAGCGCCTCTGAGGGTGTGTCGGGCGTACTTGAATCCTAAACAAGGAGGAAGAATGAGAACTTTGGTCTGTCTGACAAACTGCACGGGAAAGCCATCTGGGTGAGGTCGGCTTTGGAGCGGAAAGGCCAGTTGTGCGGGAAGCTCCCAGCTGCGTCCTAACTGCCCCCTGCTGGTGCCGGGACCATATGCTCTGCCGCCACCACCACCCCCGCCCCATGGAAGGGGCTGGCCCCCTTGCTCTTGTACATGCCAGGTGAGGCAGTGAGCTATTTTGCACAGCACCCCGCTGGAAAGAAAGTGGATAGTCTGAAACGGAGGAAGAGCGTCTCAGAAGTAACAAGAGAAAGAAAACGGGAATTGAAGCACCATCATGTACTCGTAGTGCCATAGCAGTTTCTACGTGCTATTTTTAGCAGAGCCCACAGTCCCCTCTTTGTAATTATTTGTATGCATCATCCAGAGCTTCAAACTATCTGTATTATCCACAATTATTATCTCAGCTCATCTACATACTCAGTTTCCCAGGCAGGGAAAAACCTCTCCTGATACTTAGTTTATGAATTCTGGGGAATCTGACTGGGGGAGATGTAGAAAAGCAAACAACTGGTAAGGCATATAATTATCTCTTTCAAAGGAAACATTCACCTCCAGCTGGCCTACTTGTGTAGGCTCTAGTGCCTGAAAAGAGAATTAATTAACCCAGGCAGGTCTCTAGTGCTTGCATGTCCTCCTTAAAAACCTATTTACAAACCTGCTTAGAAATGCTGGGCCTTTGCAAGCAGATAGTTCACTTATAAATACAGCTGCAGATGGAATTCTTTGAAAATGGAAATGGAAAATTCTGAACAGGAATAACTTGACATTTGATTCTGGAACAATGGTAAAATGTCAACATCTGCCATGAAAATATAGAACTATAAAATAATGATTAAGGGTCCTTTCAGTTTTTTAAATATATAGTACTGTTTTGGTTTGGTTGTTTTACAAAGCTCTGTGCGGTACCACTTTGCTTTAACAAAGTTAAAATAATACTATTTAAGCAACTGAGTAATTAAACAGGCACACAAACTTTAAATTGTATTGGAACATAATAATAGTCTCATTCTATCAGAGCTATGGTCCATCCAGGCCAGAAGTCTCTCTCCCATGTACTAAAAGCTAGGTTTTTTGATAGCCTAATAATCCCCTAGTTAGTGATGCTTTTAACGATCTGGGTGTCACCAAAACATCCCAAATTCTTCTAAAAATCCATTTGAATGTGATCACTTATAATTGTACTTAAACTTTTCTTAAATGTATCTACAATATAAACCAACACCAGCTCTTGGATGGCTAATCAAGTCCTTGCGTTTGCTGCCTGTGGTGTAAAGTAGCCCCTCTAACTTTTCTTTCTCTTTAAAAGATTTTAGCTGTGATTTAAAAAACCACACTTAAAACTCACCATCTTAACCCCTTCTAAGTGCCCTGTTCAGTAGTGTTAATTATATTCACATTGTTGTGCAATTTATCTCCAGGACTTTTTTGTCTTGCAAAACTGAAACTACACCCATTAAACAACACCTCCCCCCCATTCCCCGCTCCAACCAGCCCCTAACAACCACCATTCTATTTTCTGTTTCTATGAATTTGACCATTTGAGATACCTCATATGGATGCAATCATACCATATTTGTTTGGCTTTTTGTGACTGTCTTATTTCACTTATCACAATGACTCAAAGTTCATCCATGTTATATCATGTGACAGGATTTCCTTCCTTTTTAAGGCTGAATAATATTCCATTGTATGCAAATACGACACTTTGTTTATCCTTTCATCCACTGATGGACACTGGGCTTCTGCCTCTTAGCTATTGTAAATAATGCTGCTATGAACATGGGTGTGCAAATCTCTCTGCAATATCCTGATTTCAATTGTTCTAGATCTATAACCAGACGTGGGATTGATGGATCATATAGTAATTCTATTTTTAATTTTTTGAGTAACCACCATACCGTTTTCCATAGCATCTGTACCATTCTGCATTTCTACCACCAGTGCAGGAAGGTTTCAGTTTCTCCACATCTTATTTTCTGTTTTTCTGACAGTAGCCATCTTTTTTTTTATATATATAAATAATGAGAAACAAGAAGTTTATTTACTGAAATCTGCTATTCTTTTATCTCACATAGCATTCTGTCTTTTTACTAATAAAACTCCACTACCAAATTATAAAAGGTTTGAAAATTTAAAACCAGCAAAAAGTAAGCAGTAAATATTTTCTGAAGGTATTTTTTTAACATCTTTATTGGAGTATAATTGCTTTACAATGGTGTGTTAGTTTCTGCTTTATAACAAAGTGAATCAGTTATACATATGTCCCCATATCTCTTCCCTCTTGCATCTCCCTCCCTCCCACCCTCCCTATCCCACCCTTCTAGGTGGTCACAAAGCACCGAGCTGATCTCCCTGTGCCATGTGGCTGCTTCCCACTAGCTATCTATTTTACGTTTGGAAGTGTATATATGTCCATGCCACTCTCTCACTTTGTCCCAGCTTACCCTTCCCCCTCCCCATAACCTCAAGTCCATTCTCTAGTAAGTATGCATCTTTATTCCCATCTTTCCACTAGGTTCTTCATGACCACTTTTTTTTTTTAGATTCCATATATATGTGTTAGCATACGGTATTTGTTTTTCTCTTTCTGACTTACTTCACTCTGTATGACAGACTCTAGGTACATCCACCTCACTACAAATAACTCAGTTTCGTTCCTTTTTATGGCTGAGTAATATTCCGTTGTATCTTCTTTATCCATTCATCTGTCGATGGACACTTCAGTTGCTTCCACGTCATGGCTATTGTAAATAGAGCTGCAATGAACATTTTGGTACATAACTCTTTTTGAATTATGGTTTTCTCAGGGTATATGCCCAGCAGTGGGATTGCTGGGTTGTATGGTACTTCTATTTTTACTTTTTTAAGGAATGTCCATACTGTTCTCCATAGTGGCTGTATCAATTTACATTCCCACCAAGAGGGCAAGAGGGTTCCCTTTTCTCCCCACCCTCTGCAGCATTTATTGTTTGTAGATTTTTTGATGATGACCGTTCTGACCGGTGTGAGATGATACCTCATTGTAGTTTTGATTTGCATTTCTCTAATGATTAATGATGTTGAGCATTCTTTCATGTGTGTGTTGGCAATCTGTATATCTTCTTTGGAGAAATGTCTATTTAGATCTTCTGCCCATTTTTGGATTGGGTTGTTTGTTTTTATAATGTAGAGCTGCATGAGCTGCTTGTAAATTTTGGAGATTAATCATTTGTCAGTGGCTTCACCTGCAAATATTTTCTCCCATTCTGAGGGTTGTCTTTTCGCCTTGTTTATGGTGTTCTTTGCTGTAAAAAGCTTTCAAGTTTCATTAGGTTCCATTTGTTTATTTATTTATTTATTTATTTTTGCAGTACGTGGGCCTCTCACTGCCGTGGCCTCTCCCATTGCGCAGCACAGGCTCCAGACGCGCAGGCTCAGCAGCCATGGCTCATGGGCCCAGCTGCTCCGCGGCATGTGGGATCTTCCCGGACCAGGGCACAAACCTGTGTCCCCTGCATCGGCAGGCGGACTCTCAACCACTGTGCCACCAGGGAAGCCCCCATTTGTTTATTTTGGATTTTATTTCCATTTCTCTAGGAGGTGGGTCAAAAAGGATCTTGCTGTGATTTATGTCATAGAGTGTTCTGCCTATGTTTTCCTCTAAGAGTTTGATAGTGTCTGGCCTTACATTTCGGTCTTTAATCCATTTTGAGCTTATTTGTGTGTATGGTGTTAGGGAGTGTTCTAATTTCATACTTTTACATGTAGCTGTCCAGTTTTCCCAGCACCACTTATTGAAGAGGCTGTCTTTTCTCCACTGTATATTCGTGCCTCCTTTATCAAAGATAAGGTGACCATATGTGTGTGGGTTTATCTCTGGGCTTTCTATCCGGTTCCATTGATCTATATTTCTGGTCCTGTGCCACTACAATACTGTCTTGATTACTGTAGCTCTGTAGTATAGTCTGAAGTCAGGAAACCTGATTCCTCCAGCTCTGTTTTTCTTTCTCAACATTGCTTTGGCTATTCGGGGTCTTTTGTGTTTCCATACAAATTGTGAAATTTTTTGTTCCAGTTCTGTGAAAAATGCCAGTGGTAGTTTGATAGGGATTGCATTGAATCTGTAGATTGCTTTGGGTAGTAGAGTCATTTTCACAATGTCGATTCTTCCAATCCAAGAACGTGGTATATCTCTCCATCTATTTGTATCATCTTTAATTTTTTTCATCAGTCTCTTATAATTTTCTGCATACAGGTCTTTTGTCTCCTTAGGTAGGTTTATTCCTAGATATTTTATTCTTTTTGTTGCAATGGTAAATGGGAGTGTTTTCTTAATTTCACTTTCAGATTTTTCATCATTAGTGTATAGGAATGCCAGAGACTTCTGTGCATTAATTTTGTACCCTGCTACTTTACCAGATTCATTGATTAGTTCTAGTAGCGTTCTGGTAGCATCTTTAGGATTCTCTATGTATACTATCATGTCATCTGCAAACAGTGACAGCTTTACTTCTTCTTTTCCGATTTGGATTCCTTTTATTTCTTTTTCTTCTCTGACTGCTGTGGCTAAAGCTTCCAAAACTATGTTGAATAATAGTGGTGAGAGTGGGCAACCTTGTCTTGTTCCTGATCTTAGTGGAAATAGTTTCAGTTTTTCACCATTGAGGACGATGTTGGCTGTGGGTTTGTCATATATGGCCTTTATTATGCTGAGGAAAGTTCCCTCTATGCCTACTTTCTGGAGGGTTTTTATCATAAATGGCTGTTGAATTTTCTTGAAAGCTTTCTCTGCATCTACGGAGATGATCATATGATTTTTCTCCTTCAATTTATTATTATGGTGTATCACGTTAATTGATTTGCATACATTGAAGGATCCTTGCATTCCTGGAATAAACCCCACTTGATCATGGTGTATGAACCTTTTAATGTGCTGTTGGATTCTGTTTGCTAGTATTTTGTTGAGCATTTTTGCATCTATGTTCATCAGTGATATTGGCCTGTAGTTTTCTTTCTTTGTGACATCTTTGTCTGGTTTTGGTATCAGAGTGATGGTGGCTTCGCAGAATGAGTTTGGGAGTGTTCCTCCCTCTGCTATATTTTGGAAGAGTTTGAGAAATATAGGTGTTAGCTCTTCTCTAAATATTTGATAGAATTCGCCTGTGAAGCTATCTGGTCCTGGGCTTTTGTTTGTTGCAAGATTTTTAATCACAGTCTCAATTTCAGTGCTTGTGATTGGTCTGTTCATATATTCTATTTCTTCCTGGTTCAATCTCGGAAGGTTGTGCCTTTCTAAGAATTTGTCCATTAGTGGTGCCCTAACCCCCTGCAGGCTGTGTTCACACCACCAACCCCAGTCCTCTCCCTGCGCTCCCACCGAAGCCCGAGCCTCAGCTCCCAGCCCCCGTCCGCCCCAGTGGGTGAGCAGACAAGCCTCTCCGGCTGGTGAGTGCTGGTCGGCACCGATCCTCTGTGCGAGAATCTCTCCACTTTGCCCTCCGCACCCCTGTTGCTGTGCTCTCCTCCGTGGCTCCGAAGCTTCCCCCTCTCCGCCACCCACAGTCTCTGCCCGCGAAGGGGCTTCTAGTGTGTGGAAACCTTTCCTCCTTCACAGCTCCCTCCCACTGGTGCAGGTCCCGTCCCTATTCTTTTGTCTCTGTGTTTTCTTTTTTCTTTTACCCTACCCATGGGGACTTTCTTGCCTTTTGGGCGGTCTGAGGTCTTCTGCCAGCGTTCAGTAGGTGTTCTGTAGGAGTTGTTCCACATGTAGATGTATTTCTGATGTACTTGTGGGGAGGAAGGTGATCTCCGCATCTTACTCTTCTGCCATCTTGAAGCTCTCTCTATAGTAGCCATCTTAATGGATGTGAGGTGATATCTCTTCATGGTTATATTTTCCTAATGACTAACGATGTTGAGCATTGTTGGCCATTTGTATATTATCTTTGAGAAGTGTCTATTCAAATCCTTTTCCATTTTTTAGTTGTGTTATTTTTTTCCTGTTGTTCAGTTGTAGTTCTTTTTGTATTATGGATATTAGCCCCTTATCAGACATGATTTGCAAATCTTTTCTACCATTCTGTAGGTTACTTTTTCACTCTGTTTATTGTGTCCTTTTATGCACAGAAGTTTTAAATGTTAACACAGTTGTATTTCTCTATTTTTACTTTTGTTGCCTGTACTTTTGGTATCACATCTAGGAAATCCTTGAAAAATCCAATGTCATGAAGGTTTTACATTTAGGTCTTTGATCCATTTTGAGTTAATTTTCATACATGGTGTAAGGTTAGGGTCCAAATTGATTTGTTTGCATGTGGATATGTAGTTGTTCCAGCACCATTTGTTTAAGAGAAATTTCTTTCCCTATTGAATGGTCTTGGCAGCCTCATAAAAAAATCATTTGACCATATATGTGAAGGTTTATTTCTGAGTTCTATGTTCTATTCCATTGATTTATAGGTCTGTCTTTATGCCAGTACCACACTGTTTTCATTACTGTGCTTTGTAATAAGTTTCGAAATCAGCAAGTGTGAGACCTCCAATTTCATTCTTTTTCTCTAAGATTGTCTTGGGCTATTCAGGGTCCCTGGAGATTCCATATGAATTTTAGGACTGATCTTTCTATTTCCTCAAAAAAATGCCACTGGGATTTTGATACAGATTGCATTAAATCTGTAGATTACTTTGGGTACCATTGACATCTTAACAACAGTACGTTTTCCAATCCATGAGCACAAGATGTTTTCCATTTATTTGTGTCTTCTCTGTTCATAAAAAAAAAGCTGTATTAAGATATAATTAATATACCATAAAACTCACTCATTTGAGGAGTGCAATATTTTTCTCTCAATCCATAGGTTACCTTGATTTTGTTGATTGGTTCCTTTGCTGTACAGAACTTTTTAGTTTTACATAGTACCATTTGTCTATTTATACCTTTGTTGGCTGTGCTTTTGCTGTCATATCTAAGAAATCATTGCCAAGACCAATGTCAAGAAACTTTTCCCCTATTTTTTCTTCTAGGAGTTCTATGGATTTTGGTCTCATTTAAGTATTTAATCCATTTTTTGTTGATTTTTGTGTACTGCGTAAGATAAGGGTCCAAATTTCATTCTTTTGTATGTGGACATCCACTTTTCCCAGCACCATTTATTGAAGGGACAGTCCCTTCCCCATTCAATGGTCTTGGCAGCCTTGTTGAAGATCAGTTGGCTGTATCTGTGTGGGTTTATTTCCGGGCTCTCTATTCGGTGCCATTGGTCTATATGTCTGTTTTTATGCCAGTACAATACTATTTTGTTTACTGTAGCTTTGTAATATATATATATTTTAACATCTTTATCGGAGTATAATTGTGTAATATATTTTGAAATCAGGACGTGTGATGCCCCCAGTTTTGTTCTTTTTGCTCAAAATTGCTTTGGTTATTTGGGGTCTTTTGTGGTTCCAAATGAATTTTAGTATTGTTTTTCTATTTTTGTAAAAAAATGCCATTTTGATTTTGATAGAGATTGCATTGAATCTGTAGATAGCGTTGGGTAGTGTGGACATTTTAACATCACTAATACATCTGATCCATGGACATGGGATATCTTTCCATCTATTTGTGTCTGCTTTAATTTCTTTCATCTAGAGTTTTATAGTTTTATTAATGAATGATATTTAATTGTATGAATATATACCACATTTTTTTTATCCATTCATTAGCTGATGGACATTTGAGTTGTTTTCACTTTTTGGCTATTATAAATAATGCTGCTATGAAAACCACTGTACAAATTTCTGTTTGGCTATATGCTTTCAATTCAATGATTTTTAGTATATTTACAAGGTTATGCAACAACTACCATTTCCTAATTCCAGAATATTTTCATCTACCCAAAAAAGAAACCCCATACCCATGCAGTCACTCCCCATTCTCTACTCTCCCCTAGCCTTTGGCAACCACTGTTCTACTTTCTGTCTCTATAGATTTGCCAATTCTGGACATTTCACATAAGTGGAATTATATGATATTTGTCCTTTTGTGTCTAGTTTCTTTCACTTAGCATAATGTTTTCAAGTTTCCTCTATGTTGAATAAGAACTTCATTTCCTTTTATGACTAAATAGTATTCCATTGTATGAATAGAAAACATTTGTTTATCCATTAATCAGCTGATGGGCATTTGGGTTGTTTCCACTTTTTAGCTTTCATGAATAATGTTGCTGTGAACATTTGTATACAAGTTTTTGTGCGGACATATGTTTTCAATTCACTTGGGTATTGTCTTTTTTTAAATAAATTGATTGATTGATTGATTGATTGATTTATCTTTGGCTGCGTTGGATCTTTGTTGCTGAGCTCGGGCTTTGTCTAGTTGCCGTGAGTGGGGGCTGCTCTTCCTTGTAGTGCACGAGCTTCTCATTGCAGTGGCTTCTCTTGTTGCGGAGCAGCAGCTCTAGGCATGCGGGCTTCAGTAGTTGTGGCTCATGGGCTCTAGAGCACAGGCTCAGTAGTTGTGTTGCAGGGCTTAGTTGCTCCGTGGCATGTGGGATCTTCCTGGACCAGGGCTTGAACCCGTGTCCCCTGCATTGGCAGGCGGGTTCTTTTTTTTTTTTTTGTGGTACGTGGGCCTCTCACTGTTGTGGCCTCTTCCGTTGCGGAGCACAGGCTCTGGACGTGCAAGCTCAGCGGCCATGGCTCACGGGTCCTGCTGCTCCTCGGCATGTGGGATCCTCCCGGACCGGGGCATGAACCCGTGTCCCCTGCATCGGCAGGCGGGTTCTCAACCACTGCACCACCAGGGAAGTCCCATTTGGGTATTTTCAATACCTTTAGGAGTGGTATTGCTGAGTCATATTTGTTTACTTTCTTTAGGAACTACCAAACTGTCTTCTAATGAAGCTAAACCTTTTACATTCCAACCAACAATGTATGAAGGTTCCAATTTCTTCATGTCTTTACCAACATTTGTTATTATTTGTCTTTCAAATATTTGGGTGTTCTTACCAATAGACTTCTCTGTTTCTCACCACTTTGTTAGCCTTCCCTCACTATGGCTGTCTCAGACGGGGGTGTGCTCAAAGTCTTCCTGCTGAGTCTCTGTAGTGGGGTTAATTCAAACAATAGACTAGAGCAAGATGATCTGATTAAGGTGTTTATGTTTCCTGCTTTGGGAGCATGTACATGCTCCCACAGGAATGGTCTTCCAGAACCTTTTCATTACCAGTTTACTATATCATAATGCTTTAAAGGTGAAAGCACACTTTTCACCAGAGGGATTTTTGTACTTCTCTGTAACTTCAATCTTCATTCTACATACTTCTTTGTCTACACTAATCAAAACTTGAAGGAAGAAAGATGGATAATGTATCATGCTGCCCTTCTTTCACCCCCAAAAGCCTAAGATCCTGTAATGGCTTTTATAAAATCAGAATATGGGGCTTCCCTGGTGGCACAGTGGTTCAGAACCTGCCTGCCAGTGCAGGGGACATGGGTTTGAGCCCTGGTCCAGGAAGATCCCACATGCTGCAGAGCAACAAAGCCCGTGCACCACAACTACTGAGCCTGTGCTCTAGAGCCAGTGAGCCACAACTACTGAAGCCCACACACCTAGAGCCCGTGCTCCACAAGAGAAGCCACCACAACGAGAAGCCTGCGCACCGCAACGAAAAGTAGTCCCTGCTCACCACAACTAGAGAAAGCCCGCGCACAGCAACAAAGACCCAATGCATCCAAAAATGAATAAATAAATAATTTTAAGAATTAAAAAAAAGAATATGATTACCTGGGTAACCATGGCTCTATGTAGGAAGCTCCTGCTCTCTTTCCTTTCTATACCATTCACTCTTCTGTTTCCATTTCCTTTCTGATGAATCAACCTTTAACATGCAACAAAAATTCTCAAATATGTACACACTGACAATTTTTAAGCAATTGCAGCTCTGTGTAAAGAGGTTTTTCCATCTTTTAAATTTGCTATTTTAAACACATCTTAAACACACAAAATTGTTTTGAAGAGAGTTACATAGTTTTCTCACATGAGAAGAGGAATGGCAAATTTATAAACAATATTTAAGCATATTCTCAAAAAACATCTACTATTGCATTTGAATTTCATTTGTAGGAAAGAGTATACTTTTAAGACACAACAGGGCTTACCTTAGCCTTTCTGTCTCATGCTGGGAATCCAAAGAAGTGAGTTGCATTTATATCTCAGCCTCTAATTTGATAAGTGGAATTCTAGGTCATTAAAACATCTGCTTATATTCATTTGCAAGGAAGTACCAAGCAGTTTTAGAGGTCTGATATTTTTTATTGAGATTTAATTCATATACCAAAAAAACGCATCATTTTTCTTTTTTCTTTTTTTTTTGGCCAGGCCGTGCTGCACGCCAGATCCTACGTTCCCCAACCAGGGATGGAACCCATGCCCACTGCACTGTGAGCGCAGAGTCTTAACCACTAGACCGCCAGGGAAGTCCCTGAACTCACCATTTTAAAGTATACAATTCAGTGATTTTTACAGTACATTTACAAGACTGTGCAACCATCACCACTGCCTAATTCCAGAACATTTTCATCACCCCACAAAGAAACCCCACACCCAGTAGTAGTCATCTCCATTTCCTCCTTCCCACCAGCCAATGGAAACCACTAATATACTTTCTGCCTTTACGGATTTGCCTATTCTGGACATCTCATATGAAAGGAATCAAACAATATGTGGTCTTTCTGACTGGCTCTTTTCATGAAGCATAATGTTTTCAATGTACATCGATGTTGTAGCAGGAATCAGTGCTTCATTACTTTTTAAAAAATTTTATTGGATTATAGTTAATTTACAATGTTGTGTTAGTTTCAGGTGTACAGCAAAGTGATTCAGTTATACATATACATGTATTCATTCTTTTTCAGATTCTTTTTTCATATAGCTTATCACAGAATATTGAGTAGAGTTCCCTGTGCTATACAGTAGGTTTTTTTTTTTTTAACATCTTTATTGGGGTATAATTGCTTTACAATGGTGTGTTAGTTTCTGCTTTATAACAAAGTGAATCAGTTATACATATACATATATTCATTCTTTTCAGATTCTTTTTTCATATAGCTTATCACAGAATATTGAGTAGAGTTCCCTGTGCCATACAGTAGGTTCTTGTTGGTTATCTACCTTATACATAGTAATGTGTGTATGTTAATCCCAAACTCCTGATTTATCGCTCCCTGCTGCCATGTTTCAGCTTTGTTAACCATAAGTTTGTTTTTGACATCTGTAAGTCTGTTTCTGTTTTTTAAAGAAGTTCATTTGTATCATTTTTTAAAATTAGATTCCACATATGAGTGATATCATATGATATGTGTCTTACTTAACTTAGTATAATAATCTCTAGGTCCATCCATGTTGCTGAGTGCTTCACTACTTTTTATTACCAGATACTATTCCATTGTCTATATATACCACATTTTATTTATTCATTTATCAGTTAGTGGGCATTTGAGTTCCTTTCACTTTGGGGCTATTATGAATAATGCGGCTATGAACATCTGTGTACGAGTTTTTGAATGGATATCAGTTTTCATTTCTCTTGGATACGTATCTAGGAGTGGAATTCCTTGAATATGTGATAACTCTATGTTTAACCATTTCAGGAATTGCCAGTTTGTATTTCAGAGTGACTGCAATATCTTATATTACCATTAGCATGGGTAAGGGTTCTCATTTCACCAACATTTTTTATTGTCCGCCTTTTTATATGTATTATATATCCTAGCCATTATAGCTACCCTGGTGGGTATGAAGTGGTATCTCGTGGTTATTTTTTTTCTTTTTTAATTTATTTTTTATACACCAGGTTCTTATTAGTCATCAATTTTATACACATCAGTGTATACATGTCAATCCCAATCGCCCAATTCATCACACCACCACCCCCCCGCCACTTTCCCCCATTGGTGTCCATACATTTGTTCTCTACATGTGTGTCTCAATTTCTGCCCTGCAAACTGGTTCATCTGTACAGTTTTTCTAGGTTCCACATATATGCGTTAATATACGATATTTGTTTTACTCTTTCTGACTTGCTTCACTCTGTATGACAGTCTCTAGATCCATCCACGTCTCAAAAAATGACCCAATTTCGTTCCTTTTTATGGCTGAGTAATATTCCATTGTATATATGTACCACATCTTTATCCATTCGTCTGTCAATGGGCATTTAGGTTGCTTCCATGACCTGGCTATTGTAAATAGTGCTGCAGTGAACATTGGAGTGCATGTGTCTTTTTGAATTATGGTTTTTCTCTGGGTATATGCCCAGCAGTGGGAGTGCTGGATCATATGGTAATTTAATTTTTTAAGGAACCTCCATACTGTTCTCCATAGTGGCTGTATCAATTTACATTCCCACTAACAGTGCAAGAGGGTTCCTTTTCTCCACACCCTCTCCAGCATTTGTTGTTTGTAGATTTTCTGATGACGCCCATTCTAACTGGTGTGAGGTGATACCCCAGTGTAGTTTTGATTTTCATTTCTCTAATAATTAGTGATGTTGAACAGCTTTTCATGTGCTTCTTGGCCTTCTGTATGTCTTCTTTGGAGAAATGTCTATTTAGGTCTTCTGCCCATTTTTGGATTGGATTGTTTGTTTTTCTAATATTCAGCTGCATGAACTGTTTATATATTTTGGAGATTAATCCTTTGTCTGTTGATTTGTTTGCAAATATTTTCTCCCATTCTGAGGGCTGTCTTTTCGTCTTGTTTATGGTTTCCTTTGTTGTGCAAAAGCTTTGAAGTTTCATTAGGTCCCATTTCTTTATTTTTGTTTTTATTTCCATTTCTCTAGGAGGTGGATCAAAAAAGATCTTGCTGTGATTTATGTTAAAGAGTGTTCTTCCTATGTTTTCCTCTAAGAGTTTTATAGTGTCCAGTCTTACATTTAGGTCTCTAATCCATTTTGAGTTTATTTTTGTGTATGGTGTTAGGGAGTGTTCTAATTTCATTCTTTTACATGTAGCTGTCCCATTTTCCCGGCACCACTTATTGAAGAGACTGTCTTTTCTCCATTGTATATCCTTGCCTCCTTTGTCGTAGGTTAGTTGACCACAGGTACATGGGTTTATCTCTGGGCCTTCTATCGTGTTCCATTGATCTATGTTTCTGTTTTTGTGCCAGTAACATACTGTCTTGATTACTGTAGCTTTGTAGTATAGTCTGAAGTCAGGGAGTCTGATTCCTCCAGCTCCGTTTTTTTCCCTCAAGACTGCTTTGGCTATTCGGGGTCTTTTGTGTCTCCATACAAATTTTAAGATTTTTTTTGTAGTTCCATAAAAAATGCCATTGGTAATTTGATAGGGATTGCACTGAATCTGTAGATTGCTTTGTGTAGTATAGTCATTTTCACAATATTGATTCTTCCAATCTGAGAACATGGTATATCTCTCCATCTGTTTGTATCATCTTTAATTTCTTTCATCAGTGTCTTATAGTTTTCTGAGTACAGGTCTTTTGTCTCCCTAGGTAGGTTTATTCCTAGGTATTTTATTCTTTTCGTTGTATTGGTTAATGGGAGTGTTTCCTTAAT
This sequence comes from Delphinus delphis, assembly GCF_949987515.2. Taxonomy (NCBI): domain Eukaryota; kingdom Metazoa; phylum Chordata; class Mammalia; order Artiodactyla; family Delphinidae; genus Delphinus; species Delphinus delphis. The sequence goes on along the minus strand of NC_082704.1, from coordinate 14,399,274 downwards.
TTCTCTTTCAGATTTTTCATCATTAGTGTATAGGAATGCAAGAGATTTCTGTGCATTAATTTTGTATCCTGCAACTTTACCAAATTCATTGATTAGCTCTAGTAGTTTTCTGGTGGCATCTTTAGGATTCTCTATGTATAGTATCATGTCATCTGCAAACAGTGACAGTTTTACTTCTTTTCCTTTTATTTCTTTTTCTCCTCTGATTGCTGTGGCTAGGACTTCCAAAACTATGTTGAATAACAGTGGTGAGAGTGGACATACTTGTCTTGTTCTTGATCTTAGAGGAAATGCTTTCAGTTTTCCACCATTGGGAATGATGTTTGCTGTGGGTTTGTCGTATATGGCCTTTATTATGTTGAGGTAGGTTCCCTCTATGCCCACTTTCTGGAGAGTTTTTATCATAAATGGGTGTGGAATTTTGTCAAAGCTTTTTCTGCATCTATTGAGGTGATCATATGGTTTTTATTCTTCAATTTGTTAATATGGTGTATCACACTGGGTATCTCGTGTTTTTATTTGCATTTCCCTAATGACTAATGATTTGAGCATCTTTTCATGTGCTTTTTAACCATTTGTGTATCATCTTTGGGAAAGTGTATATTCAAGTCCACTGCTCATTTTTAAATTGGAGTGTCTTTTTACTGTTGAGCTGTAAGAGTTCTTTATATATTTTGTGTGCAAGACACTTATCATATATGTCATCTGCAAATATTATCTCCCATTCTGTGGGTTGTCTTGTCATTTTCTTGATGGTACCCTTTGAAGTATAAAAGTTTTAATTTTGATGAAATTATCTTTTTTTTTCTTTTGGTTGCTTGTGCTTTTGTTGTCATGTCTAAAAAGTGCCTAGATTCCCTAATCTAGGTCATGAAGATTTATACGTATTTTGCTTCTCACAGTTTGATAGTGTTAGCTCTTTCATCCATTTAAAATTAATTTTTGATATATGGTGTGAGGTAAGGGTTCAACTTCATTCTTTTGCATGCAGATATACATTTGTCTCAGCACCTTTTTTTGAAAAGACTATTCTTTCCCTATTGAATGGTCCTGGCACCCTTGTTGAAAATCAATTGAGCATAGAAGTGAGGGTTTATTTATGGACTTTCTATCCTACTCCACTGATCTGTATGTCTTTAAGTCAGTATCACACTGCCTTGATTAATGTAGTTTAATAGTAAGTTTTGAAATTAGGAAGTGTAAAGTCTACATTCTTTGTAATTCTGATCCCTCCAATGGCTACTTAGTTGCTGGTTTTCACTGTGGTTGTGGGCTATTGGTTTTCAAGGCTACCACAGAGCTGGGGAGGGAGCATGGAAATAGGGGGACATTCTAATGACACAAAGCTTACTGTTCTTACCAAGATTAAGCCATTTTCCTTGAAGGAATGCTCTCTGGATTTTTGTAAGCTTTCCGTTATTTTCTAGAATACTGAAAAAGTTATTTTTGACTTTTTTTTTTTTTGGCTAGTGTTTTCATTGCTTTCATGGAGGGGAGGGTTTTCAGAGTTCCTCACTTCACCATTCTTGAAGTCATCTAGATCTGAGTTTTTAACCTCCACTACTTTCTCCTCCTTTGCACCCAATGTTGTTAGACCAACTTGTGCAGCTTTCTAGGAATTGAATAGATAACAATATCACAAATTATCACACGCATTACAAGCCAGCATAAAATTGTTGGGATTTCCCGAAGATTAGGCTATGTGACAGGATCCTTGTCTTTTTATGTATTAATGTGTATATCTCTTACCCACATTGAAGCAGGGTGTTAAAATGGGAAATTATGTCATATATATATGTTATATATATGTATATATATGTATGATCCAACTTCCATAGTACAATTTTGTCAATTGACCAGTAATACCCTTTACAGCACTTTATTACCCTTTAGCACAGGATCCAGTCTAGGATCAGGTATTGCATTTATTTGTCACATCTCTTTAGTCTGGAACTTTCACACAGTCTTTCTTTTATGACATTGAGATTTTTGAAGAATATAGTCCTCTTTCCTTTTGTTTTAATAGACTGTTCCTCATTTGGAGTTTGTCTAACATTTCCTCATGTTTAGATCCATATTATGCATTCCTGGCTAGAAAACTACATAATTAATGCTGTGTCCTTCATAGAGTATAATACTGGGAGGCACAGGATGTCTATCTGATCCCCATGGGTGATGTAAATTTTGATCACCCAATCAAGTTGTTTTCTGATTTTTCCACTTTACACTTACTATTTTTTCTCTATCAACTAATAAGCAGTCTGTAGAGATACACTTTAAGAGCAATGTAAATATTCTGATCCTCATCAAAAATTTCCCTTTGTTTTAGCATCAATTGATGATTCCTGCTTAAATCAATCTTTACTATGATGGTTGAAAACTGATTTTCCAACTCCAGCACTCCCTCCACATTTACCATTCAATACTCAAGGTCCCTTGTCTTTTTTTTTTTTAAATATAATAGTGTTTATTTATTTTTACTTGTTGACAGTTTGCTTTATTTATTTATTTATGGCTGTGTTGGGTCTTCGTTTCCGTGCGAGGGCTCTCTCTAGTTGTGGCAAGCGGGGGCCACTCTTCATCGCGGTGCGCGGGCCTCTCACTATCGCGGCCTCTCTTGTTGTGGAGCACAGGCTCCAGACGCGCAGGCTCAGTAATTGTGGCTCACGGGCCCAGTTGCTGCGCGTCATGTGGGATCCTCCCAGACCAGGGCCCAAACCCGTGCCCCCTGCATCAGCAGGCAGACTCTCAACCACTGCGTCACCAGGGAAGCCCATGGTCCCTTGTCTTTTAAAACAGCTATTCTCTCTAGGTGGGGATGCTAGTGTGACATATTGCAGTCAAAACCAACTTGTTGATCTCAGTGGGGATAATATGGGGTGGGGGGAGCTACTACAATAGGTAGCAGGGCCTGTATGGTAATCAGAAATTGTAGTTCACTGGTCCTTTGGCATTATATAACTGAGCAGGCACCCTAGGGACATATAGATGGGCAGCCCACTGAGGTCCTTCTACAACTGACAAGACTCCTGGTTTAGTGAAGGGAAACACGGTTTGATCTACCACAATAGAGAGTCACAACCTTTCACCCAATTACCATATCTGAGTTGGCTTATAGATTTAGGATCCCATAAATGGAAAGGAGGCCAGGTACCCATAGAGAAGAATACCATAAGTGTGTATACATTTTCCTCCTCACTTTCCCCCAGTGAAACTGCAGCCATTTTCCCTGCGGAAAAGGAAATACCCCACGTTTTGGAGAACAGTAGATCCTAGTTCTGGGTTAACACTAATTTCTGGACAGCCAGAACACTATGGTCACCAGTCACAGACTTTTAGGATAAGGATTGAGAAGATATAAGTGCAGTTTTAACCCTAGTCAGCCTCGCCGTAGGCCCAATGAAACCACCAAACCCAATCCAGTGAAAATATCCCCAGTTCCTGAAGGTATAAATGAAATGCATATCCTCAGCAAATGACAGAATTCCCACCTGGGCTCTTTGAGCCACAGAGGCAGGGCTTTCAAGACTATTATGGAAGAAGGTGCCAGGTAGAGACTCCTGGAGCTCCACCTCCCTAACAAGAAAGCAATATTGCCTCCCTGGTAGAACTGCAGAGATAAACGTTACCATCAACGTAGGAGATGTAGAAGTGATGATTTAATTCATAGTTGGCTACTTTAAAAGTCAGGTGGGTCTCAAAGTGACCTTAGATTATCATTAATTGTATGTCAACTCTAATTCTGGCTACTGTTCCAGATATGGTCTAGTAAACACTTGGCAAGTAGCTATTGATCTAATGAAAGCATTTTCTCTATGTATCAATCAGGACTGGGACTAGGGTGAAGTGAGTGAAGCAGTTGCCTCTGGTATAAAATTTAAGGGATTGCCAAAAAAAATCAGTAACCAAGATAAACAGTATTTGAATGCAATATTTTACAAAACTAAAATGAATGCAAAAATCCATGACATACAAAATAGCAAAAGTTTAAATAGAGACAGGCTTAGCAACAAACAGAGAACAACAGAAGCAGAATACCTTCACTGTCTTGCCACAGAATATGTCAATTCTTCAGCCATGTGCCACTAATTTGCAGGGAACATTGATCATCTCACCAACCCACAGGACATCATTACGCTAGTCTACCATTGACAACATCATGTTGACTAAACACGGAGAGCAAAAATTAACAGGTACCTCAGATGCTAGATAATGGGTGATAATTCTCCCCAAAATACAAGGCTCTCCTGACACAATAAAATTTTGGTGGGCGAGGGGCAGGTACGTCCAGGGTCTGGGACATACTGAATATCCCTTCCAAGTAAATGAAAAGTTGTTGCATTTTGGACTCCCTATCATTTAAAGAACTTCAATGGATTTTGGAGATAACATATATCACATCTGACTGGTTGCCTCCTTCCATCTACTGGCCTACAAAGCTGTAATCTTCCATCTCTGAGAGAACCCAGAGCAAGAGACGGTGCTCCATCTGGTCCAAGCTGTAGTGGGAGTGGTTCTAACCACCTGGCCATTATCACCTAATAAACCCGATGGTACCAAAAACATTTGTGGCAGATTGGAATGTTATGATAGCTTGTAGAAAGTCCGTACCAGAGAATCACAGCAAGAAGTCCCTGGAGTTCTCGAACAAACCTGTTTCCTTAAAGAAGTAACTTTTCTCCATTAAAACCAATACATGTCTTGCTTCTAGTTTCTGGTTGACTTTGAATTTCTAGCATAGATCTTCAAGTGACGATGTAACCCAAACTGTCCGTCATGAATTGAGTGCCAAGAATTAGCTGCCTAGCTATAAACTTAGGTGTGCCCCTGAAGTATTTCATCTTCAATGGAAGCTGTGTATTCAGAATGTGGCCTGAGTAGATATTGAAGGTACAAGTCCCAGCATATCTACTCCCGCTACATAGCTATTTTTGCAATTCCTACAACCTCATGGGAAGTTCAAGGCTTGTTTAGAGCTGGCTCATAATATGCCTGCAACATCCAGAAGTGAATTGTTCCAGCATTATAGCCCTGAGAGCTATCCCTGAAGAACAGTGGAGAAGTAAAATCCTCCCAGTGGGCAGAACTTCAAGGAGTACAACTTAAGGTCTACTTTGCCTGCTTGGCCTTTAGGTCACGCACGATCTATACCAAGGGTTGGCAAACTTTTTCTCTAAAGGGCCGGATAGTAAGTATTTTCAGCTTTGTAGGCCACATATGATCTCTGTTGCAACTGCTTAAATTTACTCTTGTAGTACAAAATGACCACAGATAATAAGGAAATAGAAGGGTATGGCTGTATTCCAATAAAACTTTATTTATAAAAGCAGTTAACAAACTGGAGTTTGCCAACCTCTCATCTAAAACCAATTCTTTGGCAGAATCTAATGGTTTGATTAGATGGTTATGGATTTGGAAGACATGAAAGTAGAAAATTGGTAACTAGATTAACCTCTTAATTTGGGGTCCACAGAATCCTAAGTGGCTGGAAGATGGAACATATAATATTATATAATACTGGTTTCCTTAATTATCTTATGTATTTTATATGTTACACTTAAAAATACTACTCTGAGAATGGGTTCATGAGCTTTACCAGACTACCAAAGCCTTTGAAAGCCGAAAATGTTAAGAACTCTTCAGAATGGGCCTCGAGAATGAGAACTTTCATGTCTCAAGTAGAATGCGTCCTAAAAGGCCTTAGTCTCCATTGCAAAGGGATGGTACCAGCAGGGTCAGAGAGAGAAAATCCAGAAAGTTTCTATTCTAGTAAGGGAAATTGGTACCGCATCCGTAAACAAAGAGGTCCGGTGCAATCAACCTGCCATAAGGTTATGGCTAGTCACCTCAAAATATGGTACTTTACCAGGGGCTCAGAGTTTGTTGCTGCTGCTGATAAATTGGGTTGAAGTCCATGAGATTCACCGGTCTTATGTACAGCATCACAGAAGCAGCAGGTCTCATAGGCTGTTGGAAAGGTTACTGAAGACTCAGTTACGGTACCACCTAGGAAACTAACACCCTGCAAGGTTGGGATGCTGTGCTACAGGATGTGGAATCACTCTGAGCCAGCCGAAAGTACATATAATGCTGTTTCTCTCATTGTCAGAATACATGAGACTGGGAACCAAGGAGTGGGAAAAGTTACTGGCACCTCTCATGAATCATTAAACCTAATGGTCCACTGACAAAACCTTTGTTTCCCATACTTGCAACTTAGAAGTTGAAGACAGTCATATCTTAGATAGACTCTGGAAGTAATGATAACTTCATTACACCAAAAGCCTTGGCAGCAGGTCACCAGACAATGGAAAAGTATGGACAAGACCAAAAGTATGGAAAGCTGGGAGTATGAATGAGAGTATATTCTTGGGGATTCCAAGAACTGTTGTGGGGCTTGGTGTGGAAGGGAACTGGGTGCAAGCAAGTCCAGAGAAATGATGACTGTGACATTCTGACCACATTGTGATTGTTTAAACATGGTAACGGAAGTGTTCTCCATGAAATCTGTGAATTTTACAGTCATACAGCTGAAAGAACCAAGACTTATGTTTTACAATTTATACAGCTGCTTTCATATATTTTTGACCATTTTACTTCTTTTAACTATTAACATTTTTTGCATCTATGGGAATGTAGACATGTGCTCCCCTGTCCATGTTGTACCATCTTTACCTGTAAGATGACAAGGAACAACCTCAGTCCTCCTCCTGTGTATCTCTTTTACTCTTACTACTAGCACACTCACACCTCTGGCGCCAGATGTGTGGAGGTTTTCCCCCAGCGAGCAAATTCTCTGTGCCACCAGCTGGGTGTCCTAAGATTTAACCCAGTTCTGACACTATCTACCTGGAGATATGTCAGATCCCACAGGTTAAAGGCTCGGTCCCACAAGACTGCCCCCTACCACACACACACACACACACACACACACACACACACACACACACACACTTCAGATGCCAGTCACAAGCCCAGGTTGTCACCTGTGCTTCTGACCAGCTGGCTATAGATCGGAAGTTCCAACAGCCCTCTCTTCGGGTTTGATTAATTTGCTAGAGTGGCTCACAGAACTCAGGGTGACACTTACTTACATTTACCAGTTTATTAAAGGATATGATAAAGGATACAGATGAACAGCCAGATGAAGAGATACACAGGGCAAGGTCTGGGAGGTTCCTGAGTGCAGGAGCTTCTGTCCCCATGGAGTTGGTGTATGTCACCCTTCCAGTATGGATATGTTCACCAACCTGGAAGTTCTCCGAACCCCACACTATTGGGATTTTATGGAGGCTTCATCACTTAGGTATGATTGACCATTAACTCCATTTCCAGCCTTTGTCTCTTCTCAAGAGAATGGGGGCAGGGCTGCAAATTCCAAGCTCCTAATCATGACTTGGTCTTTCTGGTGACCAGGCTTCATCTAGGAGCCAGCCAGGAGCCCACCCAGAGCTGCCTCATTAGAACAAAAGACAATCCTATCACCCAGGAAATGACATGGGTTTTAGGAGCCCTGTGCCAGGAACCAGGGAAGAGACCAAGATATATTTTTTCTACTATCTTACAGTGAGCATGTCTCATATGTTACTCCAGGCTGGCATGGTCTGGGGTAGCATAGATTATAATACAATTTTGTACTTAGCTTATAATACAATTTTTATTATATAAAAAATACAATTATAGATTATAATACAATTCTGTACTCTCGTAGTGTTCACCCTAACAAGAGTCTTAGCTCCTTGAGGACAGGGTCTTTGTTTTATATCAATGCTACTCAAAGTGTAATCTGTGGACTGCTTGTTACCAGTCCATGCCTAGACAAGTACAGGAATTAAGATTAAGCATTTTAAATTTTTATAGAAATTATACAAGGTAATTTTCATGTCTATAGGATATTTAAATTTTTTTTGATTTTTATCTTCTATGACATTGGCTTTTTAAATTCTTCTAATAGTTCATTTTTATTGTATTTTATAAAATTATCGGTCCACTGCAGTTTGGAAATTTTTAGAAACGTCCTTCACCACACATTTCGAGAAGCACTATTTTTTATACCACTTTTTTTTTTAGATTTGAAGCTTCTGAGGAGAAAAGATGGCAGAGAAGAAGGATTGAAGCTTTTGAGTTTCAGTTTGAGGCCAGTCTTTATAATTTAATTAGAAAGACTGAAATACGAGTGACAATATGTGTAAAATATTTCCAATGAAATAAGAGGAAGGAGAAGAAAGAAAATAAATCATTGGTGTATATTACCAATATACACCAGTAACATTACAGACACCATCAGATATTCATTTCAGCTCAGTTTATCTCAGACAATAGACAAATGATAACTTGTAACATCTCTTGGTTCTAATGTGAAGTTTTTTATTACAAGGGAGAAAAAGGAATTCCATGTTTGGATTTTGTCCACAAAATAAATTTGTTTTTGTGAACCATAGTTTTTGATACACACAAGTTTACTTTGAAAGACACTTTGTAAAATCCTTTTTTCACTTATGACTTTTAAAATATATTTTTAAAATGATGGATCTTATACTAGTTTAACTTCTGTTTTGCCCAGTATGATGCTGCTTCTTAAATGTATGATGGAGATGCATTAACGCTTATGCTGTATAGTCTTAATGCTGTATTTCATGCAGGAACCTAGAATGAAGAAAATTCTGCAAACGGAGTTGTCTACGAAAAAATGAATAAAAATGATGTCTAATGACTAGACTATTAATTAATTCATCACGTATTGGATGCCTGAGTGCCAGGTACCCGAAGATAGGCCATGGTATGGAAATGTAATTTTAACTTTCTTGCAACCTGGAAGCCTCGTTATTTGTACCCCATTAATGGCCAGGTAGTATACCCTTGAAAAAGCTCTTATTTGTCTAATACCAGAAGCCTAGTTCCAAATTCATAATTGTTGAAGAATGAGCTATTCTGGTACACTGAGGATTAACCCATTTCCATATTATAATACAACGTAAGGTAAAAAAGAAAGTAGGAGATAAGACTACCTGTACACTACAATTACAAAAGGGTAAAATGCATAGGAAAATAGCCCAGAAGGCAATAAAAATGATAATAGCTGTGTTGGAATAGTGGCACTATGGGCGGTTTTTATTTTCTCTGTTTCTCAAATCTTTTGTAATAAATTATTTTCATAATTAAAAAAATAGAGGCAGTAGACAGGAACAGACATTTCACAAAAGAAGAAATTCATCTAGTAAGCAAACATAAAACAACATTCACACTCACTAGTAAAAGAATATATATTAAAACACCACTGTGGTGCAATTCTTCACCTAATTGGCAAAACAACTTCTTTTAAAAATAAAACTTAATGTCATTGAGGATACAGGAAAACGGTACTCTTATATATTACAGATGGCACTGTACATTGGTTTGACCCTTGTTATGGGTTGAATTGTGTACCCCCAAAACTCATATGTTGAAATCCTCAGCCTTAGTACCTCAGAATGTAACCTTTTATATGGAAATAAGTTTGTTGCAGATGTAATTAAGTTAGGATGAGATGATGCTGGAGTATGGTGGGCCCCTAATCCAATGTGACTAGTGTCCTTAGGAAAAAAGGAAATTAAATTTCTGTTGTTTAAGCCACCCAGTTTGTGGTATTTTGTTATGGCAGCCCTAGCAAACTAATACAACCCTTATATAATGAAAATAGCAAAAAATATATATTTTTATATATTATATAATATATTCATATTATATTTGTATATAAATACAAGTTCTATGTGAACAACTATGTGTAATGTGGTGAAATTGATTTTTTCTTTCTCTTCTACCATTTTATTTAATATGTTTCTATTATTCTATAATGAAAGAAAAGTTAATAAAATGTAAAAATAAGAATAATTTGTTTTTTAATTCCCTTACCAATTCATGGACCAGTAATTGAGAAATATATCTATTTAGTCTCTGAAGGACATTTCAGTTCTGAAATTTTTGATTCTGCAAAAGAGTCCAGACAAAATAGTTTTCTTGTTGGTGTGTTAATATCCCTTGTAGGTTAAAAAATCTTCCAAGGATATATGGATGAAAATTCAATCAGAACCTTATTGCTAAAAGGGACTCAAGTCAAATATACAACTGCAGAAACTGCAGGACTCACTGAATTCCCTGTATCATCCCTGACAGATGCTCATCTGGCCTCTGCCCAAGTATTTACAATGATAGGGAGGTCACTGCTTCTCCAATTAGGCCATGCAGTTGTTGCATAGCAATTATAGCTAAAAATCTTCAGTATATTAAGCTGAATTCTGCTTCTCTTTATTGTACCCAGGGTTCCCTCTGTAACAACACAAAATAAATTTATTACCTGATTTATATGGCTCCCTTTTAAATATATGAAGTCTTTTTTTTTACATCTTTATTAGAGTATAATTGCTTAACAATGGTGTGTTAGTTTCTGCTTTATAACAAAGTGAATCAGTTATACATATACATATGTTCCCATATCTCTTCCCTCTTGCATCTCCCTCCCTCCCACCCTCCCTATCCCACCCCTCCAGGTGGTCACAAAGCCCCGAGCTGATCTCCCTGTGTTATGTGGCTGCTTCCCACTAGCTATCTACCTTACGTTTGGTAGTGTATATATGTCCATGCCTCTCTCTCGCTTTGTCACACCTTACCCTTCCCCCCGCCATATCCTCAAGTCCATTCTCTAGTAGGTCTGCGTCTTTATTCCTGTCTTACCCCTAGGTTCTTCATGACATTTTTTCCCTTAAATTCCATTAAATATATGAAGTCTTTTCAGGTCCAATATTTAATTCCTGAAGTTATTCCTTATCTGATATTGTTTCCAGAGATCCTCTTCTCATGCTTACCTGGTTGTTCCCTAGTCTCTCACTGTGCTTCAAAATATGGTACAAAAATAAAGTTCTCCAGGTATAAACTGAACAAAGCAGATTACTGTGGAAGAATTATCACAACTGATCTAAAACAAGGCTAAACACTAAAAATTATTATTGCTACTAAATACTTTTCCAGACCCTTTGCGTATATTATCTTATTTTGGTTCTCTCAGTTACCATGCATTATTATTCATCATAGTTTACAAATAAGAAAATGGAGGTACCAAGAAGTAACTTGCCTAAGATCACACAGTCCAAGCTGAGATCAGTTGAAGTCCAAAGCCCTTTCTCTTAACCAGCTCTTAATATGTATTTGTTGAATACATGTTTAATAAATTCTTGTTGCATGAAGGAAGGATTTACATATTTACTCTTTTAGTAATTTTTTGGCCTTGTCCTAATCCTGGCACTTACAGAATTAACAGTAAACTGAAATCCCCAGATGCTCGTCATACAAGCAGCCTTTAACTCTCATCCTAAACAGGCTTAGCCCTCATCTCATTAACCTAAATGCAAAAACGTACATTTCTCTCTATTACATTTCACCTTGTTGTTTTGGGCTCATCATTACAGTCCGTTGAAATATTTCTGAATTTTGACTGTCATATGGTTCTCTCCTATCTTGTGTCACCACAAATTGAATAAACACACCTTCTCCAATAATTCTTCAGTTTAAAAAAAAAGGTAAGTTTTTCTAATTTCTATGACATCAACTATTTCTTTTATAGCTACACATTTTATTAATAAAATAAAAGTAATGATAATAGAAAAGCATACTCTGTAATTCAGTTTTAATTATTTCATGTTGATATTCAGCCCTAATGGGGCTGAATCTATGAAATTTTAGTGTAGTGTTTGGAAACGAAGAGAGTGACTTCACCTAATGCAATATAGGAACCGTCAGCTTTATGTAGGATGTCACTTAGGATGCCTGGATTGCAAGTAATAGAAAACTCAACTGGCTTCAACAATTGTCAGCTTATTAAATCATGTGACAAGGAAAACAGAGATAAGGCAGTTTCAGTAATTCACAGGTTCAACAATATTATCAAGGATTCACATTCTTTTCATTTTCTACTCTGAGGTTCTGTTTGTCTGCTGCTCTTCTCATAGCTGCAGACTGGTTACAACACGTCCAGGCACTATGTCCTGGAACAATAATTTCCAAAGGCCAGAAGGGAGGACATCCTTTCCTGGTGCTCCGTTCTAAGACTGAGAAAAGACTTCCCAAAAGGTCTCCAACAGACTTTTCCACATGTGTCATTATCAGAATTATATTACATGTCCGAGGCCTAAGCCTGCCATTAACAAGGATAATGGAATTCTCCTGGCTGCAGACTGGGAGAAAATATTTGTAAAAGACACACCTGATAAAGGGCTATTATCCCAAAGAACACTTAAACTCAATAAGAAAACAAGCAACCTGATTAAAAAATGGACTAAAGACCTTAACAGACACCTTAACTAAACATACTCTTCCTTGCCATACAATCCAGCATTTGTCCCCCTTGGTATTTACCCAAAGGAGTTGAAAACTTATGTCCACACAAAAGCCTGCACGTGATGTTTATAGCAGCTTCACTTATAATTGCCAAAACTTAGAAGCAACCAGGATGTCCTTCAGTAGGTGAATGGTTACATAAACTGTGGAAGATCCAGACAATGGACTGTTAGGCAGCGCTAAAGAGAAACGAGTTATCAGGCCGTGAGAAGGCATGGAGGAACCTCAGCTGCATGTCACTAAGTGAAAGAAGCCAATCTGAAAAGGCTACGTACTGGATGATGCCAACTATATGACATTCTGGAAAAAGCAAAACTATGGAGATATTACAAAGATCAGTCAGTGGCTGCCAGGAGTTGGGGGTCAGGAAGGGATGAACAGGCAAAGCACAGAGGATTTTTAGGGCATTGAAAATACTCTGTATGATACCATAATGATGGACATGTGTCATTACGCATTTGTCCAAATGCACAGAAGGTCCAACACCAAGAGTGAATGGTAATGTCAACTATGCACTTTGGGTGATAAAGATGTGACGATGTAAGTTCAACAGTTGTAACAAACATACCCCTCTGGTGGGGGATGTGGGTAAGGGGGGAGGCTCGGTTTTGCTGTGAATCTGCCACAGGCACAGCCCATTAACAATTCCCAGGAAATAAAAAGAGAATCTGGGTGATAACATGAAGTCTAACCTTTTTTTTCTTCTCTTTTCCTTTGTGCTTAGTCCAGCTTCACTTGTTCATGGGCGGCTGTGTGCAGAGGCCTCGCATCCGGCACTTCAGAGCAGAGTCCCTAGTGTGGAGCGGCTGTGGCTGACGCCTCAGCTCGGCGGGCCGCGCGCAGAAGCGCTGTGCACAACGCGGCAATCCAAGATGGCGGCGGTGGGCCCTGTGCAGAGAGACACTGCACAGACACTGCAATCCAAGACAGTGGCGGCAGGCCGTGTGCAGAAGCGCTGCGCCCGGCACTTGGCCCTGGAGTGAATGCTGTGAGCTGCAAAATTGCGCCCCACCCGGGAGAACTCCCAGCCCCTCCCCGCTGACAAGAGCCCAGTAAAGCAGCCCCGCCCACGGGCGTGTACTCTGCAGTACAAGCTCACACCTGTCGGTGCTTTGATCAGAAAACGAAGCTTTCCTTTGCTTCTGAACCGAACTTGGTCTTATTCTGTTGGCTCCAAGGACACCAGGCAGGAGGACCCTTGTTGGAGCCCAGCTCGGGAGGGTCAGTAACAAATCTAAAACTGCTCTAAAAAATAAAATAAGGTTTTTAAAAATTGGGGAATAGTTGATTTACAATGTTGTGTTAGTTTCAGGTGTACGACAAAGTGAATCCGTGATACACATACATATATCCACTCTTTTTTAGATTCTTTTCCCATATAGGCCATGACAGAGTATCGAGTAGCGTTCCCTGTGCTATATAGAGTAGGTCCTTATTAGTCACCTACTTTATATATAGTAGTGTATATATGTCAATCCCAATCTTCCAATTTTAATTTTTAAAAAATTACCGAGGGCGGCTTAGCTGGGTTAAGGGCTGAGCTGGAAGGGACCGAGCCTCTGTTAAAACCTGTGGTGCCTCACACCAGTACAAATTGGGGTTCTGTTATCATGGAAAACGTTGTGGTGGTAGGCAATCAATGGTGTCTACAACATGTCCCAGGATATATTCAGACATTTTCAAATGTGGAATGAATAGATAACACCCAGATGTACTTGTGTGATTATAGATAAAATAGTTAGATACTAGCTAGCAGTGGAATAAAACTATTAAAATCCAAACCCACTGGAAAAACTAAACTAGTACAGTAATCTACTTGGTGGGCACTATCATGGATGAAAAGTGGAGCTGACCTCAAAGTGCTAGAAACAAATGACCACATATTTCATCCATTCAACAAAGATCGGATCAAAAAGGGAAGGGAGCGCTCGCTTCAGCAGCACATATACTAAAATTGGAACGATACAGAGGAGGTTAGCCTGGCCCCTGTGCAAGGATGACACGCAAATTTGTGAAGCGTTCCATATTTTTAAGCAACCTAAATGTCCATCTATGGATGAATGGATAAAGAAGATGTGGCACATATATACAATGGAATGTTACTCAGCCATAAAAAGACAGGAAATTGAGTTATTTGTATTGAGGTGGACAGACCTAGAGTCTGTCATACAGAGTGAAGTAAGTCAGAAAGAGAAAAACAAATACCGTATGCTAACACATATATATGGAATCTAAGAAAACAGTACTGATGAACCTAGTGGCAGGGCAGGAATAAAAACGCAGACCTAGAGAACGGACTTGAGGACACAGGGTGGCAAGGGAAAGCTGGGACAAAGTGAGAGAGTAGCACTGACGTATACACACTACCAAATGTAGAATAGATAGCTGGTGGGAAGCAGCCGCATAGCACAGGGAAATCAGCTCGGTGCTTTGTGACGACCTAGAGGGGTGGGATAGGGAGGGTGGGAGGGAGACGAAAGAGGGAGGGGATATGGGGATATATGTATACATATAGCTGATTCACTTTGTTGTACAGTAGAAACTAACACAACATTGTAAAGCAATTATACTCCAATAAAGATGTAAAAAAAAAAGGGAAATTTCTTTCAGAAAATCCAAGTAGAATTCAGTAAATGCACAATGAAGGATCATGATTTTGCATTTATTCCATAGGAAAATAAACAATATACTTCAGGCTTCCTTATGTTTATACAAGTATACTCCATAGTTTCTTTGATGTCTTCAGTATAAAGGCACACTAATACCAGTTTTTAATAGGGAGTAAGAGTGATATAGTGAATATTTAATTTTGAGGAGTTGGCAAAAAGATTATTTTTAAGTTTACTTCAAAGGAAAAGGATGAAATAATAAAAGATGAAAGACTGATTCATGTTCTCAGTGCTAGTTAATTTAGAAGACTCCACAGTCCCATTTTTATCTGATGACTGCAATCTTTCTAAGATAATTGATCTAGGTTTCTGATTTATTGCATTTGCTGTCACTCATTGTATTGTTTGCCAGATTAGAAGTGTTTGATATAAGTTTATGCACTAGGTATAATTTCAACATGTCATCTAGTCTTTGTTTACCTTTCACTGTCAGTTGATGGCTTAAAATTAACTCTCCAGGAAATCTTAATTCACTATTATCTAACTGCTGCATTAAAAAATAATGAGGGGGCTTCCCTGGTGGCGCAGTGGTTGAGAGTCCGCCTGCCGATGCAGGGGACACGAGTTCGTGGCCCGGTCCGGGAAGATCCCACATGCCGCGGAGCGGCTGGGCCCGTGAGCCATGGCCGCTGAGCCTGCGCGTCCGGAGCCTGTGCTGTGCAACGGGAGAGGCCACAGCAGTGAGAGGACTGCGTACCTAACACACACAAAAAAAAAAAATTAGGGAGGGGCTTCATCACCTATCATTTCAAACATAATTCCATAAACCCTACACACTCAGAGCTACAGCATGATTAGTTTGGTTGGATTCTAAATTATTGAGTCCAGTTCATAACAATTTCACAAAAATAATATTGCAAGTCCCATGAACCAGATTCACTTCCTGGAATTAGGAAAACAGGAAGTACTTCTAAAACAAGTCTAAGGACATCAGTGGTATTCACAGTATCAAATGGATGAGTACAATAATATCAAATCCAATAGCAGATAGGAAAATGTTCTTATTTGGTGGGATTGGTACCTTTTGTGTTTGTGACAAAGTAAAACAGGCAATAAATACAAGTCCAAGTACCTGCTACAGAGCTAACAGAAGGGATGTTTAGCCGTGGGCCCTGGAGAGTACATATGCCTCAACTGTAAATCAGGAGGAAATACTAGAGTAAGTGCATAGAAGGAAGTTTGTTTCCAGCTTTCTCAGTGACTTGTTTTTCATAGAGAGAAGTTGAAAAATCTACAAGAGGGGATGACCCATGAAATTCAAGGAACAGAGCAATGATATCTCAGAAAGTAACAATTTGCTTCAAAAGAAGTTTCTAAGAAGCTGTGGTGAGTAATGCATTACTCAGAAGCTGTTAACCCACAATTCCCACTGAGGGCAAGTCTGCTGGGAGCGCCCCCCTCCATCAAGTTACAGAGCAGGGACTTTTGTGTTTCAATTCAAACAAGCTTATCAAGACCACAGTGGTTCAGGAAATAGGCGACAAAGGAAAGTACAATAAATAAAGTGCTCTTCACAATGAAATTTGTCAAACTTTTTGAGAAAAGTAACTATCAAAAGAATTTTGCATAATACCTTACCCCAGGGGGTTGAAATCAAAGTTTCACAAATTCTTAATCTTCCTATGAAGCTGGAAAAAAAGATGTAGCACATAGCAGTACAAGAGCGCAACATCATTCATTCATTCATTCAATAAACATTTATTTAGCACCTACTATGTGTAAAATTCTGTGTAAAACATAGAGGATACAAAATCACGGAAGACACGGTGTTGGCCCCCAAGAGGTGTGTTGGAGGGAGACAGGCAAATAAACCCATGATTCCAGTCAAGTGTAGGGAGCCCTAGGGTGTATCTGCACAGGGATTACCCCCACCTTCATTCTGTTCCCTCCAGGCATCCTTTCTCATCTATTCCCCCAAAATGTATAGATGGAAATAGAAAATTCTAGAAAAAGGAAAGGTAGAGAGGGTTATGAAATGAGCAGAAACCCAGAATGTAGCAAATTGACCAGATCTGGTTTTGTCAACAAATAAATTGCAAGGAAAAAAAAAAAGAGGGAGGGGAAACAGATTAAAAGAGATCTAGAAAAACATAAAAACCAAATGTAATGTGTGAAGTTCGTCTAGATCCTGATTCAATCAAATCAAAAGTTATAGGACACAGGGAAAATTGAACACTATCTGGATATTTGATATTAAGGAGTCATTGTCAAATTTTTTTTAATTAGTTAATTATTTATTTATTTTTGGCTGCTTTGGGTCTTCGTTGCTGCGCGTGGGCTTTTCTCTAGTTGCAGTGAGCGGGGGCTACTCTGTTGCGGTGCGTGGGCTTCTCATTGCGGTGGCTTCTCTTGTTGCGCAGCATGGGCTCTAGGCCCACAGGCTTCAGTAGTTGTGTCTCACGGGCTCTAGAGCGCAGGCTCATTAGTTGTGGTGCACGGGCTTAGTTGCTATACGGCATGTGGAATCTTCCTGGACCAGGGCTCGAACCCATGTCTCCTGCATTGGCAGGTGGATTCTTAACCACTGTGCCACCAGGGAAGCCCATTGTCAAATTTTTTAAGTGGATAATGGTATTGGAGTTTTCCTTTTTTTTTTTTTTTTGAGTCCTTATCTCTTAGAGACTGATACCAAAGTATTTACAGATGAAGTGATAGGATGGTAGAGATTTGCTTTCAAATGATCCAATAGGGGGAGGGGAATGTGGCAGGGCATAGAATAAACATGATTTTTTTTTTTATTTTGGCTGCGCCGGGTCTTAGTTGTGGCACACAGGATCTTCGTTGCGGCATGCAGACTTCTTAGTTGTGGCATGCAACGGCATTCAGACTTCTTTGTTGCGGGCATGCAGACTCTTAGTTGCGGCATGCGTGCGGGATCTAGTTCCCTGGCCAGGGATCAAACCCCGGCCCCTTGCATTGGGAGTGTGGAGTCTTACACACTGGACCACCAGGAAAGTCTCAGAATAAACATGATTGACTATGTGTTAATAATTTTTGAAGCTAGGAGACAGTTACCTGTGGTTCATCATATTATTCTCTTTACTTCGTGTATGTTTGAAATTTTCCATATTCAATAAATCAACTTAGGGAGTTAGAGGAGGCTTCCCAAAGGAGATGTGAAGTGAGTTTTGAAGGTGGACAAGAGCTATCTAGCTTAACAAACAAAAAGGCCATCATCTCATTGCAAAGAACTTGGAGATAATAGTACCTTTTTTAAAAATAACTTTTAAAAACTGTGAAGTATATTGTGCATATAATAATGTATTTAAGGCAAATACACAGTTTAAAGAATCAAAATAAAATGGAAATCTGTGACCTACCACCCAGCTGAAGAAAGAATGCCTTCAAAGCCTTCCATGCCACTCCTCAGCTTAACGTCCTCTTCTTTCCACCTCCAAGAGCAAACCACTCTCCTGAATTCTGTGCTAATTATTCCTTGCTTATGTTTAGAGGTTTTATCACATGTGTTTATCTCCAACCAATAAGGTATTACTTAGTTTTACCTTCTTTTGAACTCCATATCAATGGAATTATACTGCATATGTTCTCTGACTTACTTTGTTCAACGTTATTTTTGAGATTTACCTGTGATATTGGGTATACTTGTAGATTATTCTTTTTGTTTTTGGTATTCCATTTTATGGATATGCCATAATTTATTCAGCCATTCTACTACAGATAGACATTTGAGTTGTTTTCAGTTTGGGGCAGTTTGGTACTGTAAGTAATCATCTATATGTCTTTGGAGCACAGACGCAAGCGTTTTCCTAGGGGATAATGGCTTAAGAGTGGAATTTATGGGTAGGATTAAGATTGCTTTTTTGAGATGTCAGCTGATTACATCATCTCATAATGGAAGGAGACTGTCAACTCCACTGTCACTCAGCCAATGGTGTTAACAGCTCTCAATAATGTCTCTTCGTAGAACTCAGCATTGAAAAAGGTGTTCCATGAGCATAGTTTAGCAACATGTATCTTGCACCATGTGGGGGAGAAAAAAGTTGAACTTAGGTACCATTTGCTGCAAAGCAGGGACAGTTCTTCAGGCTTCATCATAGCTGGAGTAAAATATCCCTCAAGAATATTCCCATCCCTTTGTTTTAAATCCCAGCTCACCAAGCAGATTTCTGAAGTGTATTTCCCAGCAATCTTGATATCAGGAAAAGGGAGTGCTCTGGATAACACGGTACTCAAGCAGCCTATTTATAGGAAAGGGATTGCCTCTATTGGAGGACAAGATGCTGAAGTATGAAACTGGCTGACGACAGTGAGAATGGAAATGTAAAAATTGCATGGCAATTCCTTAGGACCCTAAGAGGTCAAGAGTTTAACCTTAGGGTCTAAGAATATGGTGATGCCATTAACAGACATAAAATAGTCAAAAGGACAGGTTTGAGGCGGGGTGGGGAGCAGAACTGGAAGTGATGACATTAGCATATACCAGATGTGCAGGGCCCTTGGGACATCCAGGTAAAGATGGCCAGTTGCGAGCCTGGAAATCAGGTCTGGAGCTCATGCGGAAAGTCGGAACCAGAGATACACGTTTAGAAGTCATTCACATAAGCCTGAAATGACATTACTAAGAGAGAGAATGCAGAACAAGAAGAATTTTGAGCACAGGATCTTGAGGGCATACCTATATTTAGGAAATAAGAAAAAGAAGAAGAGCCAGTAAAGGCAACACAAGAGACTGTCAAAGAAGTAGGAGGAGAACCAAGAACATAGAAGGCAAAGGAAGAAAGTGAGAACTGAAGGCTGAGGAAAGTGAAAGTTTAGGCGTAGGTCCTTGAAAGCTGTGGGGATTCACCTAGAAATAAACAAAAAAAGAGGTCGATAATAAAGAAAGCTACCAACTATTCAGCACCTATTATGAGGCAGTCACTATGACAAGAACTTTGCCTAGATTATGTTTTTATCATGGTAGAATCTATACAGCATAAAATTTACCATCTTAACTATTTTTAAGTGTACATTTAAGTGGTATTAAACACATTCACATTGTTGCGCAACCATTACCACCATCCATTGCCAATACTCTGTTCATCTTGTAAAACTAAAACTATTAAATAATAACTCCCCATTCTCCCCTCCCCTCAACTCCTAGCAACCATTATTACACTTTCCATCCTTATGATTTTGACTATTCTAAGTACCTCATATTCGTGGAATCATACAGTATTTGTCTTTTTGTGATTGGCCTATTTCACATAGTATAGTGTCCTCAAGATTCATCCATGTTGTAGGTTGTCACAGAATTTTCTTCCTTTTTAAGGCTGAATAATATTCCATTGTATGCATATACCACTATGAGATAACAGAAAATATATATATTGGTCTCTACCCCTGGTTCCTGGCACAGGACCCCTGAAACCCTTGTAAAATCCTAACTGATAAGAGTACAAGGAGCATCTTGTGTTCTAATATTTGGTCTTTGACCCCTGTTCCTGACACAAGGCTCCTAAATCCCCTGGAACTTCCTGGATGATAGGAGTGTCATTTTTTTTTAATTTTTATTTATTTATTTATTTTTTGCTGTACGCGGGCCTCTCACTGTTGTGGCCTCTCCCGTTGAGGAGCATAGGCTCCGGATGTGCAGGCTCAGTGGCCATGGCTCGCGGGCCCAGCCGCTCCGCGGCATGTGGGATCTTCCCAGACCGGGGCACGAACCCGTGTCCCCTGCATCGGCAGGAGAACTCTCAACCACTGCGCCACCAGGGAAGCCCGTTTTTTTTTTAAATATTTATTTATTTATTTGGCTGGGCCGGGTCTTAGTTGTGGCATGTGGGCTCTTAGTTGCAGCATGCATGTGGGATCTAATTCCCTGACCAGGGATCGAACCTGGGCTCCCTGCATTGGGAGCATGGAGTCTTAACCATTGGACCACCTGGGACGTCCCAAGTCATTTGTTCTCTGATGAGGCAACTCTTGGTGGGCTCCTGGATGGGGGCTGGTCACCAGAAAGACCACGCCATGATTAGAAACTTGGAATTTTCAGCCCCACCCTCACTTCTCTGGAGAGGGGAGAGGGGCTGGAAATGGAATTAATAATTGATCATGCTTACATGATGAAACCTCCGCAAAAATCCCAATAGTAGGGGGTAAAGGGAGCTTCCAATGAGAGGTGGTATGTCATTGTAGTTTTGATTTGCATTTCCCTAATGATTAGTGATGTTGAGCATCTTTTCATGTGTTTATTGGCCATTTGTATTTTTCTTTGGAGAAATGTTTATTCAAGTCCTTTGCCCATTTTTGAATCGGGTTGCTTGTTTTCTTTGTTGCTGAGTCTTAGAAGTTCTCTGTATATTCTTGGTATCAGATATATGATTTTTAAATATTTTCTCCCATTCTGTGGACTGCCTTTTTATTCTGTGGATAGTGTCTTTTGATGCACTAAAATTTTTAATTTTCATTGAAGTCCAGTTTGTCTATTTTTTTCTTTTGTTACCTGTGCCTTTGATGTCATATACAAGAAACCATTACCAAATCCAATGTCATGGAGCTTTTGTCCCATGTCTTCTAAGAGTTTTATTGTTTTACGTCTTACATGTAGATCCCTGATCCATTTTGAGTTAATTTTTATAAGCCTATATTATTTTGAATGGTCTCAACAGCACTGGGAGGTAGATAGTATTGGTTTTCCTATTTTACAGAAGAAGAAACAAATTTGAAATGGTGAATACCTTGTCCAAGGCCACAGAGATGGTAAGAGGAGTCAGAATTGAAACCCATGTTTGTAGAACTCTAAAGCTCAGGTCTTTGCCATATATCATAGGGTCAAGGCTTGGCCAAGATTAGCAGGAAATTATAACAAAATTAACCAGCAGCGGACTTTTACTTGAGAGTGGGAGGTGTGGGGTTTTCCCAGGGCCTGGGATTGGCCAGAGGACTTCAGAGCTCAGTTCTGGTGTGACAACATAAGTTCAGTTGGGAAGTGAGCGTAGCCAAGAGAATGGGATGGTGTGGGGAGCGGGGGTGGGGGACAGGGGGAGGTGAGAAGGGAGCCGCAAGGCATAGAAAGAATTTGGACGCCTAGATGAGGTCTAGATGAAGTGTAGAAGGTTGTGGTGAAAATGGGAGTTTCAGAGTTTGCAGTGAAATCTTGGGAGATGTAGCACTCCCCAAACTAGCCATACTCATTCACACACACCCTGACTTTGCCTGGCTAAGTCCTACTCGTCCTTCAGGTCTCAGCTTGGATGACCCCGTCTGGATCAGATGCCCCTTGTCTGTGCCCTCCCCCACAGCCCTCAGTGCTTAATTGTAATTGTACTGACTACCTTTTATTATAGCTGAGAGCTTGCTTCTCTCCTTCTGACAGACGGTGAGCTTTCTGAGGGCAGACCAGTTTCTTACTCATCTCCCTATCCCCAATGCCTACTATAGGGCCTGACCCAGAATAGTTGCTCAGTAGGTATTAAGAAGCAGTATGGCGCTATATATAGAACGGGTAACTAATAAGGACCTACTGTATAGCACAGGGAACTCTACTCAATACTCTGTAATGATCTATATGGAAAAGAATCTAAAAAAGAGTGGCTATATGTATATGTATAACTGTTTCAGTTTGCTATACAGCAGAAACTAACACAACATCGTTAATCAACTAAACTCCAATAAAAATTAATTTAAAAAAAGAAGCAGGGACTTCTCTGGTGGCACAGGGGTTAAGAATCTGCCTGCTAATGCAGGGGACACGGGTTCGAGCCCTGGTCCAGGAAGATCCCACATGCCGTGGAGCAGCTAAGCCCGTGCGCCACAACTACTGAGCCTGCGCTCTAGAGCCCACGAGCCACAACTACTGAGCCTGCGTGCCACAACTACTGAAGCCCGCTCACCTAGAACCCGTGCTCCGCAACAAGAGAAACTGCTGCAATGAGAGGCACTCGCACTGCAACGAAGAGTAGCCCCCGCTCGCTGCAACTAGAGAAAGCCCAGCCTGTGCACAGCAACGAAGACCCAACCCAGCCAAAAATAAAAATAAATTAATTAATTAAAAAAAAAAGCAGCAGTATGGCTACATGCAATGTGGTATTTTGGATTGGATTTTGGAACCAAAAAAGGATATTAGTGGGGAAACGGGTGATATCCAGATAAAGTCTATAGTTTAGTTAAGGTTTCTGATAGTTAACAATCTATAGTTTAGTTAATAATAGTACCAACATTAGTTTCTTACTTGTGACAAATGTAGATTGGTTATGTAAGATGTTAACATTAGGGGAAGCTGGGTATGAGGTATATGCGAACTCTCTGACCTATCTATGCAACTCTTCTCTAAGTCTAAAATTATTTATTTATTTATTTATTTAGGATGCGTTGGGTCTTTGTTGCTGCATGTAGGCTTTCTCTAGTTGCGGCGAGCAGGCTTCTCATTGTGGTGGCTTCTCTTGTTGCAGAGCATGGGCTCTAGAGCACAGGCTCAGTAGTTGTGGTGCATGGGCCTAGTTGCTCTGCGGCATGTGGGATCTTCCCGGGCCAGGGCTCGAACCCGTGTCCCCTGTGTGGGCAGGCACATTCTTAACCACTGCACCACCAGGGAAGTCCTAAAATTATTTTAAAATGAAAAGTTTATTTAAAACAAACCAAACAAAAACAGAAGCAGTATCGTGTAGTGGTTAGGATGGCAGGCTCGGTGACCTTAAAAAACAACAGTTGACCATTGAACAACAGGGGATTGAACTGTGTAGGTCCACTTATACATGGATTTTTTTTCCAGCAGTAAAATACTGTAGTATTACACAATCTGAGGTGGCTGAACCCACGGATTTGGAACCACAGATACAGAGGCACTGAAAATATGGAGGAACTGTGCATATATAGGGCTGACTATAAGTTATACTCGGATTTTTGACTGTGCTGGAAGGCCAACACCTCTAACACCTGAGTTGTTCCAGGGTCAACTGTATTTGCGTTTCCTGAATCTCTGTTTCCTTATCTGCAAAATGAGTATCTTCTTGATAGGCTTGTATGTGTATGCATGCATACAGATTTTATTATCTATCTATATATGTATATATTACAGATCTATGTCTGTGTATACACAACTAATATTTACAGGATGTCAGCCACTGTTCTAAGTGTTTTACATACATTAACTTATTTTAATCTTCTTACAACCCCGTGAGGTAGGATTTAGCATCATCATTGTTATCATCCCCCTTTCACAGATGGAGAGTTCGAGGCACAGAGAAGCTATGCAACTTGTCCAAGGTCAACAGGGAGGAAATGGTACAGCTGAACCATGAACTTAGGCAGTCTGGCTCCAGAGCTGTGTTACCTCCCTTTAAGCTTAACTGAGTTAATACATGTAAGGCACTTAGTACAATGCCCGGGACCGAGTAAGCACTCAAAAAGTGGTAGCTATTATTTAATCAACCCTGAAGGGCAAGTCTAAGGTGTGATTCAACCAGTGAATGCCACGATGGGATGGAGGTAAAGAGCATAGAGGTTTATAAAAATAAAAGTTCAAGCCAGGGAGATAGGAGGTTAGAAGGGACTCAATAAAAAGTGAAGAAGGGTTTTATGTTTTGTTTTGTTTTCTCCTCATTCACAGCAACTTCTATTCACTCAACCAGGTATAAAAAGAGCTAAAAGTCTTCTCTAATGCTGAGGATTCTATTGCATTTCTGAGGATATTTTTATAATCTAAACGTGCAGGAATTTTTTCAGCCATTGATACTATAAAAAGTCCATTTTAATGAAGCATTTTTTCCAGTTGATTTTAAGTCACACGCAAAACTTGAAGCACTTTGTGACCAGTGTTCCCCAGCCAGGCTTCTTGAAGCCAAGAGCTCTAAAGAGCAGTTTGCTGCTACCAGCAATAGAGCTGGGGTTACTGTGTGTGCTCTGCAGGTCTCCAGCTGAACCTGGGGCTCCCTCTAGATCTGTAAAGGACATTAGAGGTCATCTAATCAGACCCCTTTCTTGTATATGTTAGCCAAACAGCAGCAAGGAAAATTAGTTGAGTCTTTGAAGGTCTAGAGCTAAAATCACTCATTTTCTAAATCATACACATACTGAGTGCTTATTCAGTGTTAAGCAATTGGGAAACAGAGATGAACAAAAAAATCTCTGACCTCTAGTTCCCTGTAGTCTGGTGAATAAGACAGAAATGTAAATCATAGAGTGTGATAGGTGTTATGAGAGGCGTGGATACAAGGCGTTGAAGTGACAGCTGTCCCTGGAGACTTCCAGGAAAGCTTCGCAGAAGAGGACACCCTCCAGCTGGGTGCTGCAGGCTGAAGAGGCAAGAGGCAGCATTGAGGGGGAGGTTGCGAGGGCGTCTTCCTGGACGGCCCCATGGCTCTCGCACTGCACTGCTCGCTATGTTAGGCGTGCCTCTGCCTCTAGACCCAGCCCACCCTGTCAGCTTCCAGCACTGCTCTTTAGCAAATAAAAACACAGGTCACCCAATTAAATTTGAATTTCATAGACAACAAATATCTTGTAGTCTAAGGACTCCCTGAGTGTATGTTTGGGACATCCTTATACTACAAAATATTTGTTGTTTATCTGCAGTTCGAATTTAACTGGGTGTCTTGTATTTCATCTGGCAACCCTACTGAGAGTAAATGTTCAATAAATCTCTGTGGGAGTAAGGGAGTGGCAGAAGGGAGAAAAGAAGAAAGGCAAGAAAGAAAGGAGCCAGTTCATCCACTGATGGCCTTAACATATTTCTCACTATTTTCTTTGTTTTTTCATTTTTTCCCCGGTTTTATTGAAATATAATTGACATATAACACTGTATAAGGTTATGGTGTATAACATAATGATTTGATATATGCAGTTATTGGGACATGGTCACCACAATAAGTTTAATTAACATCCATCACCTCACATAGTTACAATTCGTTTTTCTTGTGGTGAGAACTTTTACGGTCTATCCTCTTAGCAGCTTTCAAATATACAAAACAGCGTTATTAGCTATAGCCATCATGTTGTACGATACATCCCCAGCACGATTTTCAGTTCTATGTAGTACAAGGTAAACAGTTGTTTCCCCCTTTTTTGTTAAAAAGCCTGCCCTCCTGTGGTAGAAAAAAAGTATTAGTCCAGAAGCCTTAATTCTGGTCTTCCAGCACATTGGGGCAAAAGGCTCCACAGAGGTGGGCGATCTGGAAAGGAGGATGTGATGCTAGGAGTGTGTTTGCTTGTTTGTTTGTGTGGGGACAGGGGAGGAATGAACAAAAGATGAATAGGCTTTATGTCTCAGATACCAGGAGAGTATTGTTAAAGCAGCTTTTTAAAACGGTTTAAAACGCATTTGTAACTCTGTGCAAGCCAACATAATCTGTTTCCAAGCTATTTTGGTGAGAAAATATTTTAAGAAGCTGCCTAAAATTCGTCCAGTAGAATATTTAAATTGAGACACACTTTCTAAATGGTAAAGTACTATTTAAATGCTGCCAATTAAAAGCCACCATGCGGGAAGTTCCCTGGTGGTCTAGTGCTTAGGACTCGGCATTTTCACTGGCATGGCCCGGGTTCAATCCCTGGTCGGCGGAACTGAGATCCTACAAGCCACGCGGCGTGGCCAAATTAGTTAATTATTTTCAAAAGCCACCATGGTGACCTTGGATGTGAGGAAAGCCTGGTTTGTGTGCCTCTCCTGGTCGTGAACCTTAGCAGGTAGCCCAGTCCCCATGGAGTCTCCTCCCCAGTCCTCCTAACCCGGTGGCGGTGGTCCATTCTCTCCAACCATGAGAAGAAGAACAGATGAGGTTGCTCTTCGCCTCAGCTCCAAACCTTAAGTGCTGCCATCATCCGAGGTGAGTCCATGGTTCCTTTATCTCCTCTCCTCCAGGGCTTCACTCACAACCTTACACACATGCCCATGGACATAACTTTGGCTTTGCCATCTCCGGGTACACCTCCTCTTCTGACATCTCCAACTCCAAAATCTCACTCTCAGACTGGACCACGACTTTCTGTCCTTCCCACTTTCTCACTGTCCCACTGAACCTATTCTTTGAACCTCCAGTAGACTTTCAGAACCGAGAGCTGTCCCTCTTTTCCCAGCCCCTCCAGCCCCGTCTGACTTCACGTCCTTCCCTCACCCTGGACGCCTCACATGACCACTTGAACTGCGTTCTCACCAGCGACTGAACGCCTCAGCCTCTGTCTGTCAGGCAGGCCCCCGACTCTGCCTCAGTCTGACCATCTGTCTGCCCCCCACTCCAGGAGGACGACCATAGCTGAAGCAAGTGGTACAGGGGGGCAGGCAGGTGCCAGTCCACAGTTACGATGGCCCAGCTCAGCTCAGCCTCCAGAGCCTTTACCTGTCCTTCATCAGCTACTTCTCCTCGTCATCCTTCAGCTATTCCCAACCTTCTATGCCTCCAAGTATCAGCTTCCTCATCAACAAGCTGGGGTGGTAATGTCTATCCTGAAGGTTGTTGTGAAGAATAACTGAGGTATGAACATAAATGGCCTGGCACATTGCAGGCCATTCATATACATATCTTGTTAATTGCCACTTTTCTAACACCCAACACTATTTGCATTTCCCTCACTCTAAACAAATGACCTTGTCTCACAGAGAAAAGAGAAGTCATGGGGTACAGGGAAGGTGGGGAGCCGTACCCTCCTGAACCTACAAACTTGACCGACACCCACCCACCCACCTGTACTAACCTGCCTCTAGTCTCCAAGAAGGAGGGGCCACTCCTCTTTACCCAGGCTAGTTCCTCCCTTGTGTGTCAGACACTCACTCAATCCACCCCTTTTCTCACCTGTATCTTCCCCCCTCCCTGCCCCATCGCCTCAGCTCATACTCATGCTCAAATCAAATCTTTCCCATTTTAAAAAAATTCTCTCTTGGCTCTAAATCATATCCCTCATTCCTTTCACAGTCAAGCTTCTTCAGAGAGTTGTCTGTACTCATTGTCTCCACTTCTTCACCTCCCACTGACTTCTCCCCCCAGCGCAAATTGCTCTCTGCCCTCATATCTCCAGCCTGGTCTTCTACTGTGGGCTATAGAGCCCTTATCACTACTGGGGCTAAGGGCCCTTTAAGAGTAAACCCACACACTTACAAGAAACATCCATTTCTTTTCCCGTTTATCTACAGGACAAGAAATTCATCAGGCGCTGGTACTAGCTCTTCTGCTCCTAACCCCTCTGCCGAGTTCAGAATTGCCCGGCATCACTTCTTAGCTATGTGATCTGGATTAAGTTACTTGACCTCATTAGTAAAATGCGATTAATAATGGTGTCAACCTTAATAGGTTGCAGTGAGGATGAAATGAGATAATCCATGTAAAGTGCTTAGTGCATAGCCTGGTGCATACATGGCCAACACTCACTATGTTTTATAGTCAGCCTGGGGCTGGGTTCTGGCTCTACCGCTCCCTGCTGGTGTGCCCATTAGCGAGTTATTTAACCTCTCTGAGCCTCAGTTCTCTCCTCTGTAAAACGGGGGAAACAGTAGTACCTACCACTGAGGGCTAAGCTGGACGTTCAATAAGAGGACATGTATAACACTTAGAAGAGTGCTCCAAAATGATGATACTATTATCCCCAGAAAGGCAAGGAATGCATTTGTGAGCCTGTCAGAGCACAGCCATCTGGATCTCATTCCTGATTCCCCTTGCAATATACTAGACACATGTATACATGCTCCTTGAGGCCAGCCAGGAAATGGGAAGCACCATCAGGACAACAAATGTCACCTGGTGCAGCCCAGTGTCAAACTGCTTCAGGGGCAGCTCTTTGTGCAGGGATAAAAGCTCGTTCAGCGAACTCTGGCTGTGTGATTTCTTACAGCTGTGCATTGCTACGTGACACCCCCCTGAGGTCCAAGTGGCCTCTCCTGGAGTGTCAGCATCCTGTTCTTTCTTATCTTGAAACTGTCTTTGAGGCCCTAAACAAGGATCTGCTGTTCTGATTTTTAAATAGATGAAAAGAAAAAACGTTATTAACCCTTAACAGTCTGTCCCCTACTGCGGCTATGAAGTCAACTGCCTTTTGTACGTCTCAAACAGGCGCTCCGCACTGCCCGCAAATCCTACTCCTTCTCTCGGGTCAACTTGTGCTTTCATTTTCCCCGACGATGTTCTCAAACTCTCGTCACTCTTCTTAAATCTCCCACCTTGCCATCTCCCCAAACCTCCCCTCCCCCTTCATCTCTCAATGGATGACCATACCTCCTACTTCAGAGAGCAAATTGAAGCCATCAGATGCAAAACACTCATACAACGTTGATAAATCTGATTGTCAGTATGTTCTGTCCCCCTCCTTCTGGCCCTGTCAGCAGCATTTGACACAGTCACTTCCTCTCCTTGATACACTTTCATCCTTGTTTCTAGATGCTACAGTCTCTTTGTTCCCCTTTTCCCTTAGTGGCTTCTGTTCTTCACCCTCCATTGCTGGTTTCTCATCATCAATTCAACTTTTAACGTTTGAGAGCCCCACGGCTCTGTCCTTGGACCTCTTCTCTTGTCATCTACCTTTACTTCCTTGATGATTTCATCCAGTTTCATGACTAACTACTGTCTCTGCATTGACGACTCCCAAATTTATATCTTTAGCCTAGACCTCTCTTCTGAATTCCAGACTCATGTTCTGCTGCCCACTAGATATGTCCACAGACTGGATGCCTTAAACAATGGACTTTTATTTTCTCACAGTTCTGAAGGCTAGAAGTCCAAGAGCAAGGAGCTGTCAGGTTTGGTGTCTGGTGAGACCTCTTCCGGGCTTGTAGATGGCCACCTTCTTGCTGTGACCTCACATAGCTTTTCTTCTGTGTGCTCAAGAAGAGAAAGAGAGCTCTCTGGTGTCTCTTTCTCTTTTTAGAAGGATACCAATCCTATCGGATTAGGTTTCCACCCTTTCAACTTCATTTAGCCTTCATTACCGCCCTAAAGGTCCTATATTCAAATACTATCACATTGGGGACTAGGGTTTTAACATATGGTTTGGAGGGAACACAATTCAGTCCATAACAGATGTCTAATAGACATCCCAACCTTAATGCGTCCAAAATGGAACTTCTGATCAGGGGCAAATCCAAATGTTTGGTCCCTGAAACTGATACAATTTAGGGTACCTTCCTTAGGAAAAAGAGCTTAAAAATAACTTCTTAATATATTGCTAGAGCCAGAGCAAATGAGAGACCTAAGCTTCACTAGCTTTACGGTTAATCTGCCTCTGCTCCTTGTCTGCATTCCCTCTCCCCGCCGCCACACACCTGCCTCTCCCATAGTCCTGCCTCTCCCAGCCAATGGCAACTCCAGTCTTCAAGCTTCTCAAGCCTAAACACTTCCAGTCATCATTGACTCTCCTCTTTTTCTCCCACCCTACATCTAGTATGTCAGAAAATCCTGCTGCTTCTACTTTCGAAATATATTCAGAATCTGACCATTTCTTACCCTCTCTACTACTATCACCGTGTACTAAGCCACGATCAACTCTTGCTTGGAATATTGCAGCAGCCTCTAACTGGTCTCGTTGCTCCCACAGTTGACCTCAAATGTCTATTTTCAACAGAGTGAGACTTTTAAAAATGTAAACCAAATCATGTCAGCTCAAAACCCTCCAAATTTTTAGTTCAACAAACATAATCAAGGTACCATTCTAAGCCATGGGGACACAGCAGTGAACAAAACAGATAAAAATTCCTGCCTTCATGGAGCTTACATTCTAGTAATGACTTCCCTGCTCACTCAGAATAAGATCCGAGGTCTTTATTATGATAGAGTTCTTTATTTATTAGCTTACTGTGTCTCCTGCTAGTAGAATGTAAATTGCATGAGGTCAGGAATTTGTTGGTCTGTATCCTTAGTGCCTGGAACATGTTAGATACTTTATGAATATTTGTTGAATGAATGAATGAATGAACTTCCCCATACCAAACTGATGCATCTATCTACATCTGTACTTTTCTTTTTAATTTTTTTAATTTATTTTTTAATTTATTTTTGGCCACGCTGCATGGCTTGTAGGATCTCAGTTCTCCGACCAGGGATTGAACCCATGCCCTTGGCAGTGAAAGCGCAGAGTCCTGACCACTGGCCCGTCATGGTATTCCCCACATCTGTACTTTTCTGATTCTCTTTCTCTCCAGTTACAGTAAAAGAGATATCCTCCCTTTTATCTATGGTACAGTGACTCTCAAACTTGAGTGCAGATCAGAATCCCCTGGAATGCTTGTTAAAATACAGCACTCTGGGCCCTACCCCAAGTTTCTAATTCAGTCAGTCTGAAATGAGGGCCAAGAATCTGCATTTCTAAGCAGTTCCAAGTGATGGTGCTACAACTGGTCCAGGGACCACACTTGAGAGCCACTGACCTCACCCCTCCTAGTTTCTCAGGAACCTTACACTCTCAACTATCTTTTCCTTCTGAATATATGCAATGCCTCCCTTACAACTGAATCCTTCCATTCCCTTCCTACTCCTACTGTTGCTCTGTCTTCCTGATAAGCCAAATTTCTTCAAAGTGTTTTCTATATTGAAAATCTCCATTTTCACCCTCTACTCACGTCTCCACTCAATCAATCAACCCTCTTTCCCCATAACTCCACCACAACATCTTTCATTAGAGTCACAAATGATCTACATGTCCTCAAGTCTAGTGGACATGTTTTTACTTATCATCTTCCACACATTTAGCACTGGAAACTCTTTCCTTTTTCTTTTAGCAGTCTCTTCACTTGGCCTCTTCCTCTTGGCCTCCATGAAACTATAGTGTCATTGTTTTTCTCTGGCTGGCCCTTCTCAGGCTCATCTTCTTCTATCAAACCATTAGATGTTGGAGATCCAAAAGATTTGGTCCTATGACCTCTTCTTTTTATTTTATATATATATATTTTTTTAATTTTTAATTTTTTTTTTTTTGCGGTACGCGGGCCTCTCACTGCTGTGGCCTCTCCCGTTGCGGAGCACAGGTTCCGGACGTGCAGGCTCAGCGGCCATGGCTCACGGGCCCAGCCGCTCCACGGCATGTAGGATCTTCCCAGACCTGGGCACGAACCCGCGTCCCCTGCATCGGCAGGTGGACTCCCAACCACTGCGCCACCAGGGAAGCCCTGACCTCTTCTTTTATTAATCTGCATTCTTCTAAGGAGATCTCATGAATGACCAAGGGTTCAATTTCCAGATGCCAATGTTGCCCAAAATTATGTCTCTAGCCATGTATTTAGATATTGCTAGCTCTAGACTTGCATAAATGACTAGCTACTTGACTTATCTGCTTAATGGTCTATTAGGCATCTCAAACTTAACATTCTTAATTATCCCACCACCCAAACTCTTCCTCTTAGTCTTCCCCTACTCAGTACTGGCACCATCGTCAACCTACTTGCCCAAGCCAAAAATCATTCTCGACTCCTACTTTACTCATGCAGCTAGTCACCGAATCTTACCCTTCTCCCTCCTAAATATCTTTCAGATTTATCAAGTTCTCTCTCTCTTAGTCCAGACCTCGCACTTGGGCTACAGTTGTAGTTGACCTCTCTGCTTCTACTCTTGCCCCACTCTCCACCTTCCACCCAGTAGCTAAAGTGATCTATCCAAACACAAATCTAATCAGGTCCTTCTGTTCACCAGCTCTCCATGTTGCACCTTACACCCAGGAGAAAGTTAAAGAGGAAGCTCCATAAACACGTGTACAAAGCCCACTGGGCTTTGCGGCATTACGTATACATCAAGGCCTTTGTAATCTATCCCCAGCTGACCTGTTCTCCACGCTGCCTCCTGCATCCCTCACCCTAACCATTTCAGACTACCTGCACCTCCCAGAATGCTGTGTATCCTTGTCCGTAACACTCTTCCAAGAAGCCCTTAACTTCTTTTTTTTTTAACATCTTTATTGGAGTATAATTGCTTTACAATGGTGTGTTAGTTTCTGCTGTATAACAAAGTGAATCAGCTATACGTATACATATATCCCCATATCCCCTCCTTCTTGCGTCTCCCTCCCACCCTCCCTATCCCACCCCTCTAGGTGGTCACAAAGCACCGAGCTGATCTCCCTGTGCTATGCGGCTGCTTCCCACGAGCTATCTATTTTACATTTGGTAGTGTATATATGTCCATGCCACTCTCTCACTTCGTCTGAGAATCCTGTAGGGCCAGGACAACTTTGACTTATTTATCTCTATATCACCAATATGTAGCCCAGTACCTGACACCTACTAGGCATTCAATAAATGCTGTTGAATAAGTTATTAATAAATAAACTTGTGAAAAAATGGTGACCTTGGAAAAGTTCAGGAGTAAGGAAGTTTCCAATGAGCTAAAAAACAACTGAAGGGGGAGTAAATGGAGAAGATGAGTGTAGACCATGCTTTTGAGAAGCATGGCTATGAAAAAAGAAAAGAAAAGAGAAAGGAGGGCTGAGGGAAGATGTTACAGAGATTGCTAGCTGCCTAACCGACATTCACTGCCCTCCTTATAGAAGACTGGTTTTAAGCTGGGCACACGATCATCTAAATTAGAATAAAGTCTGCACTTCCCGACTCTCTTGAAGCGCTGTGTGGCCGGTGAGATATAAGCAGAAATGTCATATAATAGCATTTAGCATATTTCCCTGAAAGACCATTGATGTGTGCCCCTTGCCTCTTCCTACCCCTTCCTCCTTCTTGCTGCTTGGAGTATGGATACAATGGTTTGCACTTCATCTTGGACCCTGAGGAAGAGAGCCACACTCTGGGAATGGCAGAGTGGAAAGCTGAAGGAGCCCAAGTCCCTGATAACTGCACAACTGCCACATCAGCCTTGGATGAGAAATAAACTTCAATTTTGTTTAAGCCATTGTTAGGGTGGGTGTTGTTACTCACAGCAGAATCTAATCCTAAGAAATACAAAGGGTGGTTTTCTTCAGGACGGGAGAGATAAGATAATGTTTATAGCTAGAGAAAGGAGTCAGTAGAAAGGGAGATAGAGGACCCACTTGACATATCAAGGTTAATGAAGGCATGGGAGGGATGGAGACCTGGGACACAGGTGGAGGGATTTGCTTTGGTTATGAACAGACACTTCTCATTCTGTGAGCCCTAGGGAAGAGGACAAGTGCTTTATAAATATTAACTAACCTAATCATCGTTAACACTTTAAGGTGAGTACTGTAAAGAGTACAAGTCTCAAGTGATTTGTGTTCAGTTGTGCACAAGAAGTGACTTTAGGGAATTCCCTGGCGGTCCAGTGGTTAGGACTCTGCACTTCCACTGCAGGGGGCACAGGTTCAATCCCTAGTCGGGGAACTAAGATCCCGAAAGCTGTGCAGCGCAGCCAAAAAAAAAAAGTGACTTTATTATTTCAATAAGAGTTCAGTCTCTATCTCAAGTCATAATCGGATTTCAATTCAGTCTATATTGTTTGTGATAACAATAGCAAAAGATTGAAAACAAACAAAATGTCCAGCATAGGGGATTGGTTAAATAAATTACAGTCCATGTCCACAATGGAATAGTCTACAACTGTTAAAAAAGAATGAGGTAGCTCTTTTTGGATTGACATGGAATGAATTCCAAAACGTATTGTAAAGTAAAAAAACAAAGTGAAGAACATTGGGTATAGCATACTATAAAGGTGTGTAAAAAAGGAGAAGCCAAACAAAAGAATATACATGCTTGCATGTATATATGTAATTATCTCTGAAAAGAATACACAAGAAACTAGTAACAAGTGGATATGTCTTGGGAAAGAATGGGGTGGTGACAGGGAGACTTGTGTCTCACTGTATATTCTTTGGTGCCTATTGAATGGAAGATGATCTACAATCTATATATTTTGCCTATTAAAAATAAAGAACATATCACTTAAATAAACAAACTTCATCAATTGAGAATCTTCCCATCATCCTCCTTCTTCCTGGGCTGGCATCTCAGTTCTAGCAGGCTTACACAGCCTTGTGGCTGCAGTAATAAGCAGCTGTTTAAGCTGGTAACACTCAGATCAGAGGTGGATCCAGGTTTGATGGGACCCGATGTACACAGTTTGGAGAGCCTTTTTTTTTTTTTTCCTTTTTGGCCACACCATATGACATGCAGGATCTTAGTTCCCCGACCAGGGATCGAACCTGTGCCCCCTGCAGTGGGACCGTGCAGTTTTAACCACTGGACAGCCAGGGAAGTCCCTGGAGAGCCTTTTAAAGAAAAATAACACACAATTATGAATAAAAAATTAAGTACAGGCCTTGGAATTCGTCTGTGCAAATGAGGGGCCCTGAAGCTGAAACTTCAATAGTTCAAGGTAAATCAGCCTCTGATGCTGAGTGTATTATTCCATTGCATCTTAGCTATTGTCACCCCTCCACATTGCTCCACTGAGATAAGACTAGTTTCATCTTATTCCCAGCCTTACAGCCGTGCCCTGAATGCATACAGTCATGATGAGCAGACTTCCTCCAATCTGCCAGCTTCTTTTCTTTCTCAGATAACTTCAGTGCCCTTCTTAGAGGTTACAGGAAAATTCAGCTGTTCTTATTGCAGGAAGGGCCTGAGAGTGGGCTCTTGTCTAACACTCAGAAATGAATTGTCAGAGAAGACACACGTGCTGACAAAGCAAAAGACTTTATTGGAAAGGGGCACCCGGACGGAGAGCCGCAGGGTGAGGGAACCCAGGAGCACTGCTCTGTCACACGGCTCGCAGTCTCAGGTTTTATGGGAATGGGGTTAGTTCCCGGCTTGTCTCTGGCCAGTCATCATGCTTGTGCCCATATTTGATCTGACTCAGGGTACTTCCTGGTGGCACATGCATCCCTCAGCTAAGATGGATTCCAGCGAGAAGGATTCTGGGAGGTTGGTAGGACAATATTATGGACTGGCATCTCCTCCCTCCTTTTGGCCCCTCCTGGATTCTTCCAGTTAGTTTCACAAGACATATTATGGGCGGGAGTCTCCTCCCTCTTTTCGCCCCTCCCAAATTTTCCCAGTTAGTTTTCGGTGGCAGTGCTATGAACCTTCTGTTGTGAGACAACTCATGCAAGTGGTTATCATCGTGCCTGGCCAAGGTGGGTGGTTTTTGCTTCGGCCAACGGTTCCCTAGCAGTCTCACAAGCCAGTGCTGTGAGAAAATTGGGAGAATCAGGATATGGACACTTAAAGAGCAGCATGGTGAACTCCTCTGAGATCATGAAGACATCAGTTCCCACTTGGGTGTGTCCTATTCTCTGGCAGCGTTTAGCCACCCAGGTGTGGGAGCAGAGAAAGGGGGGCTGTTGTATCGATCCACAGTTGGGATTTTGCACAATGGGTATTGTATCAGGACAAGGGAGGTAGGAGTATGCTATGACAGATGTTGTATGGATGGACCATGGACACTAGACTCGATGGTAAAGATAGGGATTTGGAAAAAAGATAGTGCAAATGCGGGGTTTGAAGTAGGCAGAGTTGAAGCCAATTGACTGGGAGGCTGTGGGGCTAAGAGGCTCAGCAGTGATTTCCATGACATCACTATTTCCTAGTCCTCTTTCTATCTTCGTGGTCACTCATTTACAGTCTCTTTTATTGGATTGTCTTTTTTCAACTGCCCTTTAAAATATTCGTATCTCCAAGGCTCTGTCTTCATATTGGATATCTCCACTTGGATATTCTGCAAGCACTTCAGATCCAACACGATTGATTTGTCCAACTTATCTTCTTCCCCACCCCCTATGTGGTCTTCTTCCAATGTATTGAGTCCTATTTTACAAAGTTAACTTAATTTCCACGAGAACACTCAAATTTTAGAGATGAGGAAACTGAGGCTCAGTTTAAACAACTCGCCCAGTTTCTAGTTCTGCTACAATTGTCAGAGCCAGGATTTGAACCTAAGTCTTGCTGACTGAAAATCCCATCCTCCATTCCTGAGTGCCTTTTGAGAATTTTGTAGTTTATATACCTTACTTATAAGGCTCTGTCCTGCTCAGTGGAACCACCATCCACCGGGTGACCTAAACCAGAAAACTAAGAGTTATCCTTGTCTCTTCTTCCTTACTACCCCTCCCCACGTAATATAATCGAATTCACTACCAAGTCCTGCTGACTTTACCTCATAATATCTTTGAACCCACCCCACCATCTCCACCACCAAGTCTCTAGTCCAAACCACCTGGACTGCTACCAGAGCGCCTCCACCCATTCTCCACACACAGCGAAAGCTGCTGCTAGCAAAGCACATATCTGATCAGATCACTTCCCTTAGTGCCTACAGGACCAAGTCTGCTTCTTTGTGTGACATAGCAGATTCTCCATTATCCTCAACAACTTCATCTCTGGCTCTGTTCTTTCTTAAATAGGGCACTCAGGCGTTGAGTTAATTCGGCATCTGCAGTATATACCACTCAATGAGGTATCTTTAAGAAAAAGAATACAAAATTACAAATACAAGATTAGGTAAGAGACTCTCTGCGGGAAGAGGCCCCACAAGTGAGGAGCCCGGAAGCTTAAAATTCATTAGCATCACAGAAAATCAATTTCTAAGAACACTCACCAGATCATGTGCAGTTTTGTAAAAGCACTATATGCTCTTTCCTATGCTTGCTGCCTTGACACCTGTGATTCTCTCGACTTGAAATGTCCTTCCCCTGCTTACTTACCTAGCGACTCACTCTGCCAGTGGTGTGCTGGAATCAGATCACAGGCTCATGAGAGCTGATTGTTAAACGCAAATTCTGTGAACTGGTTGTTAAACGCCGCCATTATTCAAAGTTAAATTAAATAAACTTCAAATTAAGTAAATTATATTAAAAGTAAAGGTAATCAATACTCAAAACTCATCACTTCCTAATTACTTTTCCACATTTTACTGTTACCCATGTTTGTGATGCTATTTATGTCCATTGCATCTGTGTGGTGGAAATACTCTATAAAGACCTGCTGCTGGATACTAACACAACATTGTAAAGCAATTACACTTCAATAAAGATGTTAAAAAAATAAAACAAACTACATATGTGACCCAAGAAAAGCTTTTAACTCTATTACAAACTTATTAGAGAAATTTAGGCGAAGTTAGAAAAAAACCTTTGTCTATCCCAAATAAAAATCTCACGTATAAAAGCATGTGAATTATAGGAAAAATATTTTATAAGCAAATGTTTAATATTCTATTATATAAATAAATCTGATTAGTAAAAAAAAAAAAAAAGACGTGCTGCTGTATATCCCTTCCCAACTCTGTATTCATTGACTTCACATTGGTAGCCTGAAGTTGGTAGGAGTATTTACAGCACAGAAATCAGCAAATGCCACAAGTAAGGGCTTGGTTTTCCCTAGAGAGCCCATTGTTAAGTATTTACCAGCACACCACTGTTTATAACCCAATCCAAGGAGCACTTCTGTGCAGGCTGCCCCAATTCCCTCCCCCTTACACACACGTACACACACACACACACACACACACACACACACAGAGTTGATCGCCATGCCCCTCCTATACCCCATGACAGCATTTAACTCTATTTCAAGAGATGGTTTAATTAAAGGCAGCTACTATGTATTATCCATCTTTGTATCACAAATGCCTCACACATCGTAATGGCTCAATAAATGTTGGATGACTAAATTGAACGTCTCTGGGTTCAGTTTCTTCTTATGTCAAATGAGAATACCTGCTCTCCCTACCACACACAGACCTTATAAGAACAAATGAAACACCAGACATGAAATACTTTGAAGGAAATAGTGAAAAGTATCATACAAGTGCAGGGTATTATTTTCACATGTTCATGTAGTTTAATGAGTTTCCATCATAAAACACCTGTTGAAACATATAATTCTAGCTTTCCCCTGTTCTCTCACAAGATGTTCTGACATTTAACCCCTGGGGTCCCTGGGCCTCTTTGAACCTTGCTGGGGTGAGAATCAGGAGAAACTGCTGTGTTTTAATAAAGGATTATAAAGTATGTCCCTATAAAGTTGATTTTGGAAACCCTACGAAGAAAGTGATAAAATCAGAAATATATACCCATTGAAGGAAAACTCCCAATTGACAATTAGGGACCCAAAATGATGAAGGTATTAAGATAGGTTAAGCCAGGTACTGGCACAAAAACAGAAATATAGATCAATGGAACAGGATAGAAAGCCCAGAGATAAACCCATGCGCATATGGTCACCTTATTTTTATTTTATTGTGGTACGCGGGCCTCTCACTGCTGTGGCCTCTCCCGTTGCGGAGCACAGGCTCCGGACGCACAGGCTCAGCGGCCATGGCTCACAGGCCCAGCCACTCCGTGGCACGTGGGACCCTCCCGGACTGGGGCACAAACCCACGTCCCCTGCATCGGCAGGCGGACTCTCAACCACTGCGCCACCAGGGAAGCCCTCACCTTATTTTTGATAAAGGAGGCAAGAATATACAATGGAGAAAAGACAGCCTCTTCATTAAGTGATGCTGGGAAAACTGGACAGCCACATGTAAAAGAATGAAATTAGAACACTCCCCAACACCATACACAAAAACAAACTCAAAATGGATTAAGGACCTAAATATAAGGCCAGACACTATCAAACTCTTAGAGGAAAACATAGGCAGGACACTCTATGACATAAATCACAGCAAGATCCTTTCTGACCCACCTCCTAGAGAAATGGAAATAAAAGCAAAAATAAACAAATGGGACCTAATGAAACTTCAAAGCTTTTGCACAGCAAAGGAAAGCATAAACAAGACGAAAAGACAACCCTCAGAATGGGAGAAAATATTTGCAAATGAAGCAACTGACAAAGGAATAATCTCCAAAATTTACAAGCAGCTCATGCAGCTCAATATCAAAACAACAAATAACCCAGTCCAAAAATGGGCAGAAGACCTAAATAGATATTTCTCCAAAGAAGATATACAGATTGCCCCCAAACACATGAAAGGATGCTCAACATCACTAATCATTAGAGAAATGCAAATCAAAACTACAATGAGATATCACCTCACACCAGTCAGAATGGCCATCATCAAAAATCTACAAACAATAAATGCTGGAGAAGGTGTGGAGAAAAGGGAACACTCTTGCACTGTTGGTAGGAATGTAAATTGAAACAGCCACTATGGAGAACAGTATGGAGCTTCCTTAAAAAACTACAAATAGAACTACCATATGACCCAGCAATCCCACTACTGGGCATATACCCTGAGAAAACCATAATTCAAAAAGAGTCATGTACCAAAATGTTCATTGCAGCTCTATTTACAATAGCCAAGACATGGAAGCAACTGAAGTGTCCATCAACAGATGAATGATAAAGAAGATGTGGCACATATATACAATGGAATATTACTCAGCCATAAAAAGAAACGAAATTGAGTTATTTGTAGAGAGGTGGATGGACCTAGAGTCTGTCATACAGAGTGAAGTAACTCAGAAAGAGAAAAACAAATACCGTATGCTAACACATATATATGGGATCTAAAAAAGAAAAAAATGGTTATGAAGAAGCTAGGGGCAGGACAGGAATAAAGACCCAGACATAGAGAATGGACTTGAGGACACGGGGAGGGGGAAGGGTAAGCTGGGATGAAGTGAGAGAGTGGCATGGACATATATACACTACCAAATGTAAAATAGCTAGCTAGTGGGAAGCAGCCACATAGCACAGGGAGATCAGCTCAGTGCTTTGTGACCACCTAGAGGGGTGGGATAGGGAGTGTGGGAGGGAGGTGCAAGAAGGAGGGGATATGGGGACATATGTATACGAATAGCTGATACACTTTGTTATAAAGCAGAAATTAACACACCATTGTAAAGCACTTATACTCCAATAAAGATGTTAAAAAAAAAAAGATAGGT
Source organism: Delphinus delphis (assembly GCF_949987515.2). Classification (NCBI taxonomy): domain Eukaryota; kingdom Metazoa; phylum Chordata; class Mammalia; order Artiodactyla; family Delphinidae; genus Delphinus; species Delphinus delphis. The sequence continues at coordinate 14,358,532 of NC_082704.1, read as the reverse complement.
TAAGGCACTCTACCTATAACTTTCTTTCTTTGTACCTTATATCATTTTTAAATTTTTTAAAAATGTATTTATTTATTTTTGGCTGCATTGGGTCTTTGTTGCTGTGTGCGGGCTTTCTCTAGTTGAGGCGAGAGGGGGCTACTCGTTATTTATTTATTTTTTTTGTGGTACGTGGGCCTCTCACTGTTGTGGCCTCTCCTGTTGAGGAGCACAGGCTCCGGACGCGCAGGCTCAGCGGCCATGGCTCACGGGCCCAGCCGCTCCGCGGCATGTGGGATCTTCCCGTTCCGGGGCACGAACCCGTGTCCCCTGCATCGGCAGGTGGACTCTCAACCACTGCGCCACCAGAGAAGCCTGGGGGCTACTCTTCATTGCGGTGCGCGGGCTTCTCATTGCGGTGGTTTTTCTTGTTGCAGAGCACAGGCTCTAGGTACGCAGGCTTCAGTTGTTGTGGCTCGCGGGCTTAGTTGCTCCACAGCATTTGGGATCTTCCTGGACCAGGGATTGAACCCATGTCCCCTGCATTGGCAGACGGATTCTTAACCACTGTGTCACCAGGGAAGTCCCTCACTTTTATTTTTATTTGTCTTATTTAACAAGCCCAAATATGTAGCTTGCTATGTGTCAGACACTATTCCAATTACAGATATTCCTCATTTAATTTTCATCTAGCACTTCTTTTTATTATTTTTTAGTATTCATAATAGCAACTAATATTTATTGGGTGCTTGCTATAGACCAAGACTTTTGCTAAATTTATGTCTTATTATTTCATTGAAACCACACACTAGGCCTCATTATCGCCACTTAATGGAGGAATGAGCTGAAACTAAGGGCATTAAAAACTTTCCCGTACCCTCATTGTATAGATAAGGACACTGAGTCACAGAGAGGTTAAGTAAATTGCCCACGAGCACACACTTCTTCCACTGTGGGCCGTTTCTGGACCATGACCTCATGATTCTGACTTTACTCTTGCAGCCTTACAACTTGACTCTTCCCTAATTCTCCTATGTGGATATTTCCCAGACAATGATCACATCATATCCTACTATATTGGGCAGTAATAGCCAACTACATCAGTATGCATTGTGACATGAATCTGGCTTTCAGTCAAGAGAGCTGAATTTGCTCTGCCACTAGCCAGTTGTGACGTTTGGGGAGCCCAAAGACCCAGTACGACAGAGAAGTCTTCAGCATGCCACCACAGTGCAGCGAAGAATTGCCTGCTGTAGTGGGAAGCCCCTTGAGGAAGGATGTGGCTACTCCCAGAAGAATATTACACAAAGCTGTAAGCCTGGCTCCAGGGCTCTTCCCACCTGGCAGGTTTCTCACCCCTGGAAGACTGCCTTGACCACCAGACCTCTGCAAGAAACTGAGTCATTGGGAACTGCATCCACTCCCTTGCTTATGTCCTTGATCCCAGATCCTTTGTGCTGCTTGTTTGATGGTTCTATAGCAAACCAAAATACAAGCAACTTGGGGCCAGTGTGAGTTGATGTAATCACAGGTCTTTGGACCACGATCAGCCTTCATGGTCTGACCTGTATTAGGCCTCTTGGGCAAGTTATTTAACATCTCTGACTCTCAACGTTTCCATCTCTAAACATGTGAGTCAATGTTATGTTGTGGAAAGAAAAAAGTCTGTGTCAGACAAGCTTTTTGATTCATTCATTCATTCACTAAAGGAATATTTATGGTGTGTCCACAATGTGTCAGTCACCAAGTTAAGCACTGGAGACAGAGATGAACGAGGCTGATACTGGGGTAGTCCCAGCCCTTACAAAGCTTACATTCTAGTTGGGAAAACAGGCAAGAGGCAAGCAAATGAACAAATAACTATAAATTTGGATAAATGTCATACAGTAAATACTATGATAGAAATAGTCTGTGGGGATGGGGGGAGGTGGAAATCTACTTTCCACAGAGTATCAAGTGAGGTTTCTCTAAAGTGCCATTTAACGCAAATCAAAACTACAATGAGGGGACTTCCCTGGTGGTCCAGTGGTTAAGACTCCGTGCTCCCAATGCAGGGGGCCCGGGTTCGATCCCTGGTCAGGGAACTGGATCCCACATGCTGCAATGAAAGATCTCGCCTGCCGCAACTAAGACCTGGTGCAGCCAAACAAATAAATAAATATTGAAAAAAAAAAAAACTACAATGAGGTATCACCTCACACCGGTCAGAAAGTCCATCATTTAAAAGTCCACAAACAATAAATGCTGCAGAGGGTGTGGAGAAAAGGGAACCCTCCTTCACTGTTGGTGGGAATGTAAACTGATGCAGCCACTGTGGAAAACAGTATGGAGGTTTCTCAAAAAACTAAAAATAGGGAATTCCCTGGTGGTCCGTGATTAGGACTCCACATTTCACTGCCAAGGGCACGGGTTCAACCCGTGGTTGGGGAACTAAGATCCCACAAAACACTCGGCATGGCCAAAAAACCCCAAAAACACTAAACTAAAAATAGAGTTGCCATATGATCCAACAATCCCACTCCTGGGCATATATCCAGACAAAACTATAATTCAAAAAGATACATGCACCCCTATGTTCATGGCAGCACCATTTACAATAGCCAAGACATGGAAACAACCTAAATGTCCATTGACAGATGAATGGTTAAAGAAGATGTGGCTATACACACACACATACACACGCACACACAGTGGAATGTTACTCAGCCATGAAAAAGAATGAATGCCATTTGCAACAACATGGTTGGACATAGAGATTATCATACAAAGTGAAGTAAGTTGAGAGAGGAAGACAAATACCATATGATATCACCTATATGTGGAATCTAAAATATGACAAAAATGAACATATCTACAAAACATAAACAGACTCACAGACATAGAGAACAGACTCGTGGCTGCCAATGGGGAGCGGGGGAGGGGAGGGATGGGTTGGGAGTTTGGGATTAGCAGATGTAAACTAGTATATATAGAATGGATTACCAACAAGGTCTTACTGCATAGCCCAAGGAATTATATTCAATACCCTGTAATAAACCATAATGGAAAAGATTATGAAAAAGAATATATATATATGTGTGTGTATAACTGAATCACTTTGCTATATACCAGAAAGTAACACAACATTGTAAATCAATTATGCTTCAATAATATAAAATTTTAAAAAATAGGGACTTCTCTGGTGGCACAGTGGTTAAGAATCCGCCTGCCAATGCAGGGAACATGGGTTCGATCCCTGATCTGGGAAGGTCCCACATGCTGCAGAGCAACAAAGCCCGTGTGCCACAACTATTGAGCCTGCCCTCTAGAGCCTGTGAGCCACAACTACTGAGCCCACGTGCCACAACTACTGAAGTCCGCATGCCTAGAGCCTGTGCTCCACAACAAAAGCCACCACAATGAGAAGCCCGCACACCACAATGAAGATCCAACACAGCCATAAATAAATAAATAGAAAATTTTTTTAAATAAATAAAAATAAAAATTGAAAAGCTAAAAAAAAAAGAAGTGGCATTTAAGCCAATTTATTATTTTACTAGATTTGTGATCTTGGCCAAATTACAGTAAGTTAAAAAAATACAATACGTAACTGCTCTGAGCCTCAAATGGGCATAACTCCTACTTCCCAGGATCCTTGTGATGATCCAATTAGACAATATGTATAAAACATCCAGCACATGTAAGCACTCTAAATGTTCATTCCTTTTCCCTTCTAGCTTGAGTAGTTGATGTTCTCCAGCCTGAAAATTGCTTAAGGCCAGATAAGCTGCTTTGGTAGGTATTTACCTACTTAGTTCAATGTCAGGAATTTAGTGGACAAATCAAGTCACCCCTGAAATTTACAAAAATTATATGCACTTACACTTTAGGATTGAATCGAGATGCCTTCAATTTAGTGTCGCCCCATCATGAAGTCTGGATAAGCCTTCCTCCAAGATAATCAGCTGTCTGGGACTTCCCTGGCGGTCCAGTGGTTGAGAGTCGCCCTTCTAATTCAGGGGGCGTGGGTTCAATCCCTGGTCGGGGAACTAGGACCCTGCATGCCTCGCAACCTAAATAAATAAGTAAGTAAGTAAGTGAGTAAGTAAATAAATAAATAAATAATCGGCTGTCAAAGCAGTGAATTAATGTCCCGTAATTTTCCAGATTGGTTCCAGCTAGACTTTCCTATCACTGACTTAACCTTCAACAAAATGTTATGAGAGATATCCACTACCGGATCTTTGTACTGCCCAAGGATGTGGCACTTTGATTTTTCTGTAGGGTGAAAGAAACCTTTAATAAGGAAAGGAGGCTGTGGTTCTCTCCACTTACAGGTGAAGGACTAGCAGAGTTTAATGTTGATACACAAGGTCACATAGCAAATTTGCTAGCAAGCTCAGACCAGAATTCAATAGCGGCTTTGCCACTATTTTCTGGCCTAGACTAGTCATTGCCTGGGGTGATAATTAAAAAATCAATTCAGCATAACTAAAACCCCTACTGACTGGTTATCCCATCACAAGACACACACACACACACACAAACACACACACACACACACACACACACACACTAATTGATAGAGTGATGCTGGTTTTGCCAAGAATAATGTGATGGTTTGTGGTTGAGATTCACTCTCCTACAGAATCTGTGCTAAGAGCTAAGATAGAGATTATTATATGATAGGCCAGTCCCCCTAAGGTCACTTGGTGGAACCTCATCTGACCACACTTTAAAAACACAGTGCTAAACACACACACACAACCACCACGGTAGTCAAACTTTTTCAAAAGTGCTTATTGTTAATAATGTACCTACAAGTAAAAGTTTAAGCCATGTTTCAGTTATACTCTGAAATGTGGGGAAGATCACACAGTTGGGCCAGGAAGAAAGGAAGTGAAAGTTGCTCAACTTGATGAAGCAAAAACAATATTCTTGGTTTCTGATTTATTTTTCATGTTCAAGAAAGAATCGCTATTTATTCAAATACTGCTTCCAATTATTAATATTAAAGATTATAAATTTTGTCTGAATCAACCATGGTATAACATAAATCAGCACCTAAAAGCCTGGGGGCATTATGAAGTTTTTGTCTATAGAAAAATTACTGATAATATGTTTTTACTGTCAAACAGGTATACTTATTTCCAATTGCATTCAATACAGTCAGTTCCTATCCTAAAATTTAAGAGCTCTGTCAAAATTAAAATAACATACTTATGCATTAAGCTAAACTATGGCTGTTTTCAAATTATTCAATGCAGAAAACCATCGCGTATGCATGAAATAAATTAGAAGCAATGGCTTTAACAGTGTTTCCCAAGTCGATGCTTTTGAGCAGCTCCTAGAAATAGCTCTAGTAATATCCCCAGTTTGGTGGCCAAAACAATTTAAGCAAATTAGAGATGCTTAAGCCTTTGTCGAATGACTGTACTAAAATCAAATTTGATACACTTTAAAAACCAATACTATGGATAGTAATTATAATTGCTCCAGACAAGTCAGTTGAAAAACCATCCCAGACCTCCAACATAGAGTGTTTAAACAGGATTGTCCTTTAAGCACAATTCTACATAAATTACTCAAAGCAACAAAAGAACAGAAGTCACTGTAAAACAGATACAGTTTGACATTTTGGTTCTCTTAAAGCATTCAAAGTGCTCTGTCATATAGTCCAAGTAATCTAGGGCTGGAAAAATTCTTGGAGAACAAGAGGAATTACTGGAATAATATGGAAGAACCCACACTTCACCATCAACAGAAACAATGTTATGTTTCCTAAAGTGAACTTGCTTTTCCTTTGTCTTGTTAAAAATATGGTGACTATAACTCATGAGGAAATTTTCTCATATGTTCCTATAGAAGACAAGCTACATAAAGCTGTTTGGGTATTTTCCAATATAAGACCAGATGTTCTTAAGTGAAAATGATATGGAATTGAGATACACAACAAATGCTGATCTCTATGACACTACTTTCTCCTGCTTTTTCTTCGATCCTCAGCTTGGCTGCATACTCTTTTTTTCATCAACTCTTTAAATGAGGTTCTGTCCTCAGCACTCTCTGCTCTTCTCACTGCCAAAGCTTTAATGGACATGCAGAATCAGATCTGTGTCCTCTGCTCTAGTACCTGCTGTCTTCATCTCTCCCTGGATGTCCCAAAGACCTCTCAAACCTGCATGTACAAAAGTGACCTCATCATATTTCTTCGTCACCTCCACCAATCCTGCATCACTTCCCCCAACCTTCTACCTATCGCCACCACCTGCTGTTCCTCTCTATTTCAGCTGTGCTTGCCAGAAATCCAGGAGCCACTCCAGAGAAACTGCAAGGAGTAGGAATAAAGAGTGTGGACTTTGGAGTTAGGCTACTCCGGTGCTACCACATTCTAATTAGATGAACTATCAGTGAGATTCTCCCACTTACTATCTAATTCCATATACAGCCCGGGCACTAGAATCAGGCTGGATTCATAGCCTCGCTAGCCTACTTGCAGGCTGTGTCACCTTGGGCAAGTTACTTAACCTTTATGGGCCTGATTTTCTTCATCTGTAAGATAGAGATAATAGAATTTCTTACTTCATAGGCTATCGTGAGAATTAAAAGATATATTGCATGCAAAGCACTAGTACAGGGCCTGGCACATAGTAAGCTCTCAGTAAGTATTAGTCATTATTATAATTATCTATATTCTTCCCTCATCCAATCATGTTCTTCTCCCAACATTTTATTGTAAAAACTCCTGAACATAAAGAAAAGCTAAAAGAATTATACAATGAACACACACATCCTTATCACCTAAGTTCTATTGTTAACAGCTGGCTATATTGACTTTAGTGCATATCTATCCAGCCATTCATCAGTCCACCTTAATTTTTTATGCACTTCAAAGTAAGTTGTGTAGCATCAGTTCACTCTATCCCTAAATGCTTTAGCATGCTGGTCATTAACTAGAGTTCAATATTTAATTTCTTTTTTAGATAAAATGAACATATAGCGAAATGCACGAATCTTAAGTGTATGTGCTTTGATGAGTTTTGACAAATGCACACACCCCATGTAACACAACCCCCTGTCAAGATAAAGAACATTTGCATCTAGAAAGTTCTCCCATGCCCCCTCACAGTTGGGCCCCCTACCCTTGCAAAAGGCAATCACTGCTCTGATTTTTTTTCCTGTCAGAGATTAATCTATTCTAGAACGTCATATAAATGGAGTTATACAGTACATACTCTTATCCCCAATCTTTTTAACCGTGATAAAGTTGATATGTCAAAAGAAAAACTCACTGTTGTTTTAATTTGCACAGATTACTACTGAGGATGAACTTTTTAAAAATTATCACTTAGGAGTTTTTTTCTTAGACTCTGCAGACAGAAGGATATGGACGTATATGGATTTAGTTCTTGGCTTACCAGATGTGCAAACTTGGATAAATTACTTGACCTTTCTGAGCTTCAGTTTCTTCATCTCTAATATGGATATAATAATAGATTTATCTTGTAGAATATTACTACCTTAAAGGGTTGTGAAAATTATGAGGTAATGCATGTAAAGCATTTATTATTGCAGTGTCTAAAACACAGAAAGTGCTCAATGTTAGCTGTTATTATTATGTGGTTCCTTGTAGATTAAGAGTAATTACTGTGCTCTTCCTTCCATACCCACATAGCTCATTCCCTCATGACCTCCTCCTCTCTACTCAGTTGTCACCTCATCAGTCATAACTCCCTTGATTGTCGTATTTTAACATAGCAACCAACCCCAGCACTGTTTCCCCATCTTGCTATACTGGGTTGAATTGTGTTCCTCCAAAAGATATGGTCAAGTCCTAACCCCTGTACCTGTGAATGTGACATTATTTGGAAATGGAATCTTTGCAGATGTAATCAAGTTGCGATGAGGTCACACTGGGTTAGGGCAGACTCTAAGTCCAATGACTGGTGTCCTTATAAGAGACAGAGAGACACATACAAACACACAGGAAGAGTATCATATAACGACAGAGGCAGAGATTGGAGTGATGCACTACAAATCAAGGAATGCCAAGGACTGAGGGCAACCACCAGAAGTCGGAAAGAGACAAGGGAGGATCATCCCCTAGAGCCTTCGGAGGGCCTGCCAACACCTTGATTTTGGACTTCTAGCCTCCAGAACTATGAAAGAATAAATTTGTGTGGTTTTAAGCCACCCAGTTTGTTATGGCAGCCCTAGCAAATGAATACACCTGCTTTATTTTTCTGCATAGCACTTGCCATCTGACATAGTACATATTTATTTTATTATCTGTTTCCCCTGACTTGAGTAAAAGATCTGTGAGAGCAGGGACTTTGTTTTGTTCATACTGATTCCCTAGCATTAAGAGGGTGTCTGGCACATAATAGATCCTCAATAAACATTCCCAGAAGGAAGGAGGGAGGGAGGGAGGGAGGGAGGGAGGAAGTTAGTTTACTATTCATATATACTACATTGAACACTATGATTTTTGAGTTTATTTTTTGCTTTTTAATTTTAAGATGGTTTTTGATGTGAAGGCTTTTATGTGTTCAAATTCATCTTTTTTTAGTGGTTTCTGTCATCAATGTTATGCTGAAATTACCTTTTATCAACATGATCATATAGTCACCTTATTTTCTTCTTAGTATTTTATAGTTTAATTCTTGTTTTAATTGTTCGTTACGAAAAATTTAAAGAAAAGTAGAGAGATTAAGATAATGTGGTTTCACTTTTTATATTCAACCCTTCATCCATCTGGAATTTATTTTGATGTGTGGAATGAGAGCTTTAACTGATGTTTTGTTTCAGGTTTTTTCAAAATAGTTAACCAATTATCCCAGCAATTTTTACTAACCTATCTTTTCTTTACCAATTTGAAATGACACCTTAATGATCATCTAAACACATATATACTTCCATCTGTAGAACAGCATAGAAATTTCAGCAACAGGCATCTATTTTTGTTGTAGCATCACTTTAAAAATGCTACTTTATAAGTTTTAGTATCTGTTAATACAAGTTCCACTTCATGATTCTTTTTTTTCCTCACCATTTTCTTGACTGTTCTTCCCCATTTATTCTTACAGACGAACTTTAGAATCGTCGTGAAGTTTGGAAACCATCCCTTCATGATACTGGTTGGAACTGTATTAAATTTATCCATGTATTTATGGGAGAAAGCTGCCGCTACCTCTATCCTGAGGCCCTGTCCTGATTCGCATCTTCATCTCCCACTTGTAAAACAGCCTCCTAGCTGGCTTTGGGCCCAGTGGTCTCCAAGCCAGCCTCTATGTTGCTGTCAGAGAGGTCTTACTAAATGGGCAAATGTAGATTATGCCATTTCTCTGCCTAAAACTCTTAAGTGACTTCCCTTTCCATTTGGGACAAGGTTCTACGATCTGGTCCTAACCTACTTCTCTCCTCACGTGGGCCGGCCCATTCTGAACCAAGTGTAGCTCTTTGGAAGAGCCTCCATTGATCTCTTCTTTTTGCATAAAAAACTCTGCCTAAAAAAGACCCCTCATTGGCCTTCCTGCCTACCTCCCCTGAGGCCCCCTTTCCTGACACTGGCCCTGGGAAGGACTTCCTGACCCAGCCACTCTCCATTCCCAACCTGGGTTACGCGCCCTCCCCCCTGCCTCTGGACATATAGCCTGGCACTCACCGTACTGGTCCCTAATCGTTTATTTATCAAAACCTCGAGCCTATGCCACTCCTACTCAAAACCACTTCTTCTGGGGCTTCAGTCTGCCTACTTACTTAAGAATAAAGCTGGATTATGACCTATAAAGAAGGATTCTTTCAGCTAAAATTTTATACAGTCCCTTGTTTCAAAGCTAATATAACAGGATTGCCAAAAGGTCAACTTCTAAGTCAACATATGTTTGGGATAATTAAACCGATGCCATATCGACTCTTCTGTCTGGGGAAAATTAATGCTCACACTGATGACCTTGAAAAACCATGGAATATTAAACTACTCTCTGAATCAAAGGCAAATAATGTACCTGGTAGCGCTTCTCCTGAACTTACTATAAATCTTTAGAAATGAGTAAGCTACATATGGTATGTTACTAATTTTCCATATAACTACCGATTTAAATTACCCCTTTCCCCCAAATTCTAAACAAATGACTTAAATGCAAAGCACTTTTAAAATTATTGGAGCTAGATCTAACTTTAACAAAGACAGATCCGATTATTTGAAGCTAGAAGAGAGCCGAGGATCGCCCAGGTCAGCCTTGATTTTAGATGAAGGAATTGAGACTCAAAAACAGGCCAAGTGGCCTAGCCCTCAGGAACAGAGCCCATCCACACATGCCCATTAAAAGTGGAAACTGCAATAACTGCATACTAGCCACCTTTGGAAAGCACCAGTGAACCACTGGAGACAATAAACTTGCATTATTAAAGCGGAGGTTTGGTGGTGTTAAGGATTATAACAAATAAGCTTTAATCCCTTCTTTTACTGAGCTACTTTATTAGAGGGGAGGGAGACCTTTGCTGTGCTGCCACATCAAACTTAACTATGATTAGGCACCAACAGAGTAGTAAGCATTAGACAGCGCAGGAAATATCTGTAGAGTTCTTTATGCTTGTATAATTGCCTCAAGCGTTAGTCACTAAAAAAATCACACACACTTACTTAATACTGGAAGACAGAATTTACTACCGAAAGTCTCTTTTCATTAAGATTTCACTTCATCACTAAGAAGTAAAATCCATCCCCCAAACCACTACCAACGAGAACACACTTAACCCACATATCCTCGAGGTAGACCAACATTATCACCGTGTTTCCCCTAATGAGGAAACGGAAGCCTTAGGCAACTAGCTCAAGGATAAGTGCAATTCAGTAAGAGCTCCTCTTCCTGATTAAATCGGACCAATGTTATAAGGGAAAAGTAAAAGGATTTAAAAATTCCCAAGTTCCATGGCAACAGGAAATAAGAATGACACACACGTATAACATCTTTAGTTAGTCCACATCTCTTTTTGATAAGAAATAAAGACTAAAGATGAAATTTAAAACAGACAACTTCTGTTGACTTTGTGTCCTAGAAGCTGAGGTCTTTCATTCTTTGTGAGCAGTCGTTCTCCAAGAATGGCCTCCAGGCATCGGTGGTACCTAGGTTGGAAACGCAAATCCTCAGGCCTCACCCTAGACCTACAGTCAATCTCTGGAGGTAAGATTGGGTATCTGTGTTTTTAAAAGTGCTAAAGTTTAAGAACCACTACAGGATCCAAACTGCTTTATCTGGGTGGCAACTGGCTGAATAACCTTAACACTTTTATTGTGTTATTAGTCAATATTCACTTCTTCTACCTTGTGATCTGTCTCAAACAGCTAACATGAGTAATTTCTGCTCAAGGTTAGTCACGCTACAGAATCCCTGAACTCCGAATTCTAATAAGCCTATGTCCAGGTTTCCAGCATTTACTAGCCTCCAAAGCAAGGCGGTATTTCTCCATCTCAGTGGCCCTTCCACCAAATGCTTTCATCATAGAACCCCAAACCGAGTGGACGAACAAGTTCACTCTACCCTCAGGTTAGATCTCAAATGTGCCCAGTTCCTCAAGCGCTGATGACCCACTGGTTTACAACTCTGCATCTCCCTCATACGGATAAACACATGTACTTAAAACAAAATGAGCACATTTTGTCCAAATATTTGTCAGCATAATAAAATTCCCCAAATTAGGTGTCTTGGTGCTTTATGCAGATGCAAACTTGAAAAGCAGACATGCCCAAGTTTCCCTTTAGGACCGCCCCACCCCGCCATGGACCCAACCATGAGATTAAAAAAAAAAAAATCTTCCAGCATTGTTAATCTTTTAAAAAACAAAAAAAAGGGAGTCAAATTTTTTCAGATCTATAAATTTATTTTACAAATTAAGGTCCATTTACATTCAGTTAACAATCCGATCCTTCACCAAACTGCCAAAACACACCTTCATGATTTCAAATATTTTATCTTAAAAATCGTTATCATCATTTTTAAAACTCCAGACGCATTTCAAAACATTTTTTAATGGCAGTAACTAGAGAAAGGATTTTACCATCTTACTTAAGTACTGGCAGACTGTCGTCAACAAGGGTCCTGCGGTTTACAGATGGATACCGTGCAATTTTTCTCCTATTATACTAATCAAAATTGCATCGTGATCCACCCGACAACAGCAAAACAGGTCATATTACAATTACCAAGTATCAGAACTTCCAACCTTTAAAAATTAAAATAAGACGATAAAAATCCTCCTTTCTTCCACAGGCCGGGACAAGTGCAATACTTTATACGTAACACAAGTAATGCAACAAATCCCCACCCATGGATGAATGGGTACGAAGGCTGGAGATGCGTGAGAAGGTAGTCACAGGGCCGCCGACAGAACACATTATCACAATCAGTTTTGCATGGATTTGCACAGCCATATGTACACATATACGCTGAAATGCAAACCTGCAAAACTAACTGTGAGTAGCAGTGTCTTTGAATGTTCTCACCATCAACAAGAGATTTGTTATCCAAGAGTACTGGAAGTGCCCACACTACAGTAGAGTGATGCCAAAACTACCTGCACTGTGAGCACTTTGGTACTACTGGGACCCAATCTTATCCTTGGTACAAAAAACTGGAGGCTGCCCACAACCCCACCCTCTGCTCCCAACAGACAAGGACAAAGCCAAAGACAAACCTTCGAAACGTGTCCTATGCAAATTATTAGTCAACGCATACTTTCCAATGCTGTGTATCAGGCAGCCTGTGCCAGAAGGGGCATTTAGGGCAGTAGATTCTAAGCTGCTTCACTAACTGCACTAGATGCACCTTAACACAAGAGACACATTATGAGAAACAGCTCAAAAGCACCAACAGCTTCATTATGCACAAACTACGGGTCTCAGTAGCCATTGATTAAATCACCATGGTAATGTAAGAAGTGCTTGCATTGCAGTAGATCTCAAAAAGCTACCTGCACTGTAAGCACTTTTACATGGCCAAGGCCTATTCCTGTAGCAAAACTGTCTTCCACGAGCTCTTCTTTTCCGTGCTCACAGATCTATTCAGACTCACCTGGTTCGGAACAGAAACAAAAAGCACAAAGACAAATTAGACACTGAACAAGTAAACTACTAGTTAATATTCCTGAAACAAGCTTTTCTTTGGCTCAGAGTCCCGGCTAGGTTTTGGAATTTCAGCCAAGTCCTGAGAAATATTAATACTCTGAATTACTCACACAGAGTTGAACACAAATAACACTGGCAATTTCAAAAGTCCAATTCTTAAGTATAAGCGGATTTTGGACTTCCCCTCTCCATCTAAGAAAACTTGATATCTGCCTCCCAGAAAATGTACAGGCCCATTATCTCCCCCCTGATTTTAGAAGAGGTTTATCCAGAGAAAGATGCATGTAAAAATCAGAAGACTATTTGCTTCTTGAGGTAGGGCTCCATACAAAAAGTGACCGTTAGATTAAATGAACATTCCCTGCCCCCAACCCATTAATAGACTATGACAGAAACTTTAAAGCTGGTTTAAGAAACACAGCCTTCTGCGCTCTTCACATAATGCACAGATGGCCTAGAGATGTCACATTTTGATCTATTTCAAAGGGCTCTTGTTCTGTTTAAACATTTATGGACCCATTTTCTCCATTAAACCCAAAGAAGGCAGATTAGCTCCTCTTCCCTTCTTGTCATTATCGTCCATAAGAAAACCTTCTCCATTCCCAAGTGCTTATCTTACCTAAGAACGGGAAGCAAGGAAAATGAGCCCCTATTTGAAAAGGGTTCACAAGGTTACCCTACCTCTTCCGTGATGGGTTAAGTTTTGTCAAAAAAAGAAAAATTCAGATACACAGAATCTGTAATGTTTAACTAATGACGGAATTTTAAACGTTGGACTTCCTTCATGGTACCCCAGAGCTTTAATCTAGTCTTTATAAGAAAACTCCTTAAACTGATTCATAAAAATTACACTAAAATCTAAATTCTATGGGGAAAGAAGAGTAAAATTAGTGTAGAAAAGAGTACCATTTTCCCTCTTAAATTGAGTTTCTCCGCCTGTAAATTATTTTTTCACCCTTAAAAAAATACTCCAAACTGGAGTCAAAAACGCATAGTATTTGCCGACTCGACTTGGGAACATTGAGCCCCTCACGGGTCAGAGAGAGCGCCTTCTACAGTCAATACCTTTCTTTAATTAACCGTTCATCTGGTATACCTCGCGCGGTGCCGGGCAGCCACTCTCCCACTCCTTTAAAATGTAAAAGGAAAACAACCCGCCCCCCCGCCAAAAGCTTCCAAGTCCGCCTTTGTGAATCCCTTGGCCGCTTCCCGCGCCTCTCACGCCCTTACCTAGTGCTCCCGTTGAAGTCCGGGAGCCGCCCGCGCGCCCAGGGTGTGCTCCAGCTGCTCACACCACGCGCTCCCGTCCTCGTGCTGCAGCCGCCGCCGCCGAGATTAAAGAGAAAGAAACAAAGCATCATGGGAAACGGAGTTCTCCATTCAAAGCACCAAAAACGCGCCAAGCCCACGCCTCCCTCCCCCTCCATTCCCGGGTTGGTGGGAGAGAAGCCAAGGGGGAGGGGAGTCCTTTTTTCCCCCTCCACGTGCACCCCCTCACTCCGCACACCCCCCTAAGTTCTCGTGGAACCTAAAGGTCAGCGATGGAGGAGAAAGGGGGAGTCGTTTCCCGCGCGCTCCCCGCTACCCCTCAACTGCACTCTGGTACTTTGCTTTTCTCAAGTCCCGCCCGCTCCGTCCCCTCCCACCCAGCCAGTCAACTCTCCCCGATCAGAGCTGCCCCAACGAAGGTTCTCCCCTTCTGCCCCGGCCGCCGGCCAGGGCCACCCCCGCGCGGGACCCGGCCCGCGCCCGCCCCTCGCAGGTGGCGCGCCCTGCGATCCCGCACCGGCCACCCCTCTTCCCGTCCCCCCCGCCCCACACACACCCCGGGCCGCGCGCGCCACCCGAGCGCTCGGGGGGCCAGGCGCGAGCGCAGCCTCCCGCAGAGCCCGAGGAGGAAGAGAAGCGAGAAAACAGCGTTCAGGAAATTAATCGGGGCCGCGAGAGCACGCCTCACCCAAAGTGCCCCCGGCCAGAACGACGCGGGGCCACTAGCCTTCCTGCCACCACTCGAGGAGCGCTCCGTCCCCTCGGCCCTCCGTCCGAAGCTATATCCCTGGGAAAAGCCCGCCCCTCTGCCTTTAATAGCCCAGGGAAAAAAGCCCGCCCCCGCCCACCCGGCCCGCACAGGAATTAGGAAACGGAACCCCCACCCCGCCAAAGCGAAAACCCCACCGAGCCCCAGTTACCCACGGGCCGAGCGCAGTCGGCATTTTCCCCTCTTTCCCCCGAGCCGGAGTCTTTAATTAAAGGCGCGCCTGGGACGCCAGCCCGGGCGGCGTCCGGTGCTGGAGCCGGTGCCACTGGCGCCAAGCCCGGGATGGCGCACTCGCTACCACCTCGTCCGGTCCCGCTCCCGCGGCGCTCACCCCATCCCCCCACCGGAGACAGACGACGAGGCCCACGGAGCCGTGGGACCGGGGTGTCCCCCCACCCGGCGCGCGCATGCGCGCCACCTCTCCGCTAGATTGAAAGTGTTCCTAAGGCCCCAAGAGGAAAGAAATACAGACACAGCATATTCACTCTATGCACATGTGAAAGTTTTAACCTCTGGCACCTTGTGCTACTGTTAGGAGGATTTTGCCTTTGCCAGGAGCCCCCCTCATCCAGTAAATCAGGGTTTCTTGGCAGGCATCGTTAACGGTAGCAGCCACTGAGTACATGCACAAATGCAAGGAAGATACGGTGCAATTATCTTGCTTTCTCTTCTCATTCCACAGCTAATGAGAACCAATTGAGGGCTGCCTGCTTAAAGGCCAAAGCCCAAGGACGCTCTCTGTGAAAAGTAAGACGACGTCTTCGTTTAAGAAGCACAATAAAAATGGAATTAAGCATACAGCACTTTGAACACTGGGCAAAATGCGGTCATCAGACTATACCTACTCCACGTCCCTGGCGGACCCGGGCGCGGGGAGAGGGTTTGGGAGTGCGGGAGACAGTTCCAAATCAGAGGTCAGTGAGCACGCAGGATCTGGGTAGGTAAGCCCTGGAAAGCAAGCGGGGGTGAGGAGGGGGTGTGCCAAATGAAGCCGACCCCTCCCTCCCCACTATTGTTACCGCAGGAGATTGCGGCAGCCCAAAGCCCAGCGGGGGCCAAGGGCGCCATGTGATTCTCAACCTGGTGCACAGTAGTAGCTCAGGCAAGCCGATTACAAAAGACTGGCCTCTCCCGCCCCTGGTCCGCGATGGAGTCCAACCTGAACGGCCAGTGCCCCTCAGGCGTCAGCGGTGGAGGCAACGAAAGCCACACTCATTTCTCCAAAGGGAGTCACTCCTACAGGTGGGCTTTCTCCCCTTTTCATAAAACGCGCAAAGAGACTTTGCAGCCCACCCTGGCGCGTCTGCCTGATACTTTCTGGAAACTACGCAGCCCAAAGTTTACTGCCCAACCAGATCCGTCCTGTGCGATTGCACCGACTGCAATGCAATTTTCGACCTTTAATGGTAACGACTAGCAGTGGAAAGAAGAGGAGGGGGAGGGAAGAGATCTTAAACCCGACTTTAAGAAACATTGTATTAAAGCAAGATAAGAACAGTACCTTTGAGCTCGAGCAAAACCTGGCGTAAAAAAAGGGTTTTTGCGAAAGTGGCGCGAAGATAATATCATGTGATCCGACCCCAGGGCGTCTCCTTCCCCTTTTGCCAAACTCCCCTCCCCCCGAAAAAAGGGGGGTAGGGGAGTTACATCCGTTCCTCACAAACTATTAGCATAATTAATTGTGTCCTGCAGCTGCAGCCAGAGCTCCCGGTCAATGAGTAAACATATCCTCATCCTCTTCACCATCAGAACAAAAAGACCCATTACCCTGATTTTGGAAAATGTTCCCAAATAAATCTCATTATCATCAAAAGTCTTAATTTGGCATTCCGGCTCTGTCTATGTGTCTTGGTTTGAGAGACAGAAGAGAGTTGGAAAAGATGAAATCATCCTATTAAAAAGGAACAAGCAGAAGCAGCGCTTTCAATGGAAATACCATGTTGAGGGACTTCACTAGCTTAAAATTTTCCAAAAGTTTTAAACAGTTCATTAAACAAGACATCCTCCCAGAGTCTTCCTACTCGCCCCCCCCCAACTCCCACCCCTCCTCCCACCCCTCCTTCCCTTTAAAGCCAGAACAATACCCGGAATAAGGTATTTTGAGATTGCTTTACCAGGATATTTTCTTGTTCTTAATTTTTTTTAATGCTTGCAACATATAGAATGTCTGGATCAAGTTCCCAACTGGCGAAAATAATTTATTCCATCTCAGTACCTGTGCAGTGCAAGGTAAAATTAAGTACAAGATATAGGTTACTATAAAAAAAAACAACTAGGACATTTTGATACATAAGTAATGTACTTTTGTCTTTTTCTTTTGAAAAAAAATGTAATCATCAGCCAAAATACCTAGAGAATCAAAAAAAGCTAAAGAACAAAGCATTTCACACACACCCCTAAAAGTCAGAATAGCTAACAGCTCAAAGAAAAGCACGTGATCCCTTCATGCTTTAAAACTTGTGGTCATGCTGAGGCTAAAAGCTAAGAGCTTGTGACCCGGCAACCCCGTCCCCTCCCCCAGACCACAACCCAGGGCTTAAGGCTCCAGGCTCCCACCAGGCTCCTGCTCGCTCCCAGTATTGTGAGACAAACAATACTTAGGCATTCTGCAAAATAAAGGAGCCACAACTCCTAGCTCCAGTCACATCATTTACGCCCAAACAGATTGGCCTGTGTGTGTGCATATGTGTATGTGGTATATATGTGCATGGGTGCGTATATATGTATATCTCATATAGAACATATGCTTACACAGAAGCCCAGATGTTCTATATGAATGTGTAAGGAAGGTATCGAAACTGGCCAAAGGAAGGGAGGGAGAACTTATCTAAGAATTCTCATCACAAGTTAAAATTCTTGCCACTACTTTGAGTTTCTGATGAATTTAAAAAACAGATATCCTGTGAAGAATTGCCCCCCAAATAGAGATACTTTGAGCTTTCATCTGCCTGAAAAGGAGAGGGGGATTCCTCTATATTGACTCTAGATGTAATTGCGCCATAGAAAGCAGCAATCTCAAGTAGCTTGGATTTTAGCACCTTTAAAAATACTGGTAATTGACATTGTACCCAGTTGAGAAATCATTTTACTTGATTTAGAAATAATATTAAGTGGCTCTGTTAAACCTAATGATTGGTATCTTAGGACAAAAAGGTCTCCATGGAAACCAGAAAGTAATTTAAGAGTATTATGTTCCTCACACAACTAGAATAGAGCTTTTGTTCTATGTGTATTTACTACTTTAATTTTTTGGACTACACTTGCAGTTAAGGTCTCTTACACTCTAGTTTTGCCTGGGATCAGGAAATCAGCATCCTCCTGCAGTACGTGTTTTGCTCCATTTGTGTGGTTCTGTGTTCGTATGTGAGTGTGGGCCCATGAGGCCTAAAACAACGCCCGTAGATCAGAACACTCACTGAACAATATGGGGGGTGGGGGGGGGGCGGTGGAGGTTCCAAGGAGAAAATATTTCAAATGCTATTTTGCTATTTGATCCTAGAACAAGAACTGTGATTTCATGAGATTCAGATAAAACTGGTCTTCACTAACTTTGCTTTTTTTTAAAAAGTATTCATTTATTTACAAACATTTCATATTTTAAAAATGAATCAGTCTTGTTTTGAATGGCCAGAATATTAAGATAAATTAACCTGAATAAAAGAAATTTGAATTTTTTGTTACCAAGCCTTAGTGTATGAAAATTTGTGTCAACAAAACAAAGGAAAAAATCTGAGTTAATAATGAACTTCTGAATGTTATTTCTTTTCAATAGCGTATACCAACATAAATCACGTAAGTAAAATAAACAGGACGTCTTCAACTGAATAGTGTCAAATGTGAATTAAATATCAATTTCAAAAGATTTATCCCTTGTTCAGAAAGAGAAAATTTCACTAACTGAACACGCACAATTATATAGTTTGGTTTAAAAAATGTAGAAAGTAAAAGTATATTTATCCCAATCTCAAAGGGTTTTATGAAGATCAAATGGCAGCAAGCGGTGGATTGACTTTCTGAAATATGAATGTTTAAAATACACATTTTATTAAATTTCATTTGTTAGTAAACTTTACTTTTATAAACTGGTCTTTGCTAACTTTGCTTTTTAAAAATAATGTGTGTCATTATTTACAAACATTTCTTATCCTTATTAATGAGTTAATCTTGTTTTGAATGGCAAGAATAATTAAATTACAATAGAATGAAATTACATCTTGCATAAATCGGATGAGGTATGTGGGTACTAGCACTTACAACATGGAACTAATTTTGTTACTATGTGATGCTTTAAAATTACTGTCCTGTCAGTCTTTGCTTCTCTCAGTAGTATGATAAAACAGTTTCCTCTCACTAACAACGTTATTTTTTACAGGTCAAATATTTCAAGTCAAAATACTCATGCAAATATTGAAAAGATATCAAAATAATCTGCCTTTCATCAGTAGAAAAATTTCTTAAATTAATTCTCCTACCTTGAGAGTAGACTCAGCGGACATTAAAGTGATTCACTATTAAGATTAAATAGTGTTAAAGGTATTTTTACACTCTGTTTGAAACACTTTGATTTTCCTGTTTATGTGACCTTAGAAGTGGAACTTCTGGTATTACAGACCATAAAATTGCTAGCAGACTGTAATACTATAATCAAAGAAAAAGCTATAAAACAGAAATGTTTTACACACATCACTTTTTTTCAATCACTTTTCAGATTAAATTTGTCCATCTTTGCACCATTATAAATTTTCTAAGTGAAAATAGTCATGGAACGGAACATGATGAAAGATACAGTTTTATCTTCAAAACGCAATCCCCAAAACTTATCATCATCACATATTCTTCCAAAGCAAGTAAATCGCAATGTTAAAGATTATCCAATTGTATAATAATTTTACACTATTAAGTGTGTTACTTGAAAATGTTGTGATTAAGAAGAGATCCCAAATACTAATCTAAGGTTAGAAAAATTTAAGTCATTCACTATTCTCTCTGCTATCACTGCAGTAAATCATGGTAATGTTCTACTACCTATGTGCAGAGAGAGCACAATGGTATTTTTTAGAGCTCCTCTCTCTTTTTTTTTTCTCTCCTCAAAGATAACGTTTATCCTCAGTTTGGTAGTCCTCTGCTAAGCTTAGAGATTCTCTTTAACTGTCTCCTGACTTGTGATTGTTGAAGGAAGTAGAACTATTGTCTGGCCTTTTTCATGCTGAGGAGGAAGGCGCAGTGAAATGTGTTGAATTATCCAGATGCCTGAAAGGACGGCAATGAAAGCTTGGAACAACCTAAATAACAGATAACAGATACAGCCTACAGAAGACATCTACTTTAAAAATGAAAGAGAGATTTTATTTTCTCAAAACAAATGTAATATAGCTTACTTTTGACATTTTTGAAATGATGTCTAAGTCAACAGGAAGACTGATGATTTAAAAATTCACCATGGAAGGACACAGTTTTCTTTTTTCAAAATCATAGAATTTATAACCCTAACTTGGAGCTCTGCGTATATTTTTATTTTTTCAGAAAAGAGTGATCTGTCCATAGCCCCCCAACTTTTGCAAGTCCTAATGAATTTAACTACTTGAAACTTTACTCCCAAGATTTAAAATATGATTCACATCACTAAGACAAACGGTTCCTTTATTGCTGTTAGTGATTCCATTTCTATAGCTGCTACTTATTAAACCATCTTTAAGAATTAAAACGGTTTATGTGCTGCTAGAAGCTTAAAGCAAGAAGAAAGTGTGGAAGTTATGATTTAAGTATGGGTTGCATATTTGTGAAAATGTTTAGATATCGAATTGATAAACTTGCTGAACTAAATAACATTATTATAGGATATGTTTTAAGTATTCAAGAACTCAAGGTTAAAGAAGCAAACATGATATGTTGGTATGTGTTACAAAAAAATACTGTACTACCGCATGTTAAACCTTTTTATGTTTTTTATAATTAATTAACTAGACCAAAGTTCAGTGCTTCCTTGGAGGATATCAAGGCTAATAAACAAAGCCATTTTAAATATAGAGTCTGCTTGTTGATTTTGGAGAAACAGCAAGACAAATAATCCTGGTGAGTATCTAGGGTTAAATTATATTTTTAGAATGTAATACTTGACTAATCTGTAAATCCTTTCATATTTATTTCTTTTGCAATTTTGCTTTAAAGACTGTTTAAACAAAAGCATAGAAACCACTAGATCTTGAGGAACAGTAGCATGTAGCTTCTTTAGAGTAAGATATACACCTTGCGTTCAGACTGAATTATAATCTTTGAGGCTTTCTTCTTTCTTTAATTTGGTCTGAAAGAAAATTTGTTTTCTTCCTCTGCATACTTTAATCATGTTTTTTCAGTTGTTGGCAATATACTTATTCTTCTGACATTTTATTATTTATTAGTGTATCTAGATGTTATATCTTTTATTAGTTACCAGATATAGCCTTTTATTTATACCCTAACCCAAATTATTTACAAAATTTAATGTGTCTAAGGATAATCAGCAAATTAGAAATTGAGTAGATCCCATTAGTTTGGTTAATCACTTAACAAAACGAGACCAATTTTTATTTGCTATATTTGTCCCACTCAACTAATTACCCTTCTTCATTAAGCTTCAAAAGGCTCTTCTTTAAACAGCAGTTTATAACATCTTTAAAATCTACTGGGGGTAGGGAGTCAATACATTTACTTGATTTTCACTTCTGTGTCAGAAATTTAAATATAAAAGTTAAGAGATTCATTTTATATTTTGGTTCCTAAACAAAGTGTCCTATTTATGCTTGTTTTGGTCTACAGTTACTTGGTTTTCTGCAATTTCAACTATTTCATTTACAATTCAAGCCCACCATTCTTAAACTAATCTCTATACTTGATTAATCCCTGAATGCATACTGCATCTTTCTTTAACTCCAGTAACAAAGTTACCAAGTGTACACAAAAGTCTTGATATTTAAGATCTAAAGCTCCTAACAAATTAATCCTAAAATTAATTTTGCTGGCTTTTAACACTATCATATATTTGCAGCTGCAGAAATTAATCCTAGTATTTGACAGATTATCACAATTTTTGAAAAAAAAATCCCAAATTCCAATTTGCCTTTCACTTTGCCTAACTTTTGGTCAAGTTTGTATGTCCTTTCAATACTAAGTTTATGATGAAATACTGTACATAACAGCATTCAACCTTGAAAGGACATAGCAGAGTATCTTTCAAAAGATAGTTTGAGCCAACATTTTAGGTTGGCAACGTCCTTAGGGGGCATCTAACCTAATCACTTCATTTTACAGACAAAGAAACTGAGACTCCCAAAATAATTTGCCTAAGATGCCTCCACTAATTATCACAGAGCCAGATTAAAGAAAACCACTATTTTGGTTCATTTGGAAAGAAATCTAGATAGTTTTTGATTTATTTTCAAGCTCGATTTTCCCGTAGGGCTGTTGTGAAGATTAAATGAGATAATGTGTGAAAGCAACAGAGTGATCACAATGCGTGAGTGCTCAATAAATGTTATTTTTCCTTCTTTTCTCTTCCCTGCTGATGCCCTATGCCTTATTATCAGCCTCCTTGCCAAGACCCCAACTTCTTACTGTCAAGATTTGGGGCACCAGAGTACAAGCAAGGCACTGAAAGAGAGTTTTGGGAGACTTGCGCTATCAAAAACGTAATAATCTAATCATCCTCATGCTTTAACTATGATCTGATTACACCAGCTGAAAAGACACAAACTGTCATCCTTCTACTCAAGTGTTCCAAGGAACCTGGCGGTTGCACAGGGAAATGGGTACATTTCTCACCCTCTGCCACCCCCAGTCTAGGTTGGGATCCCCAATCATGATACCAAGTAATAATGAGCATTTGACCATCAAAATGCAACTTTATGTTCAAATTCATAACCTGCAAACTGAAATTTGCCTCCTGTGTTACTTGCGTATTAGATTTTTCTTCAACTATACAGTTAAAAAGGAGAAACACAGCTCACTCTCTGAAGCCTCTATATGTACTAGCTTGAGATTAAAAGAGCTGTTAATATTGTATAAACTGTTATACCATCTGTGTTATAATTCTGCCTCATCAGGTTTTATGGAATGCCCCCCCTCCATTTCCTTCATTCCACCAGGCATGTCATCAAAGGAGAATAAATTAAGTATTGTGCCAGAAAATGTGGTCTACTTTCTAAAAGGCATCTATCTCTAGCTTTCAGAAATGCCTTTTGGAATGAGCAATGTGGAAACAGTGTCCCCATTGTTGTATAGGAATGTCATGAATTGGATCCCCACCCCAGCCTTTTATAGAGAAAAAGAATAAAAAGCGTTCATCTGAGTTTAAAATTATCATATTTTATAGCATATGCTAACATGCTAATGAGATGAGGTATTATCACATCTTTGCTGAGGCCATTATGGATAATTGAGCTTTGTCCATCCGCCCCACTAGATTGTAAACTCTGTGATGGTGGAGACAACTTCGACTTTGTAGTTTTATGAGACCCTTTCAGAGTGTGTTGACACTTCCACTGTTGGTCTAGTGACTAGGTTGAATATTTGTATTGGGGGATATCAGAAATGGCAGCTCTCTTCCACTTTGTAAATTCTATTTCAACACTAAGTGTTTACTAACGACCAAAAACCATATGTAAAGCACTAGATAACATGAGCAATTCTTTAACTCTGTCTAAAAATATATAACTGAGAGATCAAGCAATGTTCCCCTAGTAAATAAAGATAAGTCTAGGGAATTTCTTTGTAAAGATTTAGACAGCTCGCAGAGAAGTTCCTTTTGGTGGTTAGGAATAGAAAGGCATAGGCAAGATTAAGGAAAGCCAGTTCAAAGTGTTAGAGAGAGGGTTTTGCATCTCAAAGAGGGGGAGGGGTTGGAACTCTAAGAAGACTGAGGCTGGGAATTGGGGCTTTTCCCTTCCCGCTGACTGCTTTAACCTACCCTCTCCCCAAACCTTGTGGTAATGTCGAAAGCGACCGGGAGTGAGAATCCGGAGATCTCAGCTTGAGTCTGCTCTCTGTCACTAACTAGCTGAATGACATTTAAGCAAATCACTTACTAGATTACCTCTGAGGTCTCTTCCCATTCCATAAATCTTTGCTCTTTATCTCATTCCCCCCTCTTTTTTGTTCTTCCTTTCCCCCTACCCCCCACCCCTTCTTCCTGGTCTTCCTTTTAACTGCAATAATAGTACTAATGAATCAGTTACCTCTGGAGAGAGAGTTGAGATGGTGTGTGGAGAATTAATGGAGACTTTGGCTTTTTATCTCTGTCATGAACTTTTTTCTTTATTTCCGTCCATTTTCTTTATTGATTAAATGACGATTTCTCATAAATTTAAGGTGCTTATTACATTTAAGTATTCAATAATCTGCCAAAAATGTTCCTCTTTTGTGGATATAAATGTTAACACAAAACATTTGCTCACAAAGAGTGCAATAAATCAGAAAGTAATGTGGCATAATTCCACATAGGCCTACCACACAGAAAAATACTCCACAAGAGTGAGGATTGGAACCCGAGGCTCCAGTTGCATTTTACCTCATCTTTTTTTTTTTTTTTTTTTTTTTTTTGCTGTACGCGGGCCTCTCACTGTTGTGGCCTCTCCCGTTGCGGAGCACAGGCTCCGGACGCGCAGGCTCAGAGGCCATGGCTCACGGGCCCAGCCATTCCGCGGCATGTGGGATCTTCCCGGACCAGGGCACGAACCCACAGGCGGACTCTCAACCACTGCACCACCAAGGAAGCCCCCTTACCTCATCTTTTAAGCTATAAATAAGGGTTTTCATTCACGTAAGTCAGCAGAAAGATTCTGGGAACCCCTCTGACTGTGTGTCCAAAGTGGATTCATACTTCACCTCATGACGTGGACACAGGATTGGCAGAGATGTGGGCAGATCAGTGGTCTCTAGGTCTCTCTCCTCCCATTCTTTAAGGGCCATTTCAAGTTACACCTCCTGCAGGAAGCTTTCTTTGTTAAATCCAGCAAGCGGTGATTTCTGCCTTCTCGGAACTACCATAGCCCTGGAGTTCCATTTTGTTTCAGTTGTGTACTTAGGTATTTAGAAAGAGAATAATGATCTGTTTGCAGAAATGGGGTCGACAGAGGTTGAGTGAGCAACTCATGTCTCCACACACCTTGCTCAATCGCTCCTTCTCAGCAATCCCAAATGCCACAGCTCCGGGAGATCTCTGCCCCTTCATTTGCTTCACATTCACAAAGTCTGTTCTTCACTGCCACTTGGCCCCTAAGAAATGGTCTCAACTGCTATCTCTACTCCATCAGTTACCTTAAACAAGAGATACCAATACTCCAAATGTGAAATCTTTGGTGATCCCATCGTCTTATCATTCATCAACAGAATAGCTTGGGTAGATTTTTCACCTAAACTCAAGACGGATTTACTAATTCAGACCCCTCACCCCAAAAAACACAGCAGGCAAAGATGTTAATAACCTGTAACATTGATTGAAGGTTTACTATGTGCCAGGCACTGCTCTAAATACTTTATATAAATATCTCCCACTGTGGCCCTATTAGATAGGTAATTGTTACTGTTACCCTTCTGTTCTAGATGATGAACTGAGGCTCTGACAGGATACGTAATTTGATGTGATGGAGCCTGTGCTTGAAGCCAGGCTGACCTGTCACTCAGCACCGTTTCAGAAATCTTTATCCTCACCCCAAAAGGGACACAGCAAAGCTATGATGGGAGCATGTGGATTAGTAAATCAGAGTAGAGCCCAGTACTCGTGGCAGTAATAGAAGGTGACTTCTCTAAGAGCTTCTGGGAGGAAGGGAAATAGAACTTTCTGGGACAGAAGGTCACATGGTAGTTTAGCCTCCAGTGAGAGACTTACTGGGGAAAAATTTTTAAGGACAGGGACAGTTGGCTCCTTTAACACTTTAGAGCAGTGCTATCCAAAAGAAAGATAATACAAGCTGAACGTGTAATTTAAAATTTTCTTATAGCCACATTAGAAAAGTAAAAAGAGGACTTCCCTGGTGGTCCAGTGGCTAAGATTCCACGCTCCCAATGGAGGGGGCCTGGGTTTGATCCCTGGTCAGGGAACTAGATCCCACATGTGGCAACTAAGTGTTCGCATGCCACAACTAAAGATCCTGCACGTGGCAACTAAAGGTCCTGCGTGCCTCAACTAAGACCCAGCGCAGCCAAATAAATAAATATTAAAAATAAAATTAAAAGTAAAAAGAAACAGGTGAAATAAAGTTCACCACTATATTTTATTTAACCCGATATATGCAAGATATACTTATTTGACTATGTAACCAATATAAAATTATTAATGAGATATTTTACCTTTTTACCAAATCTGGTGTGTATTTTATATTTACAGCACGTCTCATTTCCGACTAAATGCATTTCAAGTGCCCCATAGCACACGTGGCTGGTGGCGACCATATTGGACAGCAAAGGCTTAGGGGATTTTCGCTGCCTTGTGGCACCGACCACTCTATTAATAGCACCAACTCCTCTTCCCTCTTTCTTATTCATTATGCACAGCGTGGCTGTTAGCTGTTAATATTGCTTTCCCAATGTTTCCAGTCATCAAGTCCCATCTCTGTTAATAACAGGTTCACTCTATATCCATCTCGTAATAACAGCTAACATTTATTGAATATGTATTATGTGCCAAGCATGCTTTTAAGTGCTTTAGCTTTATATATATTGTCATAAAAATCCTCACAGCGACCCTATAAGCTAAACTTTTTACCATCTCCCCATTTTGCAACTGAGGAAACTGGAGTTATTTAACTGTCAAAAGCCACACGACTGGTAAGTGGAGGAGCCGTGACTGAGGAGCCCTACAAGTTTAAACACCTCTGCACCCCACTGCCCCCGGGCCATACTCTAGAACCAGAGCCACAGACAGCTGGTTAAGGAGCGCTTCATCTAACTCAGTGACAGAAGTGTAACTTGGTCTCAGGTCCTCCTGGACCATGCCAGACCTGTGAGGAATTTGGACACAGCTGCTTTCCTTTTCTGTGGTGGTTGCCCCTAGCAACTAGTACATAGTACAATATATAGGGTTTGTATCTATCTGTGTGGGTCTGTACCTACACACACACACACACACACACACACACACACACACAGATCAAACACAAACTGTAGAGAGTGTTCATAAAATCCAGAGAATTGTAGAGCCGGAAGAGCTCTGAAAGACCAATCTCATCAAGAAAGTGCAGTGCAGCCAGCAGTTAAAGAGACCTGCTCAAAGTTACACAGCTGAACTGGAACCCAGATAATCTGACTTCAAGTAATTTAATATCTACTAAATACCTCTTTATGCAGGGTGCTTCCTACCTGAAAGATAGGAGTTGCAGCAGCGTAGCAGGTCTATTCTCACTAATATAGACTTTATCAAATGTTTATCTTCCCTGCCAAAATAGCGTTTTTTTTATTGTGTCAGCATCTACAAAAAGCATTCGTGTTTTTTAGAAATGTAAAATTGGAGAACTCGGAGTTAAAGTGCATTCCCCTTGCCTTTCCTTGTTTACGCTGCTAGTTAGGCATTTACACTGTTTCCTAAATGTTTCACCAGGCCAACCCCATATTAAATTCTTTAAGGATTAAGAAACCATCGTACACTTATTTAAATTCACAAATGAAGTTCTTTAAGGATTAAGACACTATCATACATTTATCTAAATTCCCTCCAGCCCTAATTCTGAGCCAATAATAAACATGTAATTAACAAAATTGAAATTGTACAATGATCAGTATGAAGTGGTTGGATTTAGCCCTTTCGTTTTATAGATTGTTTTTAATGATGTTAAAACGCACTACTCGGAAAGCATTGTTACGAGCTTGACCTTTAGATTAGTGCTGGTCGCCATTTCAGCCAAAGGGACAGCAGTAACATCTCACAAAGATTCTTTCTTTCAGCAACAAACTAGCCATCGCTCTTTCCTCGGATCCTTCTATTTCAAAGTGGAGAGCTTGACCATAGTTTAAATGTTACAATGTTTCCCACTTAAGCAGAAAACACACTTGATTTCGAATAAAAAACCTCCGCTTTTATATATTATGTTTCAAAGTGGAGATGGCTGTGAAACTTGAGCCCTGACATACAGCCTCAACCTGACTTTTTAAAAGTGCTCAGAAAACCGTTCTTCTAATAAGCATGAGAGCCTGCTCTTTAATGATTTTTTTGCCAGCCTTACATCATTTATTCTAAATCATTAAAAAATCAAAATAGTTTACATTAAATAAATCTTAGAGTAAGAGGATGGTCTCACTCATCGTTGGTTAAAGACTGAAAAGGTTACTGAGCTAGTTCTAGGGTAAAATAGACACTCAGTAGTGACAGCTTAATTCTCAGGAGCTGTTACTTAACAGAACTTTAAAAAGAAGAATGACACATTCTTGAATTATTTATAAAAATCATGCAAAAAAAAAAAACCCACTTTAGGGACCATGGGAAATTCGTTTTGTCCTTGCTTTTAGCATTTTCAGAGCCTATCTCAGTGAACAAAGTGCTAAGTCCAAAAACAAATGAATTAACATTTAGGTGGTTGAGCAAGGCTTCTGTCTTTTGTTTATTGCTGTTTGATTTTTTTTTTAGTAGCCCATTGTAAAAGCCCTGGGGCACACCTTCAGAATACATGAATAATGTCAATAATAACTAATACAGCCTGCTATGGAAAATACTGTTTTCAAAACCACAGGTTAGTTCCTGGAAGTCAGCCGGTCAGAGAAAGGATGTGGTGTAGCAGCAAGTTTAAATAGCTTGTGCAACAAAAGGAAGAGAGATCTGTTGACTTCTGCCTCCTAGAGGGTTGAAATCGGAAAGAACTATACTTAAATAGTTCATTCAGAAAGCATCAAAGATGAAGAATCCATCACATTTTGAAAAGCTTCACTCATCACTTTTGGGAATTCAGGTGAGAGAGGAACTAATGTATCAGGATAATGATAAGATGAAAAGAAGCGTGTTAACTTCGGATTCAACGAATCAGCCCGGTTCATTTTGGTTGTTACACGAAAGGCACTGACACCACTTTTTAAATGAGCCCCCAGCTCCCATTTCTTAATGTTGTGAACTGAAGGAGTCATGGTAATTCACCTGGCTTTAAAATTTCTTGCAGTTGTTGAGTTCTGCAGCCAAATAAGTTCCACAAAATAAACTCATCGCAGGCACAGGAAAAGCAGCTCTTTTGAAAATACCTTGTGATCAGGCTCTAGGTCACGACCTGGGTCTTGAGAAACTTGAGTTAGTAGATGTTAGTTTTTCTTAGCTCTTTGTTTACCCTGGACTTAGACATTTTGTATTATTAAAAACCTGTGGCTTTTAAGGACATTCTATTTATCTTTCCAGGCTTTTTTGATGGAAATGCCTGGATTTTCTTGGAAACAGGGATTTTATTGTGGATTCCTGGTGCCCCTTGGAGAGGCTTATTTTTCTGGACAATAGTTTTCCTTAGTGTCACTACTCTTTTCATCTCCCAATGATCACAAGCTCCCAAGGTCGAGAAAAGTGCATCCTTTTGTTCTAATGAATCTGAAATTCCATTTTAAAAAGTCTGCAAAAGGGGCTCTTGGTTAGTAATTTAAGGCATAATTCTATTGCATGAAGTATCCAGAGCGGTTAGCCTTCAAGACATTTGGAGAAAAAGAAAAGCCAGCTCAGTTAAAGTCAAAAAGTTAGCAGCAGTGTTCATAGTTGGATCATTGCTACTTAAGGATTTTAATCTTTTATTATCTGTACTTTAAAGTGTGTTGTACAATATAGGCATGCTTGCCTTTGTTAAAAGAATAGGACCCAGTAAACTGGCATAAAGAAGTAAATTACCATTGCCTCTGACTATAAATGGAATGTTCATGGTGTGAAAAGTTCTATTTGCTCCAGACTGAATCTCTTGCTCTCATGAGAGTATGAACATTAAAGTGCTTTATGAATTTGTGTTGTATGCTATTTTCATCGATAACTCAGTCTTCCAGGGAAAAGTGAGTAACCATTTTTAAGTTAAAAGCATTTTTTAGTTAAAACTAAAAAACCATTTTTTAGTTTTAGCCAATAGCCACATGTGGCTATTTTATATTTGAAGTTTAATTAATGAAAATTCGACAACACAAAAAAATGCAGTTCCTCAGTCTCAGTAGCCACATTTCACGTACTCACTAGCCACATGCAGCTGGTGGCTCCTGTACTGGACAATGAAGATATAGAATGTTGCCATCATTGCAGAAAGTTCTATTGGACGGCGCTGCCTCGAAGGGTACTTATTCTCTGACATGACTCAGTACCTGGCAGCAGAAAACGCTGATGATTGTTATAGCTTGCCATTCACAGAAGCCCAACTTTCTAGAAGATGAATGGTGTCTCTTCTCCCCAGTCATAATGTAGAGAAATTCACTGGGGCTGGTAATTTGGTGTGATTATTAAGAATTCTGAAATTTTCCCTCAAGAGTTTTTTGTTACTCTAAACTATAATTAAAAATAAACAACCAAACCAAACCAAACCAAATCCCTCAGTGCCATCTAGCTTTGATTAAGCAAGGAAGAAAGGTAGCTTCTTCTATTTTTTTCCTAACCAGGCTGTGTAGAACAGTATAGAAACCGTGTTTGGTTGGCACACATTAAGTGCACACAAAAATTATCATTGAGGATTGTTAAGATAAGATATAATGGTAATATGTTGTAAGGTGACTACTATTCAAACTTACCATGTGATACCATTTTTTTAAAAATCACCTATTTGGCCTTTTCCTTTTTACAGTGACAGTTACTTCCTTTTAGTCTTTCAAAACATTGTGTCTCAGAAATGATGCTAACTAGCTTGGTTTTCTATGCTTCCCAGATCTGTGATCCCTTCAATTTTTCACAGGTCCTTTATCTATTCTACAGCCCAACTGGCTTGCTCAGGATTCCTCAGGTATATCGTGTGCTTTCTTCATCTCCAGTTTTTGCTCATGCCCTTCTTGTGATCTGGAATGCTGTCTCCATCTCTGTCTTTCTGAGACTTATCCATTCTTCAAGGCCCATTTGAAGTGCTACCTCTTCGGGATCCCTCCGGGTGAAGTGACCCCTCCTTCCTCCGAATTTTAACTGCATTATAATTAAGCGTCTCACCTCCCTTACTGGACTGTAAGCTCGTTGGCACAAAGATCTTGGTCTTAGTCATCACTGGATCCCTCTACATACTCGGCACAGGGCTGGTGCTCTAGACTTGGAAAATCCTAG
Source organism: Delphinus delphis (assembly GCF_949987515.2). NCBI lineage: Eukaryota > Metazoa > Chordata > Mammalia > Artiodactyla > Delphinidae > Delphinus > Delphinus delphis. The sequence continues at coordinate 14,327,200 of NC_082704.1, read as the reverse complement.
CAATATTCTAAATATACACACAAAATTTCTTTGAACTGCATCTGCACTGACAAAGCAAAGGCAGTAGCATTGCACATTTGCCTTTGCATTAAGTTTTAACAAATATTTCACCCAAGCCAATTCATTTTGGCTTATAGATTACATGGATCATATTACTGCAGTTACAGATACATCGACCTACAATATTGTACTCATGTGAGCCAAAGAAGAAAGAAATTGGGCTTCAACAATATGAATTCTGGTTCTAGTCAAATCTAGATTGTATTAACACTCGACAAGATAACATCTTTCGTGTATCAGATTGGCAAAGGCTAAGAAGATCCTGATAAAGCAGTGTCGGTATGGAGAAACAGAGACTCATTTATTTCAGATGGGAATGTAAATTGGCATAATTTCTGTGCAAGGCATAAGGTAATTTGGTAATAGCTATCAAAATTTAAAAAGGGTATAAACAATTCTACTTAAAGAAATGTATTCAACAGTCACCCTTTCACCACTATAGCAGAATGCTTATGGTCTCTTGAGGGAAGTACGCAGCACCATCTAGGAAGTGCTCTTGCCAAAGCATTGGACCTGAATCTGATGAGGCCTGCTTATCAAACTACCAGTTTGGAGGAAAGATGAGGAAGAGAGGAGAACGCGTTAAACAACACCGTGCGAGGCAGTCAGCAAAACCCAGAATGCGGAAAACTGCAGGACAAACAACCCAGTTTTGCCAACAAATAATTGCAAGGGGAAAAAAAGGGAGGGAGAATTTCTAAATTAAAAGTGACGTAAGAGGCATGTCCATCAAATGCAGTATGTGGACCTTGTTTGGATTCTGACTTTTAATAGATCAGCTGTAAACGATTGTCCTTAGGGGAAATTTGAACACTGACAGCATGTTTTTGATATCAGGAAATTATTGTTATTTTTTAGGTATGGCAATGGTATGTGTTTAATTTTTTAAAGAGTCCTTATCTCTATAGATACATAGAAGAAATTTGCCTCAAAATAATAACTATGAGTTAGTTGATTACTGTTAAAGTTGGGTGTTCAGTATACAGGAGTTCATTGTGTTGTTTCTCTACTTTTGTGTATCTTCTACATTGGCTTTTTAAAACGAGCGAGGTGTAATGTTTTATAACAGTATTGCCTGTAATTGGAAAGAAACCTGTAAACAATCTATATATCTAGAATAAAGACTGGTTAGATAAATTAATGTATAGTCACACAATGGAATACTGTGATATTGTTAAAAATAAAGATAGATGGATCGACAGGTAGATCTGATATGGAACAATCTCTCAGATATAGCAAGTAAAAAATAATGTAGGAGAATATGAATAATATGTTCCCATTTATGTACAAAGGAGGGGATAAATATACACATATGTACATGTATTTGTATAGGTTATTTCTAAAGGTATTCTTAAGAAATTGCTAACAGTGGTTGCCCCTGCATAAGGGTCTGGGTGTTACAGGAGAATGGAGTGAGAGAGAGACTACTTTTGACAGCTTTTCTAATTTAAAAAATACTTCTCATTTTTTCACACTTGAAAATATGGCCCAGAATAGTAGTTAAGAACTAAACTTCTTGAGTTGACTCATGTTCATTGCCAAATAGATGCTAGAAAAAATTTTGCTGACTGGTAAAAGTTTGGGAGTTAGAACACATTTTGAAATTATCTGTAAATTGGCAAGCATTAATGCTCTCCTTTGTGTCAAAGGAAATGCATGCATTTCTCACTCACAAATGAGAGAAACATTCCCATTTGGAGATTCCCCAGAGGGACCTATGTTTATAACTAAACACATGTTTTCAAGGGCTACGAAGCTGCAGAGGAAATTCGACCCTCTAGGGCAGTGGCAGAGATAATCCAAAACAGCAGATAATCCAAACTTCATAATATTTTGTTTTGAAATGCATAATATTATTTTTAGAAGCAGGCCATTTATGTTCTTGATTATGTTTTGCTGAGGGTAATAGACATATTAAAGTGAATTTGTAGTCTCTGAGCACCCACCAACAGAAGGTGGTGGAAGACATGGGCCAGAAATCTGCTTTGTGATAGAGGAGATACTGATAACCTATAACTGGGTCAGGAGGTCGTGACTGTAGATTTTTATTTCACTTCCCATCACCATGTAGACATTCTGCCTTTGCCTTCCTATGACCTCCTCTCCAAAATCTTTCTGAGAGCATTCCATCGAATTTTCCTTCCAAACGAAAGTTTAAAATAACAATACTGATCTGTAAGGAGAGAAAAAATCATTAGCATCCTTTCGATTTATAAAGTAAAAGATTAGGGTATTTTTCAATTAATATGTTCCACATGGACAACTCCATTATTCCTGCCTAGCGAAAGGTGATTGTCCAGCGCGCTGGTTCCTCCAGGTATCCAGCTTAACAAGTAGGGCAGAAGCCTTAGGTAGACAATGTGGAAAGTCCTAGATCACTGGTAAAGGGCATCGCTTTAAAAAATATTTTCTGTTGTTTTCTGGGTTTTGTTATTGTTGTTGGGCATGGACTTGATGGATAAGGCAAATGGTGCCATAGGCGAAGAATGAATCCCTTTTCCTGACCACCACCTGCCTGACAGTGTGCCGGGGCACTTCTAGGCCTGGGACCTTGTTTCAGATTCACAAAGACCCCGTAAAAGAGGCGAGGGCTGGGAGCAGCTGCATGGGGCAGAGAAAGAAGTGGGGACGCCCCCTAGATTTCTAGCTCAGCCGACCGGGTAGATGTGATGCCTTTAACAGAGATGCAGAACACAGCAGGAGCTGCAGATTTGGGCAGAAGTTAGGAAGAGTTAGTGAGTTCCATTTTCCACAGGATAATTGGTGGGTCACTAGGTCCTGATGGGTCACGTGGTGCACGGTGGGTCATAACCTTTAAGCCAGTGAAAGAAACAAGCCATCCTTTCTATCCCTCTGAAAATCTTAATTCTCACCATATGTTTTACTGCCCATGGCACATTACAGATCACTGGTCTATTTTTTAAATGCCAGAAAACTGTATTTCTATTGTTCTTGTCTTTATCCATTTACTACTTACGTTAGCAACAGAAAAAAAGTTTTTAAGCGCAAGTAACATAGAAGTGTGTTTCATTTACCATAATTGCTGTGTTCCCCTAGAGTGCATATACATCCATTCATTTTCAACTCTCTTTAGCAAAATGTTTCTTTAAAGAGTACAAATATACAGTAAAACATAAGAAAATGCTCAACATCACTCAGAGTTCAAGAATGCACATTAAAACAGCATTATTCACCTTCTCATATTGGCAGGGGTGTGCGGGAAGCCCATAGGCACTCTCCAAACAATAATAGTGAGAATACAAATCTTGGCAACCTCTTTGGGGCCAACGTCCATGCACTTAATCACTCTATACCACCATGCTGTGCAAGTTTTGTGATTTTTCTCCTACAAATATATACACACCAGTACAGCAAACATTGTCTAAGAATGTTCATTACAATATTGAAATAGCAAACAGCTAGAAAGAGCTTAAATACCCATGAATGAGTGACTACTTAAGTAAATTAAGGTCCATCAGGCAATGGAATAACATGCAGCTGTTAAAAATAATAAGCGAGATCTATTCGTATTGGACTCTATGTTTAGTGTGATCCTACTGGCATCCAAACAAAACAAAAACAATCCTTCTTTCTCTGCTTGTATGTTGTAGAAAATTGGGGGATGAATTAGAAAGAAGCCATTAATGATGGTAATGCCCAGGAGGGAAGATTATGGTGGGACAAGGAGAAAGGAAGACTTTTCTTTTCATTTCTAACCTTACTCTATTGTTTGACTTTTAAAAAATGCATATGTATCTAAAACAATAGAAAAAGAGATGCTGAAACTTTTCAAAACCTATAGGGAATTCCCTGGCAGTCAAGTGGTTAGGACTCTGCGCTTCCACTGCAGGGGGTGTGGGTTCGATCCCTGGTCAGGGAACTAAGATCCCACAAGCTGCGTGGCATGGCGAAAAAACAAAAAACCTATGCCTCTCTTTTGGTACATTTAAAAATGTCGTGTCCTCCTTTAGTGCTATTTGAAATTTAAAAATAAATTGGACATAGTAACTGCAAACAAATCATTGCAATGCAAAAAAAGTCTTGTTTTCAAAACTCACACATGCCCCTCCCTAGGGATTCTAACACTGTCTTATCCTACAATCTCCCTTAATTCGCTCCAGAATGCTCAATGTTCTTATTCCTCTTCTTCTGTAGTTTATTTTTTTATTGAGATGTAATTGACATGTAACTTTGCATAAGTTTAAGGTGTGCAACATGTTGGTTTGATACACTTATATATTACAGTGTGATTACCACCATAATTTCTTTCTGTGGTGAGAACACTTAAGATCTAGTCTCGAAGGAGTGCTTCCTAGAACTTCTGCTGCCAGTGTCCTTGTCCACACGGTGAGCCACAGCCACACCCACCCCGCCTCTGCAGGAGACCCTCCAACAGTAGCAGGGCAAGTCTGCTGGTGATGTATCCTCTCAAGGTATTTGTGTGAGAAACTCTTTATTTCGCCTGTATTTTTGAAGGACAGTTTCTCTGGACATAGAATTAAAGATAATTAAAATGGTCCCATATTTCAAGACATAAGTCAAAGATTTTCAGGAGTATGGTAATCTTTAATGGCTAAACCTCAGGAAATTTTCTTCACAACCTGGGAGAACATATAGACCAGAGGGCAGACAGCAGAAGCAAGAAGAACTACAATCCTGCAGCCTGTGGAACAAAAACCACATTCACAGAAAGATAGACAAGACGAAAAGGCAGAGGGCTATGTACCAGATGAAGGAACAAGATAAAACCCCAGAAAAACAACTAAATGAAGTGGAGGTAGGCAACTTTCCAGAAAAAGAATTCAGAATAATTATAGGGAAGATGATCCAGGACCTCGGAAAAAGAATGGAGGCAAAGATCGAGAAGATGCAAGAAATGTTTAACAAAGAGCTAGAAGAATTAAAGAACCAATACCTAGAAGAATTAAAGAAGAAACAAACAGAGATGAACAATACAATAACTGAAATGAAAAATACACTAGAAGGAATCAACAGCAGAATAACTGAGACAGAAGAACGGATAAGTGACCTGAAAGACAGAATGGTGGAATTCACTGCTGCGGAACAGAATAAAGAAAAAGAGAATGAAAAGAAATGAAGACAGTCTAAGAGACCTCTGGGAGAACATTAAATGCAACAACATCTGCATTATAGGGGTGCCAGAAGGAGAAGAGAGAAAGGACCCGAGAAAATATTTGAAGAGATTATAGTCGAAAACTTCCCTAACGTGGGAAAGGAAATAGCCACCCAAGTCCAGGAAGTGCAGAGAGTCCCAGGCAGGATAAACCCAAGGAGAAACACGCTAAGACACATAGTAATCAAACTGACAAAAATTAAAGACAAAGAAAAATTATTGAAAGCAACAAGGGAAAAATGACAAATAACATACAAGGGAACTAGCATAAGGTTAAGAGCTGATTTCTCAGCAGAAACTCTACAAGCCAGAAGGGAGTGGCATGACATATTTAAAGTGATGAAAGGGAAGAACCTACAACCAAGATTACTCTACCCGGCAAGGATCTCATTCAGATTCGATGGAGAAATCAAAAGCTTTACAGACAAGCAAAAGCTAAGAGAATTCAGCACCACCAAACCAGCTCTACAACAAATGCTAAAGGAACGTCTCTAAGTTGGAAACACAAGAGAAGAAAAGGACCGACAAAAACAAACCCATAACAATTAAGAAAATGGTAATAGGAACATACATATCGATAATTACCTGAAACGTGAATGAATTAAATCCTCCAACCAAAAGACACAGGCTCGCTGAATGGATAAAAAAACAAGACCCATCTATATGCTGTCTACAAGAGACCCACTTCAGACCTAGGGACACATACAGACTGAAAGTGAGGGGATGGAAAAAGATATTTCATGCAAATGGAAAGCAAAAGAAAGCTGGAGTAGCAATACTCATATAAGATAAAATAGACTTTAAAATAAAGAATGTTATAAGAGACAAGGAAGGACACTACATAATGATCAAGGGATCAATCCAAGAAGAAGATATAACAATTATAAATATATATGCATCCAACATAGGAGCACCTCAATACATAAGGCAACTGCTAACAGCTATAAAAGAGGAAATCGACAGTAACACAGTAATAGTGGGGGACTTTAACACCTCACTTACACCAATGGACAGATCATCCAGACAGATAATAAATAAGGAAGCACAAGCTTTAAATGACACAATAGACAAGATAGATTTAATTGATATTTATAAGACATTCCATCCAAAAACAGCAGATTACATTTTCTTCTCAAGTGCGCACAGAACATTCTCCACGATAGATCACATCTTGGGTCACAAATCAAGCCTCAGTAAATTTAAGAAAATTGAAATCATACCAAGCACCTCTCCTGACCACCACGCTATGAAATTAGAAATCAATTACAGGGAAAAAACTGTAAAAAACACAAACACGTGGAGGCTAAACAATACGTTACTAAATAACCAAGCGATCACTGAAGAAATCAAAGAGGAAATCCAAAATACCTAAAGACAAATGACAATGAACACACAATGATCCAAAACCTATGGGATGCAGCAAAAGCAGTTCTAAGAGGGAAGTTTATAGCAATACAAGCCTACCTAAAGAAACAAGAAAAATCTCAAATCAACAATCTAAACTTACACCTAAAGGAACTAGAGAAAGAAGAACAATCAAAACCCAAAGTTAGCAGAAGGAAAGAAATCATAAAGATCAGAGCAGAAATAAATGAAATAGAAAAAAAGAAAACAATAGCAAAGATCAATACAACTAAACGCTGGTTCTTTGAGAAGATAAACAAAATTGATAAATCTTTAGCCAGACTCATCAAGAAAAAGAGGGAGAGGACTCAAATCAATAAAATTAGAAATGAAAAAGGAGAAGTTACAACAGACACCGCAGAAATACAAAGCATCCTAAGAGACTACTACAAGCAACTCTATGCCAATAAAATGGACAACCTGGAAGAAATGGAAAAATTCTTAGAAAGATATAACCTGCCATGACTGAACCAGGAAGTAATAGAAAATATAAACAGACCAATCACAAGCAATGAAATTGAAACTGTGATAAAAATCTTCCAACAAACAAAAGTCCAGGACCAGATGGCTTCACAGGTGAATTCTACCAAACATTTAGAGAAGAGCTAACCCCCATTTTCCTCAAACTCTTCCAAAAAATTGCAGACGAAGGAACACTCCCAAACTCATCCTATGAGGCCACCATCACCCTGATACCAAAACCAGACAAAGATCCTACAAAAAAAGAAAATTACAGACCAATATCACTGATGAATATAGATGCAAAAATCCTCAACAAAATACTAGCAAACAGAATCCAGCAACACATTAAAAGGATCATACACTGTGATCAAGTGAGATTTATCCCAGGGATGCAAGAATTCTTCAGTATATGCAAATCAATCAATGTGATACACCATATTAACAAATTGAAGCAGAAAAACCATATGATCATCTCAATACATGCAGAAAAAGCTTTTGACAAATTTCAACACCCATTTATGATAAAAACTCTCCAGAAAGTGGGCACAGAGGGAACCTACCTCAACATAATAAAGGCCATATATGACAAATCCACAGCAAACATCATTCTCAATGGTGAAAAACTGAAAGCATTTCATCTAAAATCAAGAACAAGACAAGGATGTCCACTCTCACCTCTATAATTCAACATAGTTTTGGAAGTCTTAGCCATGGAAATCAGAGAATAAAAAGAAATAAAAGGCAGGCAAATTGGAAAAGAAGAAGTAAAACTGTCACTGTTTGCAGATGACATGATACTATACATAGAGAATCCTAAAGAGTCCACCAGAAAACTACTAGAGCTAATCAATGAATTTGGTAAAGTTGCAGGATACAAAATTAATGCACAGAAATCTCTTGCATTCCTATACACTAATGATGAAAAATATGAAAGAGGAATTAAGGAAACACTCCCATTTACCATTGCAACAAAAAGAATAAAATATCAAGGAATAAACCTACCTAGGGAGACAAAAGACCTGTATGCAGAAAAGTATAAGACACTGATGAAAGAAATTAAAAATGATACAAAAAGTTGGAGAGACATACCATGTTCTTGGATTGGAAGAATCAATATTGTGAAAGTGACTATACTACCCAAAGCAATCTACAGATTCAATGCAATCCCTATCAAATTACCAATGGCATTTTTTACAGAACTAGAAAAAAAAATCTTAAAATTTGTATGGAGACACAAAAGACCCCAAATAGCCAAAGCAGTCTTGAGGGAACAAAACGGAGCTAGGGGAATCAGATTCACTGACTTCAGACTATACTACAAAGCTACAGTAATCAAGACAGTATGTTACTGGCACAAAAACAGAAATATAGATTAATGGAACATGATAGAAAGCTCAGAGATAAACCCACACACCCATGGTCAACTAATCTATGACAAAGGAGGCAAGGATATACAATCGAGAAAAGACATTCTCTTGAATAAGTGGTGCTGGGAAAACAGGACAGCTACATGTAAAAGAATGAAATTAGAACACTCCCTAACACCATACACAAAAATAACCTCAAAATGGATTAGAGACCTAAATGTAAGACTTGACACTATAAAACTCTTAGAGGAAAACATAGGAAGAACACTGTTTGACATAAATCACAGCAAGATCTTTTTTGTTCCACCTCCTAGAGTAATGAAAATAAAAAGAAAAATAAACAAATGGGACCTAATGAAACTTAAAAGCTTTTGCAAAGCAAAAGAAACTACAAACAAGATGAAAAGACAACCCTCAGAATGGGGGAAAATATTTGCAAACGAATCAATGGACAAAGGATTAATCTCCGAAATATATAAACAGCTCATGCAGCTCAATATTAAAGAAACAAACAACCCAATCCAAAAATGGGCAGAAGACCTAAATAGACATTTCTCCAAAGAAGACATACAGATGGCCAAGAAGCACACAAAAAGCTGCTCAACATCACTACTTATTAGAGAAATGCAAATCAAAACTACAGTGAGGTATCACCTCACACCAGTTAGAATAGGCCTCATCAGAAAATCTACAAACAACAAATGCTGGAGAGGGTGTGGTGAAAAGGGAACCCTCTTTCACTGTTGGTGGGAATGTAAATTGATACAGCCACTATGGAGAACAGTATGGAGGTTCCTTAAAAGACTAAAAATAGAATTACCATATGACCCAGCAATCCCACTACTGGGCATATACCCAGAGGAAACCATAATTCAAAAAGACACATGCACCCCAATGTTCATTGCAGCACTATTTACAATAGCCAGGTTATGGAAGCAACCTAAATGCCCGTCAACAGAGGAATGGATAAAGAAGATGTTGTACATATATACAATGGAATATTACTCAGCCATAAATGGAACTAAATTGGGTCATTTGTAGAGAGGTGGATGAATCTAGAGACTATCATACAGAGTGAAGTAAGTCAGAAAGAGAAAAACAAATATCGTATATTAATGCATATATGTGGAACCTAGAAAAATGGTACAGACGAACCGGTTTGCAGGGCAGGAATTGAGACACAGATGTAGAGAACAAACGTATGGACACCAAATGGGGAAAGCGGCTGGGGGATGTGGTGGTGGTGGTGGTGGGATGACTTGGGAGATTGAGATTGACATATATACACTGATATGTATAAAATCGATAACTAATAAGAACCTGCTGAATAAAAATATTAAAGAAAAAAAAGATCTAGTCTCTTAGCAACTTTGAAATATATATATATAATACAGTGTTGTTGACTATTATCACTATGCAGTGCATTAGATCTCCTGAACTTATTCATCTAGTTGCAGCTTTTAAAATTACTTGTTAAACAGCTTTATTGAGGTATAATTGACATAAAACAAGCTGTACCTATTACAAGTACATCATTTGATAATTATTGCCATCCGTATATACCCATGGAATCATCACCACAATCAAGATAATGAACATATCCATCACCCCTTAAAGTTTCTGGTGCCCCTTTGTAGTCCCTCCTCCCTCCACCCCATGCCTTGAAAACCTCTGACCTGCTTTATGTCACTATAGACGAGTCTGCCTTTTCTAGAATTTTAATATAAATGGAATCATTTATTATAGAGTCATTTTGTCTGGCTTCATTCAGGATAATTATTTTGAAACTATCCATGTTGTTATATGTAACAAAAGTTCATTCCTTTTTATGGCTGAATAATGTTACATTGTGTGAATATTCCAGAATTTGTTTATCCACTCAGCTGTGAAAGACATTTGAGTTGCTTTCAGTTTTGGGCTATTATAAATAAAGTTGCTATAAATACCAATGTACAAGTCTTTGAAATGGACATATGGTTTCATATCTCTTGGATAAATAGCTAGGAGTAGAATGGTTGGATCATATAGTAGGTGTATATTAAGCTTTTTAAGAAATTGCCAAAATTTCTCATCACAAGAAAAAAAATTCTGTAACTGTGTAAGATGACAGATGTTAACTAGGCTAATTGTGGTGATCATTTTGCAATATATACAAATATTTAATCATTATGTTGTACACCTGAAACTTATATAATGTGGTTTGTCAATTATACCTCAATAATAATCATAATAATAAAAATAAATTACCAGATTGCTTTCCAAAGTGCTTGTATCATTTTACATTCCCACCAGCAGTGTACAGGAGTTCCAGTTCTTCCAGATCCTCGCCAACATTTGGTACAATAAGTCCTTTTTTTAATATTTATGTATCTATTTATTTATTTGGTTGGGCCGGGTCTTAGTTGCGGCAGGTGGGCTCCTTAGTTGTGGCATGTGAACTCAGTTGCAACATGCAGGCAGGATCTAGCTCCCTGACCAGGGATTGAACCCAGGCCCCCTGAATTGGGAGTGCAGATTCTTACCCACTGCACCACAAGGGAAGTCCCACAATCAGTCTTTTTAATTTTAGTCATTCTAATAGGTGTGAAGTGATATCTCATTGTGGGTTTTTTTTTTTTTTTTTTTTTTTTTTTGCGGTACACGGGCCTCTCACTGTTGTGGCCTCTCCCATTGTGGAGCACAGGCTCTGGGCGCTCAGGCCGAGCAGCCATGGCTCACGGGCCCAGCCGCTCCGCGGCATGTGGGATCTTCCCGGACCGGGGCACGAACCTGTGTCCCCTGCATCGGCAGGCGGACTCTCAACCACTGCGCCACTAGGGAAGCCCTCATTGTGGTTTTAATCTGCATTTCTTTAATGACTAATGACGTGGAGCATCTTTTCCATGTGCTTATTTGCCATACGTATATCTTCTTTGGTAAAGTGTCGATTCAAATCTTCTGCTTTTTTTTTTCTTAATTGGGTTACTTGTCTTTTTATTATTGAGCTGTAAGAGTTCTATACATTCTGTATACAAGTCTTTTATCAGATACAAGATTTGCGATTATTTTCTTCCAGTCAATGCCTTACTTTTACATTTCTTGAACTGGGTCCCATGAAGAGCAGAAGTTTTAGATTTTGATGAAGTCCAATTTATAAATTTATTCCTTCATGGATGTGCTTTTGGTGTTATATCCAAGAAATCTTTGCCTCCTCTAAGGTCAAAAAAGATTTTCTCCAAGATTTTCTTTTATAAGTTATATAGTTTTAAGACTATAGTTTAGAGTAGGTCTGTGATACATTTGGAGTGAATGTATTTTTTTTTTTTTTTTTTGCGGTACACAGGCCTCTCACTGCTGTGGCCTCTCCCGTTGTGGAGCATAGGCAGGCCCAGTGGCCATGGCTCACGGGCCCAGCTGCTCCACGGCATGTGGGATCTTCCCGGACCAGGGCACGAACCCGTGTGCCCTGCATTGGCAGGCAGACTCTCAACCACTGCGCCACCAGGGAAGCCCGAGTGAATGTATTTGATGTGAGATACGGATAAAAATTATTTTTTTTTGCATATGGATATTAAAATATTCCAGTACCATTTGTTGAAAATACAATCCTTTCTCCACTGAGTTGCATTTGCACTTTGTCAGAAATCAGTTGTGCATATATGTTCATACATCCCATATGGATTTTATGATCAGCTTATTGATTTTTACCAAAAAAATCTTCTGGGATTTGGATTGGGATTATGATGAACCTATGGATCAATTTGGGGGAGAATTGATATCTGAAGTGTTAAATCTTTGAATCCATGAGCACAGTGTATCTCTCCATCAACGTAGGTCTTATTTGATGTCTGTCAACAATTTTTATATTTTCCAGTGTACAGGTCTTTCACATCTTTTGCCAGATTTATCCTATTATAAAAGATATTATTTATTTCAATTTCCCTTTTTTGCTAGTATATGGAAATACAATTGATTTTTATTGACATTGATCTTGTATCTTACAACCTTGCTAAACTTACTTATTAGTTGTAATAATTTTTTTGTCGCTTCCATAGGATTTTGTACACAGAAGATCATGTCTCAAAGAATAAAACTGGTTTTACTTCTTCTCAATCTGGAAAGATGTTATTTCTTTTTCTTGCCTAGTTTCATTGGTTAGAAACTCTAGTGATATACTGAATATAAATGGGGAGGACAGACATCCTTACCTTGCTCCCAATCTTAGTGCAAAAGCATTCAGCTTGGGCTTCCCTGGTGGCGCAGTGGTTGAGAATCTGCCTGCTAATGCAGGGGACATGGGTTCGAGCCCTGGTCTGGGAAGATCCCACATGCCGCGGAGCAACTAGGCCCGTGAGCCACAACTACTGAGCCTGCGCATCTGGAGCCTGTGCTCCACAACAAGAGAGGCCGCGATAGTGAGAGGTCTGCGCACCGCGATGAAGAGTGGCCCCCGCTCGCCACAACTAGAGAAAGCTCTCGCACAGAAATGAAGACCCAACAGAGCCAAAAATAAATAAATAAACAAACAAACAAATAAGTAAATAAATAAGCCAAGCATTTGAAGCCCTTAAAAAAAAAAGCATTCAGCTTTTCACCACTGAGTATGATATCAGCTGTAGGTTTTAGTAGATGCCCTTTATCAGGTGGAGGAAGTTTCATTCTATTCCTGGTTTAGTGAGATTTTTTATCAGAGATGAACGTTGGTTTTTGTCAAATACTTTTTCTATGTCTCTTGTGATGCTCATTTTTTTTCCTTTTTAGTTTAATATCCTGAATTACATTGATTGATTTACAAATGTTAGCCCAACCTTTCATTCCCAGGAAAAACCCCACTTGGTGAATTATGCTTTGTATAGTTTATTTGATTTGTTAATATCTTATTAAGAAATTTTGTATCTATGCTCATAAGGGATTGTGGTCTGTAGCTTTTATTTCTTGTGATTCCTTTGTATAGCTTTGGTTTCAGATTCACACTGTCTTTATAGAATGAATTGGGAGGTATCCCAGCTTCATTTTCTCAAAGAGTTTGTGTAAAATTAATATTTCTTTCCTAGATGCTGGGTAGAATTCACAAATAATGTTATCTGGGATTGGAGTTTTCTGTGTGGAAGGCTTTTCAATAAGTTCAATTTCTTTATAGATAGTTACTCAAGTTATGTATTTCTTCTTGAGTTTTAGTAGGTAGTTTCTTTCAAAGACTTTCTCCGTTTCATCTAAGTCATTGAATTTATAGATGTAAAATTGTTCATAACTTTCCATTTCTGTCTTTTTAATATCTGTAGACTTTATAGTGATGTCATCTGCCTCATTCCATATTAGTAATTTGTGTCCTCTCTCTTTTGCTGATCAATCTGGCTAGAGGTTTATAGGTATTATTAGTCTTCTCAGAAAAAAGAATCAATTTCATTGATTTTCTCTGTTGTTTTTATATTTTAAAATTTTACTTATTTTTACTTTGACTTTTATTCCTTTTCTTTAGCTTACTTTGAGTTTCATTTGTTCTTTTTCTAGATTTTTACAGCAGAATTTGAAGTCATTGATTTGAGAACTTAGAACTGGCTTCTTTTATAACATAGGTATTTATTTATTTATTTAAATTAATTAATTTAGTTTTGGCTGCGTTGGGTCTTCATTGCTGCGCGCGGACTTTCTCTAGTTGCGGTGAGTGGGGGCTACTCTTCATTTGCGGTGCACGTGCTTCTCATTGCGGTGTGTTCTCTTGTTGAGGAGCACAGGCTCTAGGCTCATGGGCTTCAGTAGTTGTGGCACGCGGGCTCAGTAGTTGTGGCTTGCAGGCTCAGTAGTTGTGGCGCACAGGCTTTGTTGCTCCGCGGCCTGTGGGATCTTCCCGGACCAGGGCTCGAACCCATGTCCCCTGCACTGGCAGGCGGATTCTTAGCCACCGTGCCAGCAGGGAAGTCCCTACCACATACTTTTTTTTTTAATTTGAGTATAATTGCTTTACAATGGTGTGTTAGTTTCTGCTTCATAACAAAGTGAATCAGTTATACATATACATATATTCCCATATCTCTTCCCTCTTTGTGAGTGCTTTAAGTTTTTCTCTGAGCACTGCTTTAGCTACCTATAATAAAATTTGTTGTGTTTTCATTTTCATTCAGTTCAAAATACTTCTAAAATTCTTTTGAGCTCTACTTTGACCCATATGTCATTTAGAAGTGTGTTAGTTTCCAAATATTTGAAGATTTCCCAGATGTCCTGCTGTTATTGATTTCTAATTTAATTCCATTGTGATCAGAGAACGTGTTTTATTTGAATTCTTTTAAATTCATTGGGACTTATCTTATGGCCCAGAAAATGTTTTATCTTGGACAATCTGTGTAATTAAAAACAATACATATTCTGCTGTTAGCGGTAGAATTTTGTGTAAATATTAATTAGGTCAAATTAGCCAATAATGTTGTTCAGTTTTTCTATATTCTTAATGACTTTCTGTCTACTTGCCCTATCAATTATTGAGAGAGGGGTGTTGAAGTCTCCAACTATAATTGTGGATTTGTCTGTTTCTTTTTGCAATTCTGTAAGTTTATGCTTCATGTAATTTGAAGCTCTGATATTAGGCACAAAAATATTTAGGCTTCTTATCTTATCCAGAAGAATCAACTGTTTTATCATTATGCAGTGATATTCTTTACCCCTGGTAATAGTTTTTACTCTGAGAATCTATTTTGTCTGATATTAATATAACCACTTCAGCTTTCTTTTGATTAGTGTTACCACAGTATCCTTATCCATCCATTTGGTTTTATCCTATGTGTCTTTATATTTAAAGTTTCTTGAAAGTGACATATATTTGAAACTTTGTTATTCAATATGACAATCTTGAGGTGTATCAACCATTTATACTTAATGTGATTATTGATATGTTTGGGTTTAAGTCTACATTTGTACTATTTATCTTCTACTTGTCCCATTTCTTTCTTGTTCCTTTTTCTGCCTTCCTTTGGATTATTTTTAATTATTACTTCTTATCTCCTTTGTTGACATTAGTTATAACTCTTTGTAGTTTTTTTTTTTTTTTTTTTTTTTTTGCTGTACGCAGGCCTCTCACTGTTGCGGTCTCTCCCGTTGCGGAGCACAGGCTCTGGACGCGCAGGCTCAGCAGCCATGGCTCACAGGCCTAGCCGCTCCACGGCATGTGGGATCTTCCCGGACCGGGGCACGAACCTGTGTCCCCTGCATCGGCAGGCAGACTCTCAACCACTGCGCCACCAGGGAAGCCCTGTAGTTGTATTTTAATGGTTGCTTTCTTGGGCTTATAGTACAGGAAGTCCTCTCTTTGCATGGTACTGCTGGACTATAAAAATGACCACGCAAGCTGAGCTATACAAAGAGATCTTAATAATGAGAAAGTAATGATAGTTCTGTGAGCTTGAAAATTTTAATCAAAATATAAAAACTCTTTTACTGTTGTTTATAAATGTATAGAGAAAAGAAAATGTAGTAAAGTGAATATGTATCTAGTACGCTGTAATTTAAAATATGAAAAACGTTGAGAATTAAAGTGTTTTGTTTCTTTGTTAAAAAAATACTTAAGAAGACTTCCTCTTCCAGGAATATGGTATAGACATACTTTTTCCTATTCCTCCCTCCAAGTACAACAGAAGAAGACTCTGAAAGTTGGACTGAAACAGACAAACCATACTGGCTAGGGACCTTGGTCCCCGAGGAATAACATGGTGTTGAGTTCCCCGGGTTTTCTTTTTTGCCTCATTTTTCCCAGACATGGAGATGAAGAAGTTGGCAACCCAGAAATGCCAAGAGGAACAGACCCAAAAAAGTCCCAGTAAAAACCTGCACTCTTTAGCCAAAAGGCCGGGAAAGGGGCAGCCTAGCAAGAAAGAAAACATTTTTCAGGAACTGCACTAATCCAGCCAAACACCACAGAAAAATCTGTGATCCCACCCCCAGCTCCAGCAGCAAATGCTCAGTAGCTGGCTTAGAATTCCACACTAAGCAGGCGGCAACAAAGTGCTGCAACACTCCCACCAGGGTAGTGTCAGAGAAAACCGAGTCAGGAGCCAGGACTTCCACTCTGCTGACCCATAATAAGCGTCCCTTCTTCCTCCCTCCCCCCTGTAAGGTATAAGTGGAGACCACATGGACAGCTTGGACTTGCCATTCCTGGCTCCTTCCCCTCCCCACTGGAGCGGTAGCAGAGGTAATACTAGTTTCACAAAATGAATTGGGAAGTGTTCCCTCCCCTTCTATTTTCTGGATGGGATTGTGCAAAACTGGAGTTAAATCTTTAAACATTTGGTAGAATTCTCCAGTAAAATTATCTGGGTCTGAAGATTTCTTTGGGGGGAATTTTTAAATTATAAATTTATCTTTTATATAGAAAATCCTGAAGAATTCACACACACACACAACATCTTAGAGCTTATAAACCAGTATAGCAAGGTAGCAGGATACAATATCCGTATACAAAAATCACTTGTATTTCTATACACTAGTGAAGAACAGTCCAGAAATGATATTAAGAAAACAATCCTATTTACAATAGCACTAAAAAGAATAAAACACTTATGAATAAATTTAACATGAAAGAAGTGCAAGACTGGAAACTACAAAATATTATGGAAAGAAATGAAAGACCCAAATAAATGAAAAGAACTCCATGTTCATGAATTGGAAGACTTAATATTGTTAAGATGGCAGTAGTCTCTAAACTTGAAGCTTTATTCTACGAAATTTTGGATATAAGTAAATTACGTTAAATTTGAACAATTCCCTCAAATATTCCCTCTGATAGTCATAGCCTGAGCTTGAAAAGTAACTTTATTTTATCTAAATGACCGCATAGTGAATACTTCAATTACCAAAAAATTATTAGCACTCATTGACCAAAATCCCTTGCTTTTGGGGGGGTGAAATTTGGGGGGATTCCAAATAACAAAATTCCAAGCCAACATGACAAATATATGCTATTTGTAGATGATTATTCATTTGCTTTAACTAAAGTGTAGATAACAATAATAAAAGGCTATGTATTAATTTATTGAGGAAGGTGCTGGTCTTATCCATTAAATATTAAGCAGGGGAAAGTAATCTAGGCTACCTGGCTTTAAGCATTATGGGTCTAGTCACAGATGTATCTTATTTTAGCCTGATTTCTAGGAGTATTATTGTCATCTAACTCAGGGTTCCCCAACCCTACTGTCTGAGGCCTGTTAGGAACCAGGCCACATAGCAGGAGGTGAGTGGCGGGAGGGCAAGCGTAGCTTCCTCTGCCGTTCCCCATTGCTCCCCGTCTCTCACATTACCACCTAAGCCATCACTTGCATTACCGCTTGAACTCTCCCCCCCACCATCCGTGGAAAAATTGTCTTCCACAAAACCTGTCCCTGGTGCCAAAAAGATTGGGAACCGCTCATCTAACTCATACCCCTTGGTTCTAATTCTGCGTTCAACATGTAATTTTTAGTTATAATTATACTATTCATGTAGGTCTGCTTAAGGGGAAATAAATCAATCATTTAACATATGCTTCTTGTGCTAAACACTGTGCTAAGTCCTGGGCATAGAGTGGGAAGATAGCAAGTAAGGCCTCCACCTCCTTGACATTTAAAGATAATTGGGGGAACAGACCTTAAATAAATAAACCTACAATAACTATTTAATTGCAAATTAGGATAAATTTTCTAAGGGAAAAGGACAGGATGCCATTGGATCAGGTGGTCAGGAAAAGTCTCTGAGAAAGTAACAGTTAAGGTGAGATAATGATGTATGAATAGGAGTTAGTCATGTCAAAAGCATGGAAACAATATTCCAGGAAGAGGGAACAGCAATTGTCAAGAACCGGAGGTGAGAGAGAGTTTGACATGTTTGAGGAGCTGACAAAAACATCCGTTTGTCTATGGCATTATATGAGGGGATATTAGGGATATATAGACAGAAGTTAGATCATACAGAGTTTGTGGTTGTCTGTAATGGTAAATAGTTTGGAATTTATCTAAAGTTCAAATGCAATACTTTGAATGGTTTGACCCAGGTAAAATGATCTAATTTTCACTTTTATTTTTTTATTTTGCTCTCAAAGAACTTTATTTTTTCTACAGTCCCTTCTTTTTTTTTTTTTTCTTTTTTGGCCATGCCATGCAGAACATGGGATCTTAGTTCCCCAACCAGGGATCGAACCCCCGCCCCCCAGCAGTGGAAGCACGGAGTCCTAACCAATGGACCGCCAGGGAAGTCCCCCTCAAAGAACTTTATCTTTCAAAAATTTTATTGGAGTATAGTTGATTTACAATGTTATGTTAGTATCAGGTGTACAGCATAGTGATTCACTTATACATATATTCATAATATACATATATTCATTCTTTTTCAGGTTCTTTTCCTGTACAGGTTATTACAGAAAATTGAGTAGAGTTCCTTGTGCTATACAGTAGGTCCTTGTTGGTTATTTATTTTATATATAGTAGTATATGTATGTTAATCCCAAGCTCCCAATAATTTTCCTTTTTAAAAGATCACTCTGGTTGCTGAGAAAGAATTGGTTGAAGAGTTGGCAGAGGACATCACGAGGAGGCTATTGAAGTAATATAAGAGATAGATGTTAGTAGGTGAAGGCAGAATGGTGGCAGAGGAAATGCAGAAATGAGAAGAGCCAGATGTGAGCCCTGAGGAGTGGTCATTGAGGAGCTGTATAGGAAAGTGAGGTGTTGTGGAAGCAGAAACTGGCTCTAAGTGGGAAGTAATATAATCAGGTGTGTCAGAAACTGGAGAGGTTGAATTCAATAGGAGGGAAAAGTATGTCAAATCGATATGGCAGCTTAGTGATCTTTTCTGACCTCTGTAAAAGTTTTAGTGAATCCAGAAGCTATGTTGAAGTGGGCCAAAGAGGGAGTATAGGCTTTCTGTTTCTGGCATGTCATCACTGCTGAGAATAACAAAAAGTACGGTTCATAGATGAGAAAACATCTATTGAAAAGCCTTGAAGGTCTGTAAGGTAAGGAATTATCAGGCTAAAACCTCCAAGAATGTGAGAACATAGAGAAGTGAAGTAATGAAATCAGTTTTGTCCTGAAAACAATTGAGGAATTTGGGTGTTTGAGGATTTCAACTTCCCAAAAGCCATTCAAAACATAGGGGTAAAAGACACAAGCCCAGAGACCAATTAAAGGTGAACAGTCTAATAGAAGTCCTTTTCCTATTAAACTGGATTTCTTCCCCAAAGGAATAAATCCTCAGTAAAGGAGAACTTAACTTGCTTTCCCGCCCACTCCCCCAGGGACTACAAAAGAATATTTTCTTGGTGGTGCCAAGCAGGACAAGGAGGAAAAAATTGGCCGAGAAGCTGTCATCATGCAGCCCCAAATCACACTGCTGGGGTGACTCAAGACATCTCTAGTCATAAATTTAAAGTGATTCTGGCCTGTTAATATTCCCAGACACTTAGCAGAAGCAAACATAGATCCTTTGTGAGGAAATTCACCTTTGTCCTAGATCTCAAAGAATTTGTTCAAATTATTTTGTAAGGAAAGTGAGCAGCTCACAAAAAAAGTTAATAATCAAACGAGGAATTGAATTACCATAAGTGAGAATTAGCAAAAAGTAACAGACAGCAGAGCCATATGTGGAAATAATTTAGATTTGGGAATTATTAAACACAGAATATGAAGAGGTATACTTACTATGTTTAAAGAAGTAAACACGTGTGTGGGAAACAAGAAATTCTAAAGAATGACCATATTTGAAAAACGATTTCATTGAACTTCAGAAAGCAAGAAAAAAATCATGATTGAAATTAGGAACTCAATAAATTGAAGAGATTAACAGCAATTTAGACACAATTAATTAGAGAATTAGTGGATTGGAAGACATTTCAGAAGAAATTATTTATAAGACAATAAATCTTAAAAGTTCTCACAAGAAAAACATTGTAACTGTGTGGTGATGAAAGATGTTAACTAGAATTATCGTGCTGATCATTTCACAATATATACAAGTATCAAATCACTTTGATGTACACCTGAAACTAATATAATGTCATATGTCAATAATGTCTCAAATTTTTTAAGAAAAGAAATTATTCAGAAATCAGAACAGAGAGGCAAAGAGGTGGAATATATGAAAGAGGCTAGAAAATGATCTTATAGGCAGGCTTTGCTATTGTTTGATAAGTTTCAAACCAAGATGTATAATAAAGCTTTTGTTCTGACAAAAAAAAAGATAAAAGAAAGCAAACAAGAAAGAAACTTGGAATTTAGAATGATAGACTCAGGTCTGAAGTATACACTTAATCAGAGTTCTAGAAGGAGAGTCGAGAGAGGCAATAACTGAGAGCTTTTCAGAACTGAGCAGAGACACCGGAGTAGAGCAGCCAGAGAAAAGACACAGATTACTTTCAAAGAAAGGAGAGACACTAGACAGCTAACTGACAGCTGATTCCCAACAGCAACAGTGCAGTCAATTGACTATCGAATTATAGCTTTAATGTGCCAATGGAAAAGAACTATCAATCTACAAGTGTATGCCTTGCAAAAGTATCTTTCAAGCAAGAGAGTGAAATATAATGAGAGGAACTGCCACCAGTAGAACCCCATTAAAGTAAATTCCAAATGTAGAATAATATTTGTTGCAGATGCCAGAGATTCAGAAAGGAGAACAGAGTAAAGCAAGTGAAAATATATGAATAAATCTAAATAAATATTTAATATTAGTACTAATTAATATTAAATAAATAGTAACTTAATTACTTTAGAAAGTAATTAAGTCTTAGAGGGTTAAAGTATATAAATATATAGAATTAAAATATAATACCGACACAAACTGAGAGGGAGCAGTAAATGAACCTAGTATTTAAAGTTTCTTTTGTTGTCAGAAGAGTATTAATTAGTTCCAAATTTTTGTAAGTTTTCATATTGTAGTCTCAGGAATGGATAACCATTTAAAAATAAAATCAGAGGGCATAATCTTGAAATTGAAAGATAAGGAAACTGTGGAATAAAAGAAGGTAAGAAAGAAGGGAAAGAAAAGTGGAAAAGAGGAACTTACAGAACAAAAATAAGGCTATAGAGTTAACCCAAATATTCAAGTAGCTAAACTGAACAAAGATTGTCAGACTGGTCTTAAGAAACATACAACCAGTTAAGTTATTTACTGAGACATATCAAAAAACATAAGAAAGCAGAAAAGTTGAAAGGAAATGAATGGGAAACGTATATATCCTAAAATAGTATGCAACCCAACTCGATCTCCAGATTCAAGGCAATTCCTATGAAAATCTCAGCTGGCTTCTTTGCAGAAATTGACAAGTTGACCCTAAAATTCATATGGAAATTCAAGGAGATCAAAACAACCTTGAAATAGAAGACCAAAGTTGAAGGACTCATGTATCCCAATTTCAAAACTTACTGCAGCACTGCAGTAATCAAGACAGTGTGGTACTGGTACAAAGGTAGACATATAGATCAATGGGATACAATGGAGAGTGCAGAAATAAATCCTCAAATTTATAGTCAATTGATTTTTTAAATTTATTTTTTAATTGAAGTATAGTTGGTTTACAATATTGTGTTAGTTTCAGGTGTATAGCAAAGTGATTCAGTTTATATATATGTATATATTTTTTTCAGATGCTTTTCCATTATACACTATTACAAGATATTGAATACAGTTCCCTGCGCTATACAGTAAATCCTTTGTTGTTTATCTATTTTTTATATAGTGGTGTGTATCTGTTAATCCCATAATCCTAAATTATCCCTCCCCTGCCAACAGTCAACTGGTTTTTGACAACGGTGCCAAGACATTCAGCAGGAAAAGAATAATCTCTTTAACAAATGGTGTCAGAAAAATTGGATGTTCACATGTAAATGAATTGTTGGCCAATTCTCTCTTTTTGTTATCCGTTTTAGTAAAATGTCACTTGGATTTATCACTGGGATTCATGGAATCAATGTAACTACACACTTTGCTGTCTGTGCGTGAAATGAATACAGCTGTGAAGCGACCAATTACCAGCAAACTCTGAACAAAGTGATGTGATTGATTACTGATCATGATGCACATCTGTTATTTACATAGTTGTGTATGGATTGAAGAGCTAGCAGCAAAGTCTGTAACTATGCAATTACAGTTAATATACTGTGGTAATTAAAATTTGAACCATGTTTTTGGGAGACTGGTGTTATTTAATGAACTGAAATTTGTGCATATTGAAACCAAGCAAAATGAGAACTATCTGTATACACACTTTACTTATTAGAGTCTACCTTCAAGTGATATACTGTATAACACTCACATATAGTACCTTGTGATATGCTTCCATTTCTTCCCTCCATCATCTGTGCTATTTTTGTCATACATTTTACTTTTACATATGTTATAAACCCACAAAATGTTGATAATTTTTGCTTTAGGCAGTTGAATATCTCTAAAGAGACTTGAATAAGAAGTCTTTATATGTACCTATATATTTACTATTTCTGGGGCGCTGCAGCCTTTGTGTAGGTGCAGATTTTCATCCTCTATCAGGACTGAAGGACTTCCTTTAACATTTCTTGGAGTTCAGGTCTTCTGGTGATGAGATCTTTCAGCTTTTTTAATATCTGAAAAAGTCTTTATTTGCTTTTGCTTTGAAAGATGTATTTACTGAGGAAAGAAATCTAGGTTGACTTATTTTTCTTGCACCACCTTAAAGGTGTTGTCCCACTGTCTTCTGGCTTGTATTTTTTCTGATGAGAAATCTCCTATCCTCAGTATATAATATGTCTTTTTTCTCTGGCTGCTTTTAAACTTTTCTGTATCACTGGTTTTAAGCAATTTGATTAACACATGCCTTGGTAGTTTTCTTTATGTTTTTTATGCTTGGAGTTTGTTGATCTTACTAATTTTTGAGTGTCCAATACTTTTGAGTGTCCAGTGCCCAGCATACTACCTGATATGTTGAAGATAAATCAATAAATATTTCCTAAATCAAGAATGATTTTGTAAGGCAAATCAACTATATGAATGCATCTGTTTGGATTTCCAAATAGTTTAAATTGTTAAACCAAAATCACTTTCACCAACAAGTCTTATTACCTTTTTCTGAGGGCTCTTATTTTCACTCCAGCTCCTCCCACCTATTGCCTTGCACAGTAAATTCTAGTAAATCTGAATTATCTTAAGTTTTCTAACCTGTCATGCTGTTTTGTGTTTCTGTGCCTTTGCACATGCCATTTCCTTGGTTTTTACCTCCTTGGTCTGCATGGAGAACTACTATTTATCTTTCAAGACCCACCCTAGAGGTTCAACTTCTGAGGAACTTAAGACTTCCTTGACTCAAACCCCTTCCCCATCTGATTGACCACTTTTCATCTGAGCCCATCCTTATTTTATAAATATTACCATCACGGCATTTATCACATTTGTGTCCCTGAATGCTTCTAGCATTTAGCCCAATTCCGGGCATGTTGAGGTACTCAGCAATCATTGCTTGAATAAATGGGAGTTGGGGGAAATTTAAGAAAAAGAACAGAGGAATTAGAAGAAAGTCATATAAGGCTGGATTCAGTTGCTTTTGAATCAAAATTTTATTGAGGTACACAAACATAAAAAATTTGCTAATCTTAAGTGTACAATCCATGATTTTTACATGTAAAAGCATCAATATAACCAGTGCCCAGATCAAGAAATAGAACATTACCCAAACCCCAGAAGCCTGCCTGGTGCCCTCTCTTGGTCACTATCTCCGCTAAGATAACTATTATTCTAACTTCTAACACTAGCAATAAGTTTTGCCTGTATAATGACGTCTATATTACAGGCAAGATTGGATCAAAATTTGATACTTTTATTATACAAGACTACTACTACCAATGGGTAAAACTTGTTGAGTGCTTTCTATTTACCAAACACAGTTATAATTGCTTTACATATATTAACTAATTTATCCTCAAAGCCACACTGTGAAGTAGGTACTATAATTACTCCCCATTTACCAGTAAAGAATCTGGGATACAGAGAAGTTAAGCAATTTGTTCAAAGACCCATAACAGCTAAGTGGTGGAGCTGGTATTTGAACCCAGATAACAAGTCTCCAGAACTTGTGCAGTGCAATGTACAAGCAACATCAAACTCTATATCTCAGCAACATATGATACGTCAATGGTTTGAAACAGCTACTGTTCATCACCTGCTATTGCAAAATGTGAATGTCAGAACACGAGATATAGGGTCTCCCAGGCACTCGTGGTCAGATGCCCTTTATATGGCAGTGCTGCATAGTTGTTGAAAACGAGACCTGCCCGAGTTCAAACCCCAGCTCTGCTACTCCCTAACCGTGGGACCTTAGGCAAGTTACTTAATCTTTTTGTGGCTCAGTTTTCTCATCCAAAAATATAGGTAATAATAGTACTTTATGAAAGTTAAAGGAATCACTCCTGGAACAAGGTATGAGCTCCATTCATTCATTCATCTATTGAACAAATATTTGTTCAGTGCCTACCATGTGCCAGGCACTTTATTTGGTGCTTAGGATATATCAGTGAACAATCAAAGATCCCTGCCCTCTTGGAGCTTATAGTGTAGTGCAGCCTGGAAGGGGGGTGGATGGAGAGAACAGAAGAAAAACAACATAGTATAGTATTTTTGAAAATGATAAGTGCTATGTTTTTAAAAAGTAGAGTAAGGATAAGGAGCAGTGGGAATGCTGGAGAGGTTGAAAGTTGACAAGATTAAATAGAAGGGTAGGGGTAGGCCTCACAGAGAAGCTAAGATTTGAACAAAGACTTGAGGAAGGTAAGGAATTAAGATATGTGGATATCATGTACCTTTCAAAGAGCATTCAAGGAGAGGGAACAGGTAGCTAAGTCCCTTATGGTAGGAGGGTGCCTGGGTGTTCTAGGAACAGCAAGGCAGCCAGTACTGATGGAGTAGAGTCATCAAGGGACAAGGCGGCAGGAGAGGAGTTCAAAGAGGTATTGTATGGGGAGGGGTGAAAAAGAGGGTACAGGGATTCTCCATGCAAATCCTGTGGGGCCTTGTAGGCTGTTATAAGGATTTTGTTTTTTACTACAAGTCAAATTGAGAGGTTTTGTAGGCTTTTGAGCAGATTGGTAACATGGTCTGACTTAATAGTTTATAACAGTCTCTCTGGATCTGTGTGGAGAATAGATGGTGGGGGGTTGTGGGTTGAATTGTGTCCCCCCCCAAAAGATACGCTCAAGTCCTTCCCCGCCCCTGTACCTATGAATGTGCTCTTGTTAGAAATAGGGTTTTTGCAGATGTAATCAAGTTAAGATGAGGTCATATTGGATTAAAGTGGGCCCTAAATCCAGTAACAAATGTCCTTATAAGAGGAGGGGAATTTGGGCACAGACACCCACAGAGGGAAAATAGCTCTGTGAAGACACACAGTCACATAGGGAGAACACCATGAGAAGACAGAGGCAGAGGTTGGAGTGATGTGTCTACAAGCCAGGGAAGGCCACAGATTGCTGGCAATCCCCAGAAGTTAGGAGAGACAGATTGTCCCTCAGAGGCTCCAGAAGGAATCAACCCTGACGACACCTTGATTTCAGACTTCTAGCTTCTAGAACTGTGAGAGAATAAGTGTCTGTTGTTTTAAGCCCCCACTCCTGGTTTGTGATACTTTGATACAGCAGCCCTAGGAAACTAATATAGGGCCCATGGTAGAAGGGTAGAAGCAGTTAGAGGCTAGTTTTCATAGTCCAGTCAAGAGATGACAGGGGCCAGGATCAGAGTGGTGATAGTAGAGACAGTGAGAAGCCATCAGATTCTGAATACATTATGAAGGTACAGCCAACAGAATATTCTGATGTACAGGATGTGAAGTGTGAGAAATGTTAGTTATTATTATCTGCATGAATAATTTAAATATTTATCAACATGAGGGCTTCCCTGGTGGTGCAGTTGTTAAGAATCTGCCTGCCAATGCAGGGGGCACGGGTTCAAGCCCTGGTCCAGGAAGATTCCACATGCTGCGGAGCAACTAAGCCCGTGCGCCACAACTACTGAGCCTTGCTCTAGAGCCCGCGAGCCACAACTACTGAGGCCCACGCACCACAACTACTGAGCCTGCGAGCCACAACTACTGAGCCCACGTGCCACGACTACTGAAGCCTGCGTGCCTAGAGCCCATGCTCCACAACAAGAGAAGCCACCGCAATGAGAAGCCCGTGCACCGCGATGAAGAGTAGCCCCTGCTTGCTGCAACTGGAGAAAGCCGGCACACAGCAACAAAGACCCAACACAGCCAAAAATAAATAAATTTATAGAAAAAATATTTATCAACATGACACATATACCTATAAATGTGTATTTTCTCATTGTCCCAAATATCCCAGGCTTGAGGCTACTCAAGCAGGGATCGTTTGCCAGGGAAATCAAAACGAAGCTTATTTTGCTGTGTGATCAAAGGGTAAATCACATTACTTGCCTGGGTCTCAATATCCTACTTGGTAAAACAAGAAGCTTGGGTTCCATTGTATGAGCGTATGATTCTATTATTATCAAGTGCCTTGTTGCTTTGGTATTGATAAAGGTCCCAGAGGGTAGTAAACTGTTTTCTGTCTTCCATTTTTGAAAACCTATCTCCAAGTGTGCAGTAGCTTGGAATAACAAAACTCTCTGTCCTCACTGTTGTTTACTCTCTGCCATTTGATACTTGAGTACATGAAGGAGTGACCCACCATATTTAAAAATAGAATGTAATTTATTATGCAAGACCAAAGTAACCCTTTGTGCATTTTTTCAGGGATGTGGAAGTGGAGTGGGCTTGCCTGATGGGAGTCTGGGACTCTACCGAAAATAAAGCTTTGGAATTCTAAATCTCAAGACCTTGGACTCCACTTCCCAGAGCACAATTATCACCATCACCTGAGTTGTCACCATCAGTGCGTTTTTGCTTTTCTTTTTGGCTGTGGGAACTTCGTCCCCCAACCTAGGATTGAACCTGGGCCCCCCACAGTGGAAGCGCAGAGTCCTAACCACTGGACCTCTGTGGAATTACCCTCCATCAGTGTGTTTATATTTATATTTTAGGAGGGTTAATAAATGTATAAGACAAGGTAATACTAACACTAACGGTAATAGAAACATTTATATAGGGTTTGCTATGTGTCAGGCATTACTCTAAGGTTTTTTGTTTGCTTGTTTGGGCTGCGTTGGGTCTTCGTTGCTGTGTGCGGGCTTTCCCTAGTTGTGGCGAGCAGGGGCTACTCTTCGTTGCGGTGTGCGGCCTTCTCATCGTGGTGGCTTCTCTCGTTGTGGAGCATGGGCCATAGAGTGCACGGGCTTCAGTAGTTGTGGCACACTGTCTCAGTAGTTGTGGCTCCCGGCTATAGAGCACAGGCTCAGTACTTATAGCGCCCGGGCTTAGTTGCTCCGTGGCATACGGGATGTTCCGGGACCAGGGCTCGAACCCATGTCCCCTGCATTGGCAGGCGGATTCTTAACCACTGCGCCACCAGGGAAGTCCCTACTCTAAGGGTTTTAAAAATATTAACTCACTCAATCCTCACAACATTCCTATGAGTTAGGTTCAATTATTACTCCTATTGTACAAACGGGGAAACTGAGGCACAGAGCAATTAGGAAAGATTCCTTTATTACATTAATAAGGCATCTTACATCAAGCAAAAATAAGTGTAACCCTTTTAAAAGAATTAAAATAGACATGATAAATGCAAGGCAATTTAGAGACTTAATGTCGAGGAAAGTAGTTTTGTCAGAATCCCACAGACTAATTCTGATGGGGTCCATAACAAAATCCATGTTGACATTAGGCCTCTTCCTTCCTCCAATCTTTGTTGACACTGGTTCTCTAAGGAGGAAAAGGAGACTGAGAACCAGGCCTCCAGGCACCTGAATGCAACCTTGCCAGCCACCAAACACCTGTTAGATCCGGTTCCCAAGAAGTTTTGAAGTTTTGAAATGTATCCTGCTCTTGTTTCTAAGTCACTCCCTTGCTAGGTCTTGAAAAATTAGACTGCCGCTTTTTAGATGTGCATAAACCTCCTTTCACCTGAGATTCCAGAGCCAGTGTTTCCTTTCACCTTCATGCTTCCTAGAAAATACCAGCTTTCCTAAAAGTCACTATGATTACTATTTTGGACACTCCAGACCCTCTCTGTTTCAGGCCCTACAATCCTTGTGAGGGCCATCTTTAGGTCAAGCCCAGGCTGGGTCCCTGTTAGACTATAGCCAAGGTGTGTTGTCAGTGTGTGTGGCCAATTTGATGATGGAAGAATAATCATTGGGAAACCAGGCTAATCAAAGTCTGAGAAGGTCGCTTATTTATTTAACAAAATAGTAGGAAGGACTGAAATGAAGGACGTGGCTTTGTACCCCCAACCAAATCCTGGAAGTTGTGAGCAACCTTTGAAGCTGGAACAGAGTAATTTGGGGACTGATCAAAGGAAACCACTTTACACTGCCGGTAGTGTAGGACTAGTTGCCTGCAGTAGGTTTTAAAGTCAAATAGGTGCAAGAGTGGTTTAGAGAAATTCCTGAGTGATGCATGAGGAAACCGTGGGCTACCCGGGGTACAAGCCCAGTCTCCCATAGGGGCACGAGCGGGGGACATGCTCTCCTGACACACGCCCTTAGAAAGTCGATCAGAGGCAGAAATTCTGGCCAGACCATTGTGCGGACGGGCGGGGGGCGGGGTGCAATTCCCATGTTGTCAAGGACCCTGAACCAAATCCAGGCTACCTTCCGGAGCTAACCGTCCTCCATGTCACGTTACTAAACTGCAGGCCTATGGATTAGCCCTGTGTCACTCCCTCCTCCCCCACAATCGCAGTGTCCAGGTGGATTGTGAGTCACCCAGACCCTCCGTAATAAGCCCACCATGGGTGGGGCTGCCTCGCAGTTTCTCGACCCTTCCCGCCCTGACTCAGCTCTCTTGATCTTCGAGCTCGGCTTTCGTGCAGGCAGAAGCCGCCGCGGCGCCCGCCCCACCGGGCATGCTCAGTGCTCGCGCGGGCTGTGACGATCGCCAGGCAGCGCCCGGCCCGGCGCTCTGGGCAGCGGCGCGCGGGTCCCTTTAAATCGGGCTGGCCGGTTGCCAGGCAACGGCACGGCCCGCGCTGGCCCTGCACTGCAGAGGTTCTGCCCGGGGCCGGTCCGGAGGGGTAGCGTTGGCCAGCGCCGAACCGAGGGCAGCCGCCCGCCGCTGGTGGTCGTCTTCAGGGAAGAGGGGCCAGGGCCCACCGGACCCCACCCACGCCGCCAGGTATGTCTGCGCCCGGCCCGGCCGGGGCTCCCCAGGCTAGCCCCTCGCCCTCCCTGGGTGACCCGGGCGGAGGCAGCGCGCTCCCCGCCTCGATGCCCACTGCGGGTTTCTTCACCCTTTAGGGTCCCGGCCGGGAACTGGCGGGCGTTTGGGAGGGAAGGGGACAGGGTGTGGGACTCGGGGTGTGGAAGGAGGAGTGGGGTCAGGCCTCGCCCCTGCCCTCTTCCTCACGGCCCGCCAGCAGAGGGTAGGGACTGGAGAGGTGGGAGGTGTCACCTGCGGTGGCGGCCCGGGCAGCACCCTGACCCTAGCCACCTCGTCTCCACTGGAAGCAGCGGTGACAGGAGTTTAGTTAACCATTTACAGAGAAAACCCCCAAACTATGCCTCCTTAGATGCAGCTTTATAGCAAGAAAGTGACTTCCATGCTAATAAAGTACTTGGCCTTTTGGAATTAAGGCGACTTCGTATCTTTTCTCCTAGAAGGAATTATTCCACACTAATAATAAAGAATTGGGGGTAAGAACCGTGCACAGGGCCCGGTTTTCAATGGTACTTTGCTTCACTCTCAATATCGGCCAAACAATAGAGAAGACAATTTGTCCGCTTGGCTCCTATGTGAGGACCATGAAAGACTAAGGCAAAAACCGGGATCACGTCCCTTTTTAATGATTTTTCAAAATAACTAGACTCTGGGGGAGGGAGGCAATGCCTCGGCTCCAGCCTCTGCTAACGCGGCTCTTGGCCTGCTGCTTACTAACAAGCATGCCGCTGTGGCCACCAGTGGTAGCTCATTTGTTCAATAATTGCTAAAGGCGAGGAGGTACCGTGTTGAATAAGATGCCACCATGATTCTTGTCCCATCTGGTATTTGCATTGCTTGGGGAAGGAAGACTTAGTGATGTGATAGTGGGGAAATTGGGTTGACAAGTTCAAAAGAAAACTTGCTTCAAAGTGTCTGACATCGCATTTGAGGTAAGCTGAACAACATTAAGGCTATCACTTGTAGTTTTAAGCTACATCTCATATGAACACAGATTTGGGCATTTTGGTTAATTATATATTAACCAAAATATATAAAATATATTTTATATGTAATATATTTTCTTTTTCAGTTCAATCTGGAGAAGGAGGACAGTGGCATCAGATAGAAGACCTTGGACGTCAGGAATTGTAAGTACCGTTTTGCTGGCTGATAGCTGGTTATGGAGGTTTAGAAGCACAGAGCCTCACCCAGTGTAAATCTTCGATCTTTTAACTAGACCATTAGTCTGCACTGTCACTACACTATCAAAAAAGCCTCGTGAAAATACAAAAGAAAAGTGTCCTGAAGACTTTAGGTAAGCCAAATAAACTTTAAGGGAAAAATAAAAGCCCTTTCCCTAAAATGTCACCCCCCAAAACCTTATAAGCCAAAAGAGAAGTTATAAGTACTTACAGAAACTCAATTAGAATCAAAACACTGTAGGATTTTCAGGAAGAATATTAAGGGTCATTCATTCAACAAATATTTATTGAGGGCCACTATGTGTCAGGCAACAGCAGGGATACAACCATGAATAAGATGCCAGGAGATCACAGCGTATTGGTAAAATGAAACTATGTGTGAAATGCTGCAGAAGCACAAGAAAAACTCAGAGTGCGGAGTCATCCTTGATAATCTTCAAACTGATACCCCAGTTGTAATATTTCTAAGATATTATTGGTGGCTCTGAAAAACACTGGGACATTTGGAAAGTTCATGGTAAAGCAATTGGTGATAAAAAATGCAAATCTCTTCGGATGTAGAAAAGACTACAACTCTTCTGCTTAGAATCAATTTAGCTTTGGAAATTTGCAGACGTCAACAATTTACAGGATTTAGGGCTAATTCTTCCATGAAGATGCAGGTCGAATTAATGTAAGATTCAAGTTTAGGTTCCCTCCTACTTACCTTAATAGTACTTCCTTTTTTTTTTTTCAAACTGACTTTTTCTGAGGTCTGATGACTTCAGGCTGGCAACTTTGAAGCACATATCTTTGGAGAAGGGTTGGGTTGTTTGACTGGTTTATGTTCCGAGGGAGGGTAAGGAAAATCTAAAAAAGAACAAAACCCATGGTGTATAGTATACTTTAAAATTGCTTCCATTTTCATTTTCAATAATTTCTCCTAACTACCTGGAAATAGGTATATTGTCCCTATATTACATCTGAAGAAACTGAGGTTCACAAAACGTAAGTTTTCACATAGTTCTAAAGTGTGGGAGCCAAGATATCTGACTCCTTCAGTCTTTTTTTTTTTTTTTTTTTTTTTACCGTAGTCCACACTTAATTCCTTTCTCAAGAACTTTCTTTTCCTTCCCCACAATTTTGCATGGTAGAACATGTTTACCCACCTTCCTTCAGACAGCTTTGGACAGTCCTCATTTTTGTATTTAATAGTTTCTGTAAACCAATGATTTTGGAAAGGCTGGGGAATGGAGAAGCTCCCCTAAAGGGAGCAGGTCAGCATCTTCTGGAGCAAGGAGAGGGGATAATGATGGCTGTGTTTTGTGCCTGGGAACAGTGGAAGCAGAAAAATAAGTTGAGAACTACTGCTTTTATGTGAGAACAGATTGGACAATTGAGCAAAGAAGCAAGGCCAGTGACTTTCTTTGAAACAGACGTTTTTTTTTCCTGTCTTGGCCAAGCAGTTTTTCTGAGGGTTGAGAGAACCAAACCATCCAAGAATAATGGGAAAACGTTGCCTGGGCTAAGAAGGGCCTTTTGTCTTCCCCTTACTGCCCCATCACAGGTTGGAGATGACCTTTGCTAAACATCACTCCCAATTTACAAAGTTTGGGATGAAGCACTCTTGTGAGGTGGGAGAAAGCCTCTGGAGGTTTCCCAGTCCCTGCCTACCCCTGCTTGGAAGAATAATTGCATTTTGCAGACAGATCAAGATTTATGCAAAAGAGATGGTCCTGAAATTTTGAAATCAAATCTAATGTAAATGAGATAAGGCAAGAAAGAAAAGAGATCTTTGATTTTTATGTCATCACATTTCCCTAAAGCATGTGGTTTAAAGTATAAATATTTTAGAACATAAATAATTAGATTTCACATATTTGATCGCTTATCCATCTTAATATGAGCATATTTCCCAGGGCCCCACACCTTGAAGATGAAAACTGGATGGTTTTGTGGGTTTCTCCTTTCACAATAAACAGTGTATTACTTTCTGGAACTTTTTGAAGACATATATGCATTCACCCAAGATTTTTATGAAACAGTTTACCTAAAGATCCATAATAAGTGATCACTCTTTGCTTAGCTTTCAACAATTACATTATATGATATTACATTATAAATCCATTTTCAGTTTATCAGTGGTTCCCAAATTCTTTAGGTGAGTAGAAACCATTTCCATGAGTCAAGAAATTTCCTTACTCCACCAAAATGCCCTACTAGTTTGCCACTGCAAAAGTAAGTCACCAGAGGATGAATGGTGATGTTTTCAGGGAGACACTAACTAGAACCGTCAGGTGTCCATTATCAGTTCATGTCAGAGACAAATGAACAGATGTCGCCGTATAATGGACAACCATGCCTTAACAGTGCAGTCCCAAGGACTTCTGGGGGATCACTGGCTTAGAGGACCACTAATGTTGTTTTTGTCATATGACTTTATATTGTTTTCCTGTGTTTTCGTTTCTTTAAATTTTTCATTTCTCTTGGACCTCCTTCACCTACCCTTCAGTTCTGCAACATCCAATATAGTGTTGGGTAGGCACTTGTAATAATAAATGACCCACTAAAAAGGCATGCTTATACTTTCAATAATGGCTCTGGTTTGATTTGCCTTATGCTGCGACAAATTACCTAATCAAGTTTATTGAAAGCAAAATGGCTGCCACGCCAGGGTAGAGGAAGGAGTATCATTGTCTTAAAGCATATTTCTTGTCTTTGCCAGAGAATACTAATGTCATACTTGTTCTGCGTAAAAAACAAACAACGCAATCTGTGAAGAGAAAATGAGCCTGGCACCTTTTACCCGCACTCTGGGCTTTGCCATACTCTGTGACTAGATTTGGGAACAAGCCCTTAAAGGATATCTTGCCAATGAAAGAGAAAAAAAAAAAAAGAAAGGAAGGAGGGAAGGGGGAAAGGGAAAGGGGAGGAAAGGAGAGAGAGAAAGAGAGGGAGAGAGAAAGAAAGAAGCAGCTCAGAGACCCCTTGACCCTGCCCTGTGTAAGCTATGGGAGGGAAATTCCAAAAGGCTTTTCAGACCTTTCTCTTTCTGGCCTTTGATATGTGACATGCAAGTCTCCTTACCCTCCCCCCTTCATTTTTCCTCTCTCCTTTTGTGGCCCTTTAAAAATACCTAAGCTCTGAAAATAGTGGGTTGTTTTCTTTCAATTTGTGGAATGAAACCTAACAGAAGAATAAAGAGGAATTTTGGAATAGGCACGGATCTGGGAGACAGGGTCTCAGTTTTACCACTATAGGCTGTGTGGACTTGGACAAGTCACTTAACTTCTCTGAGCCTCAGTTATAAAATAAATGGACTCTTCCCAGTTCTGTGAAAAGCATGGGCTGTATCAGGAAATTATACAGAGACCCAGGAAAGAAATGTGGTGATGCTGGAAAAAAAATATATATATGTTTTTAGCCAGAGATTTATGGGAGGGTTGGAGATAGAAGTCACTTTTTCAAGGTGCAAAATCATTAATGAAAAGAGCTTTCTATTTTAACCTTTCTCTATACCCAGACCTCTATCTCAGATTTGTCATTATTGCTAGCTTCATGTATAAAGTGGTCTCACCTTGCCCCTCTGCATACCGCTTTCCTGATCAATCTCACCAATGCCTTTCATCCAGAATTAGGTAGGAAGAATAGTAATCTCTCTCCCATTGCTACCTGATTAGAAGCATTTTAAAACTTTTACAGAGTTGTCTGGTAAAAATTTGACTGCTAAAAAATGTGACTGGGCTTCCCTGGTGGTGCAGTGCTTAAGAATCCGCCTGCCAATGCAGGGGACATGGGTTCGAGCCCTGGTCTGGGATGATCCCACATACCGCAGAGCAACTAAGCCTGTGCACCACAACCACCGAGCCTGTGCTCTAGAGCCCGTGAGCTATAACTACTGAGCCCGCGTGCCACAACTACTGAAGCCCGCGTGCCCAGAGCCTGTGCTCCACAGCAAGAGAAGCCACCGCAATGAGAAGCCCGCGCACCACAACGAAGAGTAGCCCCTGCTCACCACAACTAGAGAAAGCCCGTGCACAGCAACGAAGACCCAACGCAGCCAAAAATAAATAAAATAAATAAATAAATAAAAATGTGACTGGCAGTTAGTATTGCCATCTTTTCTCTTTCCTCTGTTCCTTTCCTTTATGATCCCTGTAATAATTCCCAGCATTTGCATTCATATTTCTAGAGAGGAGAGCAAATGGGATTATGGTCATCTTCCTCTTTAAGGACAGATAGGTCATCGATGCTTCTGGATGGTGACTAACAGAATAATAAAGTCAGAACGGACTATTTCAGGAGAAAGGAGAGGATGCTCCAATGGCAAATACATACCAGGAATTTCAAGTCTTGGCTTACTACTGTGGTCTGATTGACTAAACTTAAAGCTTGGGTTATGGCTTTTGAACCAATCATTTTAACACCTTCACTGCATATTTGTACCTTTTCCTTTCCTCAAAGCCAAATAGTTGTCGGTGGAGATGTATCCTTGGGTATAGAGTGAGTCCCTTCCCTCTTCTTTTGGGGGGAAGGTGTCAGGCATGTAGGTATCGAGTTTATTCTCTCATTGTCTGTAGTAAGAACAATTTGTTAGAATTTAAACTATACTCGTTAGAAAGAAAATTATCAAGAAATAATATATTAAAAAGTGGTTATCTCAGGGCCACAGGATTATGAGGAAGATTTCTTTTGTTTTTTTCTTGTACGTGTGATTTTCTGTATTTTCCAAAATTCTACAGATAACATGCACTACTATTAGCATCTTTATATAATATGAAATATTACAACTATTAAATATTATAATATATTAATATAATATTACATTTATAATCTTTAATAATATTAAAGAAAATATTAATTAAAAAATAAACACAATGCCATTTTTTGTTACCAAGATAAAATTACATTTGTGTTCACGGGAAAAATAGATGCAGGCATACTTTGATTTTTCTCGGTGGTAATCTTCCAACTATATTGCAGCAAATTAATGTATAAGATGAATAAAGTGACCCCCTCCTTCTTCCCACCCTTTGGCGGTAACTGCAGTTGCCAGTTTGGTGGCTTCAGATGCCAGTGGCCCTTCAGCATGTTGCTTGGGTCCTTCTTTCTCCCTTCTCTCAAAAGTAGTTACTGATCAAACGTTTCTGTGTTTTAGGAAAGCTCTATGTTATGGACTGTCTTTGAATAGGAAAGACTCCTTGAAACAAAATAAGTATCCTCTAATTTTTGTAAATTTAGAAAGTTAGCTGTGATTTAGTATGCTAAGTTTTCACCTAAAAGCTATATTTGGAATCAGTATCTCGAGAAAAACCCATTTGGTGGCATTAATATTTTCAATTGTTGACATTCGGTTCTCATCATGAAATTGCTGTCAAAACGGATAGAATTCTGTACGCTTGGCAGAGTCTTGCCTAAAAGCAAAGCCCAGGGCTGGAATAGCAGGAATTTACAGGTCAAGACAGAAGGGCGTTTGGCAGCGTTAGTCATAAGGAAGTCTGCATGGTATACTTTACCCAAAGCAGCTCACATTGCATTAAGCACTGATGTTTTAGTCACTTTAAAGAATGAATAAACAGTAGTCCAACCGAAAAGAACTAGAAAAAAAAAACCAGGCACATTGGAAGCACAGATTTAACTTATCAATATTAACCTATTAATTTAAAATCACTTTTACTGTTTTAAAGCAGTTGTTTTCATGCTGCTTTCTCATAGAATTATTTTCTCTACAAGAAATAGCCAAGTGTGTCCATTTATTGGTTCTATTTCATAGGATCAGAGAATTCTAAAGCTGGAAAGGTCTGTAGAACTTAGCTAGTTTAGCCCTTTCCATTTATAAATGAGGGAACTGAGGCCCAAGTCACTCAGTGAGTTAGAGGGAGTGCCAGCCCTCAAATATTTAGGTTCTTTCACCCCTGAGCCAGGATTCTTAGTTCTTTCCACTACCCCGGCTGCCAGTGTAAATATGTGCCTTGATTTTAAATTTTGTTTTTCAGGAATTGGAAGAGGTGCCTGAAGAAATGGATGCTAGAAGAAAACACTGGAAGGAGAATATGTTTGCTCCTTTTTATAGTGCACAGGATATTCTAGATGAGGCTTCTCAGCTTGAATCCTCTTCTGAACAAATGACTTTAGGTAAGGCCAAGAGAATGGAAGGGATTTTTAATTTGTCTAGTAGAAAGTTTCAAGAAGAGAATAAATTTAAAAGGAAAGAAGTTATTTCTCAACCAAATGAAAATGAACAAGAACCAAATTTAAGAGAGAGAAAGATAAACATTTCAAAGAATGAGGCAGACACAAATTCTGCCTCCTGTGAATCATCTAATTTAGACATTGCAGCTGAAGAAAGCTTTAATGGTGCAGAAGAGCCTCTTAGCTGGGGTACAGAGGAATTATCAGCTCCACCACGAAAAGACAAGAAGAAGAAATTCACCGAAGAACTGTCTCCAAAACTTCGCCTGAATCTTTTGAACGAAGAGCTGGAAGCGCTTAACATGCAATGCAGAAAAATAGAAGAGGAATTCGAAAATGCGGAAAAAGAACTTTTGAACTGCAAAAAAGAAGTCTCCTCAAAACCCCTAAATTTTCAAGAAGCAGGGATGGAAACTTCCAAGAAAGACTGGGAACTTCAAGCTTTAAGAAATGACCTCTCTGAAAAAGCAACAAATGTTAAAAACTTAACAGAAGAGCTCCAGCAAGCCAAAGAGGTCATCCACAAGTTGAGCCTTGAGAACAAGGATTTAAAAGAAGCCGTTAGGAAGTTAAAGCAGCAAACTGAGGGTGGAAATGCACTACTAAAGGAAGAAGTGAAACTGTATTATGAATTAGAAATGGAGAAGATACACGGGGAGCTCAGTGCCATCAAGAACGAACTGAGAGTGGAGAAGACCATACGAGCAAGAAACAACAGAGCCCTGGAGCTGCTTAGAAAACACTTTGCTTCTGTAACGTCATCAGGTACCCCTGACAGCTTTATGGGGGATTTTTTTTTTAAATAAAAAAATTAAAAAAGCCTTTCATTAGGCAAATGATTGAGCCAAATCAGTGTTTCTTGTGCTTTCTTTGTGTACAACTTAAAACACGTGTGATGGGATGTGATTTTCATGTTTGGTGAATCAAGATATCTGTGAAAGGTGTAGATGCTAACTTCAAAGCTTCTGCTTTCTCTTTCTAATGAATTTATTGCCAGAGTCCAAATAGAAATGAAGGTTTAGAAATCTCTTTACATATATATATATATATATATATATATATATATATTACTCAAAGACATGTAGTGATTCACCAAATCATTGATGAATACGGATCAACAGACGTTTTGTGATCTTGTGAGCAATGTGTCCTTGACACGTGAATATTCTTCCATCTGTGTTCATTCATACTAACAATAAAAATCTCATTTATTTGTGTAAGCATAACATGTGGGTATGGGTCTTAAAGCAGTCTGTTCAGACTCAGTGGGATACTAAAAATATATCTGCTTTCCCTGAGATCTATCCTTAATTAGGCATACATAAATGTCTCCCCCCCAAATGCAGGTTTTTCCACCCTCCTGTTTTCTCCATGCTTTCTCCCTTGACCTGGCCACAGTGCCCATAGACCAGAAGATGGCTTAGAGACACGGCTGTGACCTTGGCTACAGCCCTGATTTTGACAGCAGTAGCTTTTGCCTTTTCTTACGTTGACCAGCAAGGGGCGTTGTTGACACAGGTCTTCCAAAATTCTACCAGGGGAAAATTTATGTTTCCTGCCCAGTTTACCTCATCAGCTGGCCGAGACTTGGGTGAAAGGTGTTGGATGTCATCTAGGTAAGCTGTTAGTGAGGTCGCTTGATTTATACAGGGATCCAGCCGTGTTAAGAGCCTTTCTTTTTTACTTTAAAAGAACAAACATGTACTGCCTCAGGCCTTTGTGGAAACTATCTGCTTTTGTTTGTATCAATCAAGATTTTTTGTAATTGTAGTTCTATTTGCATGGTATTTTTAAGTCCAATGAACCACATGTAATTACAGACTGTGAAGGTGGGATACGATTGTTAAGGGTTCAGGTATTTTCCCTGATGGGAAATCCCCAGCCTGGGAGTCTAGACACTTGGGTTCTAGGACCTGCTTTGTTATTAACTAGCTATTTAACCTTCTAGGCCTGAAAGTCCTCATCTGTAAAATGAAGGAGTAGATCTATCATCCAGATTCTGTTCAGTTCTAACGTTCTGTGACTTCACCACAGTGATTTTAAGCACAAGTGTAACTACCTGTGAGGAAGTAAAGCCCCTATGGCACTGGAGACGTTCAGCTCTGATACTTCAGGGGGTCTGCTTTACAGACCTTCTCCTTTCAAAGGAAATATACAAAGGCTCTTGTTTATAGTTTGAACATCTCCAAATACCGTGTCAATAATAAATCAGGAGAGGGAGTAACTGAGGTTATTTCTTCTCCTTTCTCTTGTTTCCTTTTTACTCACTGAGGTCGGGGAAGGCCCTGAATGGAGACAAACTAGGCTGACCTGGAGCTGAGCAGGGCTTGCCTGCCCTGGGACAACTGGACTAAATTCGAAAATAATAATCTTTGGAGCTTTCTGACTTTAGTTCTGATAACTTCCAGGAGCTGGCAGCCCGCTCAGAGAGGAAGGTGACTTTCTGGTTTCTGATGGTCACTGCTTCCCACCCAGGATCTAGGCACAAAAGCAGACTAGGAACTCTTTGCCCTGTTTAACTCTCTTCCTCATCACCCCCTTAAAGATGACCCCTTGGTCCTTGCCCCAGAAAGACCCTCAGCCCCTGAATGCTAGTGTGCAGAGCAGTTTACATGTTTAAAATATTTCACAAATTGTATTAAGCTACTAGGCTCCATCCTCTTAGTACATTTCAAGTTTTAAAGAGGAGCTTTTTCTCCAGAATTTCTATTAACCAACCACACATTGAAAGTCTTTGGTGACAACTTGGTTTGCTTTATCTTGCATGAGTGTATGTGTGTGTGTGTGTGCGTGTGTGTGCACACGCTTATGTGTGCTTGGGGGTCGGGGAAGGAGTGTGGTGTTAGGAGGTGCAGAAAAGACAAGTGCATGGCTTAGCTCAGCTCTTGGGTGGGGCGTTTGTATTTCTAGGATAGAACTGAAACACAGTTTCCTGATGAGACAGCCTGGGATGCTGAGTCCTAGCAAGGCTCTCCCTGTGGAAAGGCCCTTTAGACAGCCTAGATCCAGACACTATCCAGGGAGACAATATACAATCAGGAGAGCCAACAGTTTGGAGCTGGGAAGGGATCACATCTTTTTTTTTGGGGGGGGGGTGCCATGTGGCCTGTGGGATCTTAGTTCCCCGACCAGGGATCAAACCCGCGCCCCCTGCACTGGAAGTGCAGGGTCTTAACTACTGGACCTCCAGGGAAGTCCCAGGATCACATCTTTTGATGCTTTAATTTTTAAAAGCAGGGCTGCAACAAGCTGGGAGAAAGCTGAGAAGTTACTTGTCGTCTTCATGGGCAGATGGGAACAGCAGTGGGTTGAACTGGCTTAAAGAACCAGAATCAAGGCAGATACAAATTCTGTCTCATCGTCTCTGTAATCACACTCGTGTGATTGTGGGCATTAGGTGGCCACCAATTTAGATCAGAACATATCATCACTGCACCTTCTAGTCTATTGAAAGGGCGATGTGGAGGTGCTTTTTTTTTAACAGGAATGGCACATCAGGCCACTCATCCCTTTAATCTGTTGGGTAAAATATTTGAAATCAGCAATGCAACTGCACACCATTCCCTACCAACTCCCAATTCTGTACTTATTCAGAAGCATGGGCTCTAGGAATAGCTGCTCCACCTTGAGTTTATAACCCAGTTCTAGAAACATTTGCTGAGCCGTTATTACTGTAGTTAATCACTTCTAAGACACAACTTAAAAAAATATATATATATAGACATCCTTGAATTTGGGACACATCTTTAAATTGATGGCATGCCATAGTATAATTGTCAGTGTTTGTTTTTTTAAATCTCTCTTAGTGGTTCATAAAATAATGGTGTATCTTACAATCAATGGAGTTTTAGATTTGATGAAATGTGGTATGTGCTAGGCCGTGGATATGGGGATAAAAGGATTTATGAATAAGACGGGTCTCTGACCTCAAGGACCTTACTTATACAACTAACTAAAACAATGTGGCAAGGGCTCTACTAGCAGTGCTAATACAAAGTGCTGTGGGAACACAGAGGAGTATCAATTAATTCTGCCTGTGGGGCTGGGAAGGACTTCATAAAGGAGGTGACATTTGAGCTGGGCCTTGAAGGATAAGAAGGATTTTTCCAGGCAAAGCATGGGGGCAGGGGTGGGGGCATTTCTGGAATGTGAATGTGGAAGCTCTATTTGGCTTCAAAGAAAACTCTTAACAGCAATGAATTACAATGCTGGGATGTCACATTCTGCTGACTGCATTTTAAAGTCCTGTGTGGGGTTCTACTCTGAAAACTACCTGCATTCCAACCCTTTGCAGATAAACTGGAGAATGAAGTTCTCATGACATAAACACGAGGTTCCAGATAACAAACTGCAGGAAAAAGATTTTGCTGGTGCCACTGTACCTTTGGCTGCCATCATCTTTGTTTTCGAAACAAAAGACCTAAGAGATTTTGGTCATAGTATTCAGCTAAGTCCACTGTGAGCGGTCTGGTTTCAAAGAGATGTATGAAACAGAAACACCACAGTTGCTCTTCTCTCCAAGAAGCAGTATAGCACAGAGATCAAGTGCACCAACTTTGGTTATCCACTTACTAGCTGTGTGACCTTGGTCAAATTGCGTGAGTCTCTGTAGCTCAGTTTTCTCACTTCGCAGGATGGAGTTAATGAATAGTGTTGTTGGGAGCATAAGACAAGATCACATATAGTCAATAAATGTCACCATTATTGTTATTATTATTATTATATAACTGACAAGGGGAAATTGACCAAGTTAGTCTGTCTCCTTCCAGCTATTATTCTCACTAAGCTTTTTCCACTTACTGACCCTCAAATTGTGTTCTGTGGAGAGGATATGATAAACTCATTCATAAGATGTATATCAATGATGTGTGATATATTTGGGAAGAGAGAACAAGTTGCGGGGAGGATATTTTGATTTCATTAGTATATGAAGCCTTAAGCCAAAGTAGTGAATCTGTCATGATGGACTTTCTGGCCTCAAGACAGATCCTATAAAGGGAATTTTCTTGGGTCAGAGCCCAGTCAACCCCCCTCCAGTCAGGTCGGTGTGAGGCTGGCCCCTGGCCTTGGCAGGCAGAATACCAGAAGGAGGAAGAAAGCCCTGCTCTAGTGCTCCAGTGGGAAAAAGCTCATCTAGGAAGAGGGAATGGAGACAAGAGAGGCTATTATAGTATTTTTCATTTCCCCTTGGCACAGGGAGCCAGGCAGCTGGGGACCCACTACTACAGCTGCTCAGATAAGAATAAGTCATTGTCTTGTTCTTTGTACTCATAAGACACTGAAGCTGTGGTTCCCCATGTATTGTAGGTGTGCCCTCCTGTCCATCTTTCCATACTGAGTATCAAGGTGGTGTCTCCCCTGTTGAGTGGCCAGAGCTACTGTTCACAGAGTCTCTCTCTCTCTCTCTCTCACACACACACACTCTCACTCTCACTCTAGTTCTCGCTCTCTCTTTCTCGTGCGTTCTCTTTCTCACCATTGATCACACCCAAACTTTTGATGATTGCAACATTTCAGTGGGCTCAGGTTGCGTTTCCCAGGAGACTCAGTTTATACCTGGTTCTCTGAGGATGTGTCCTGGGGTAACATTGAAGCATTTCTTTGGCCTTTCAGCCCATGCCTGTTGACTCCACGATAGGTGTTGTCAGGTATATTCCAGACCACGATAGGAAACATAACCTTAGAGAATCTTCTTATGTCACTAGTACTGTAGCCTGCATTTGGACTGTTGGTTAGAGCCTAGTTTATTATGTGTCACACACTTCCATGTACATCATCTTCTGTACTCTGCACAAAAATCCTTGATCATCAGATGAGAAACCAAGGCTCAGAGATACTAAATGACTTATTCAATATCACAGTAAGTAGTAGATCTGGGATTCAAACCCAGCCTGTCCAACTCCACATACAACGTTTGCTCCATTTTATCAGGCCACCTTTTGTACTAAAATGAATGAACCAAAGGTTCAGTCGCTATAGAGGTTATTCAACTTTCTCAAAGGTAAACTGGTTTATTGCTTCAATCTGGACTCAACTTGAGTCAGCCATCTCTTAAATGGCTAGGCTGCGTAGTGAAGATGCATCTCATTATTGGAAAGACCATAAAGTATACATCTTCTGATGATGGGTTATTAGGTCTACATGAAGCACCGAGTAACATAAACAAGAACAGTTGAACTATGAAGCCCAATTGACAGCTCTCTAAAATAAGCTCCAGGAC
Source organism: Delphinus delphis (assembly GCF_949987515.2). Lineage (NCBI taxonomy): Eukaryota > Metazoa > Chordata > Mammalia > Artiodactyla > Delphinidae > Delphinus > Delphinus delphis. Next base: position 14,283,966 of record NC_082704.1, on the reverse strand, counting down.
TGATGGAACCAAACTGATTAACTACCAGGGGTCTTTGACACTCATTGTAGCTTTGGGGTCTGATTTTGTATTCTTTATAATTCAAAATTATTTCTCAGATTTCACCCATTTTTTCCCATTGGATCTTTGCTTCCTAAAGTGTTTTCATTGAAAGTTGACTACTTGTTAAGAAAAAAAAAACCTGCTCTAAGCCCCCTTACTGCTTAGAACGTGTTAAGTATGCTTGATGATTTATATATTTCCCTTTTATTTTTTCCTTGTTGCCCTGGTAAATTTCTCAGAGTTACAACAGAGGAATCATATTCTGTTCACTCATAACTGAAACAGTTCTTGGAAAAAACATTTCAAGATCTCTTTATTAAAATATCTTCAATAACAAGACAAAATGTTTTCTTTAAATTTACAAATTTATTCAAGATTTTACAAAACAACATCTCTTCATATAATGAAGTAGAAGGAAATCTGGAGAGCTGCTCTTGGCATTCATAAACGTGGGTTATGTCAGCAGAGAGCCTGGAGGGCATTTCTGGTTTTGAGGTAATCAACCTTTTAAAATGCATAATATACTTTTATGTGGTTTTAATGAGTACAAAAAAAATATATCTGCATATAACATAAGGACTTTTCTCCCATAAAACATGACTTATCTGAAATCTTTTCCTTTGGGTATATATTAAGGCATGTTTATAAATAAACAGCCGAGAGTTGAAGGGCTCAGTTCGTAGTTTGTGCCAGGGCAGGGCAGTGTCCTGGAAAAATCATGAGATGTGGAGTTTGCCCTGTTGGATTCACTGGTAGAAGATGGAGTTTGGGGTGCCAGAAGTTTATGAGGGATCAACACCTGTGAAGGAAAAGGGAAGGAAGCATCGTTGAGCAGAGTGGGAATTGCCATGCAAATGACAAAATCTCGACAACTGGGCAGGGAGCTCTGGCGTCTTATCCATCAAAGTGATCCCTATCGGGTGGAACTGGCTGGGCCTTTGTACCTCCCGCCTCGTTTGGTCACCAAATGCGGGCTTCCTCCGGAAGGCCGAGTGGCTCTCTGTGGATAACGCAGCCCCTGAATGAGCTGATGGCTGGAGATGGTCTGCTGCCCTCACTCCCCTGTTGGGCAGTGAGTTCTCCCTTTAGGGAGACCTGGGGGGTGCATCTTTGAATCTACCACCCTCCATCCCTCTCACCTCTCTTTCTGGCTTTTTTCGGGCCTCTCTTCCAGAGGGGAAACTTAGAAGTGTGATGTTCGTGGGACTAACTACAGCACCCACCTCCGCAGCTGTTCTTGGGGCTGCAATTGTCACTCAACACCTCCTTCCTTCACTATCAGTTCTAGATCACGCTCGCCCTGAGCTACCGCCCTCTGGTGGCGTCAGTGTCTCACTGGCGGGCCTGACCCAGACTTGGATCTTTGAAGGGACTGAGCCGCTGGTCATTATGCCCTTCTTAGGCTGGGGCTGCCGTACCTGTCCACCTACAGTCACTATTGTGCAAGGGAGCACTAACGTAGGCCCAAGTGGCAGCATAGTTCCACACGTGCTTCTTCATGTCCCCGTTGTGTAACAGCAGCCCTGCCTCCTGATAATGAGTCCATTACCCCTGCCATGTTAGTGACCCCTCTTCTGGCCTGCTGGGCACTGGACACAAGGAGCCTAAAGGGCTTAGGCAGCAGCTGTAGCTTAGAATTCAATGGGATTCTTGCTGTGACCCCAGAGAAAAATGCCTCCTTTGGAGACCAGGTCCTCTAGTCCTATAGAGTTACAGGGAAGGTAAGCACAAAGTCCCCACATTAAGCAGGAGTCAAGCAGAGAAGTAGAATGATTAAGAGATTTTACTTTTATATCCATACCTATATCACCTACATTTCCCTATCTATCTACCTACCTACCTACCTACCTATCTATCATCTATAGATAGAGACATCATAGATTTTACCTTACTCAATTGTATTAGCTAGTTAAACAGTCTCTGTAAACTTCACACCTAATGCTGGAGCTTGAAGTCTGCAGGGCAGCCGGGAGGGGCAATGACCATGAAGTGGGGGAGATCAAGGACAAACCAGAACCCAGAAGCATGAGCTGGAACCCAGGAGGATGAACTGGAGTCTGTATCAGTCTCTCATTTCTTCCAAATTTGATAAGCTCGTGCTCCTTGCTCATGACTACACACACGCCTGGCCCTGGTCTAGGAGTCTGAAAAGCTGAAGGAGGGTTGAGGGGAGGATGTAGTGGCAGCCACAGGCCCGGGGGTTGCCCGCCACCAGAGAAGTGAGCCGACAGTGACAATGTGCGTGAGCTGAAACTGTACCTGGTGCCCCTGCACTGAATTTCCAACAGAGAAGCTCTATGGCTCCTGCTTCACCAAGGTCCATCAAATCTGCAGAACATCCCACATGTATGAGAATTCTGGGAAATGTAGTTCAATCTAGGCAAGTTGTCACATTACAAACCTACTGGATCTCTCAGTGGGTCATTAGAAGTAATGGTAATTGGAACCACTCTTGCTTCTACCCCTCGATTCCCAGACCGTGGTATTCTTTCAGTTGAGAACACAGTGCTATATAAAAGTCTTTGACTCAGTGCATATGCTGCATCTTGGAAGATGGCACTCCATTCTCACGGAGTATTGCCTCCCAGCTGGGGCTTCAGCTAGGCCTTCAGCAGACTGCTTCAATGCTCTATCAGAAAAGCAACTTCTGGATAGTGTGGGATGTAATATGACCAGTGGTCCTGGGCCCACTCTTGCACTGCCTTTCTGTCAAGTTGGTCTTCCTGGTCTGACACGATGTTATATGGCATCCCATGCTAAGCCCTGAGAAAGGGGCGCTGGCTCAGACCCTGCAGGCAGGAAAGCTAAGCTCGTACTTGAAATACGTGTCTATTCCTATGAGAATGAACCATTGGCCCTTTCAGGACGGAAGGGACATAATGTTATGAAGTTGCCATCGAGGGACCAGTTGGTCTCCTCAAGGAATGTTTCCATCTTGGGGGCTCTGTGTTGGTGTCTGTATTTGGCAGGTTGAACATTCTGCAGTAGCATTAGCTAGATCAGCCTTGGTCAGCAGGAGTCCATGCTGTTGGACCTCTCCATAGCTTTCATCTCTGCCACTGTGGGCACTCTGTTCATGTGCCCATCATACCATCACTGGGGTGGCCATTGACAAAGACTGGCTGATGTCAACTGCGCAGCTCATTTTGTTTACTTGGTTGGCCAGTGCCTCCTCTAAGCAATATGCCCTCTGGTGGATGTTAGCATGTGATACAAAGACCTTCACACTAAGAGCCAGTTCTCACAAGTCCCTTAATGGGCCTCTGCCTCAGATCTTGTCCCCCATCTTCCAGTCTTTTTCCTTCCCAAACCCTAACCAGTTAGCCAGGACATTCACCACTGACCATAAATGTATAAATATTTTAACCTCTAGCCACTTCTCTTTCCACCTGAGGCGGGTGATTAAGTATATAACCCAAAGCTCTTGCCAATTGGCAGGATTTTCACCTGGCACTGTCTTTCAAGTCCCCAGTCCTCTGAGCAAGGAGAACGCCCATTTTTCACTTGTGCCCACATACTGACCCAACCCATCCATAAACCAAGCTTTTCCCTCCTCCTTCAGTTGACCTGATGGGGTCCCCATAGAGCTGTAAGAATGAACCGAGGGAGGTGCTCTGTATAACAGTGGTGCCTGGCATGGGTGTCGGAGCTACCTGAGCTGGTAGTTTGCTTGTGCCCTTTAGTACTGTTCATGATCACCCCTGGATACCCCTCTTTCATCTTGTGATGGATTGTTGCTGGGCCTGTCTGACCTTATGATTTAATGGATCTGATAAGACCCAGTTCATGATAGACAGTTCTAGTTGCGCGGTTACTTGGTGTCCCGTGGTCAGGTGTTTCATCTTCACCAGGGAACAGCAGCATACCAGAAGTTGTTTTTCAAAAGGCATGTGAGAGACTTCCTTGGCGGCACAGTGGTTAAGAATCCGCCTGCTAATGCAGGGGACACGGGTTCGAGCCCTGGTCCAGGAAGATCCCACATGCCGCAGAGCAACGAAGCCCGTGCGCCACAAAAACTGAGCCTGCGCTCTAGAGCCCCCGAGCCGCAACTACTGAAGCCCATGTGCCTAGAGCCCATGCTCTGCAACGAGAGAAGCCACCGCAATGAGAAGCCCGCGCACCACAATGAAGAGTAGCCCCTGCTCGCCGCAACTAGGGAAAGCCCGCGCGCAGCAATGAAGACCCAATGCAGCCGAAAAAAAAAAAACCAAAACCAAAAGGCATGTGATTCTCTTCTGCAGATGGCATGATCTTGTTCCAGAACCCCATGGGCTTGCATTGTGATTCTCCCACAGGGCTTTGCCAAGGATTCCATACTGCGTCTTTTCCCACTGCTGATACCTCTAGTACCATATGATCTGCCAAGATTTCATGGCCGGGCAGCTTGCATGGCAGCCTGGACTTGCTGCAGAGCCCTTCACTGCTCTGGGCTCCAGTCATTGCTGGCAGACTGCCTTGTCACTTGGTATAAGGGATGGAGTAGAATCCCTAGATGTGAGATACGCTGGCTTTACAGCCCAAGGAGGCCCACTAGGTGTCATAATTCCTTCTCTGTGGCAAGAGGTACAATGTGCACGTTGTCTTTTACTTTGAAGGGAATGCCTCTGCATATCCCTGACCGCTGGAACTCTAAACATTTTATGGATCTGGTAAGCCTCTGAATCTTTGTGGGGTTTAATTTCCCATCCTCAGGAATACATGTGTCTTATCAAGAGGTGGCACAACAGCTCCCTCTTGCTTTTCCGGTCTGATCAAAATAAATCATCAATGTAGTAGGCTAGTAAGATGTTCAGCAGGGTGCCCAGAGGGTTCTGATCTCTTCAGACTAAATTATGACAGAGGATAGCGGAGCTGATATGGCCCGGGGACAAAACTGTATATGTATATTACTATTTCCTATTTCATTTGAATGCCAACTCTTTTTGATTCTCTTTTCTGATTGGGACAGAAAATAAAGTATTTGCCAAATCAATGGCCATAAAGATGTCTTTGAGGTTATGTTAATCTGTTACCACAAAGATATCACGTCTAACACAGCGGCTGAGATTGGAGCTACTACTTGGTGGGGCTTGTGGTTGTCTACAGTCATCTCCCAGCTAATTTCTGCAGGCACAACACTGATAAATTAAATGGAGATATGTTGAGAATCACCACCCTGTATCCTTTAGAGCCTTAACGGTGGTATTACTCTCCACAACCATCTCCCGCCATGTGATGATTTACTATCACGGCCAGGTGTTGTGGTAGTGGTGGCAGTGGTTTAGTATCAGAGGCTTCCTCTTGGCCTTCCCCACTGTGATAACTCTTATCTCACTGGCCAAGGACACAAAGTGGTAGTTGTGTGAAGTACCCTATTGTACCCTTGGAGATTGGAGTGATGACCACTGAGTTCTTCCACCCAGTGGGCCTCGCATGAGCTGGATCTTGGCCAGGACTCCATTTATTACCTGGTCCTCATATGTTCCCACTCTCACAGGAGGCCATGATGATACTTTGGGTCTCCGGGTAACTATGTCAACTCAGACTCTATGTCCACTAGTCCTCAAAATGTCTAAGTATACTCTTTCTTCAGTACACAGTTACCCAAATAAATGACCAGAGGTCCCTTTGCAGAAGGGGAATCACTACAGTGCATACTTGCTGTGATATTTCAGGGTCCTTTCTCCAAGGGAGTCAGCCACATCTTCTATGAGTGAGTTGAAAACTGGCTCAGGTCTGGAAACTGGACAGCGGATTATGAAATTTTATTGAAACAGCTGCCCTTGGTCTCCCAGATCTTTTGTTATTACAAGCCGAGTAGTACTCTTTGCAGCTGCCCATAAACTTTTCCCCTAGAGATGCCATGTTCTATCTACCTTCTCCATAACTCTCTGTGGGTCCGACCCCTTGGCTGCCACGTGAACTTTGTCTTATTGCAATAATTGCCATCTCCTGGCATCTGATGATTAAGCACCACCACCTGGCCTCTGTTGTCATGAGTTTTTTTCATCTACAATTAACCTAACTTTATGACAGCTTTTTCTACCATCAGTCCTGGATGGCAGAGGAAGCTGCCACTGAACTTTTGAATGATAGCATAGGCTATCACATTTTCCTTCTAGGAGCCATCCTAATAGAAAATTTACACCATTTCCTGGGGTGCTTAACAGGGTGTTAAACCTATATCTCAGGAAAGTACTCAATAAATTCAATAACCTCTATCTGAGTTTATCCATCCCCACCTTGATCAAGCAACTTCAAAATCCAGTCTTATGTATATTCTCCCTACTCCTGTTGGCACATGCCAGCTATCTCTTGCAGCTTCTTTGGAGTATAGTCCCTTTCCTCCCTTATCAGGCCCAGTGCATCCTCAGCTGGGTTATGCTTAGACTTAGAAACAGAAAGGGGGGTGGTGGTGGGTCATGAGAGGGAACACATGTTACTGTGTGGGGAGAGGCCTCTGCATGGTCTTCCAGCATGAGGCTGGGAGGGTGTTAGCTCTTCATAAGGAGGGGGTGTCCCATGTCTACTGGTTCAGATGGTTCAAGGAAGTCTGGGGTATCAAAATCCTTGTGAGTACTCATCTAGAAGACCCCATCCATGCGTTAGGATGCCAGGTTTTCCCAGCCAAGGGTGTTGTCTTGGTTGGGTGTTTAACATTAGTCGAATGTTCAGCCACTTGGACTATTAAGTCCTGGGTTTGGTTCTGAGAGTTCTTGGCCCTCCCCATATAGGAGGTGAGAGCTCTTTTGTATTTAACCAAAGAGGCCTTCTTGGCTTTCACTCCTGGCTTTCAATTGCCCATTACCCTCAGCAGTTCATCAAATCTGTAGGCATATGATCTTCTTAGCCATGTAGTTAATATTCCCTCCCTATATATATGTTTTTATTATTTCAATAGAATATAGGCATTATTTTAAACATATTTATTATTTTTAGGGTATACAACATGATTTAATATACATATACATTGTGAAATAATGACCGTAATCAACTTAATTAACACATGCATCTCCTTGCATAGTTACCTTGTGTGTGTGTGTGTGTGTGTGTGTGTGTGGTGAGAACACTTACTCTCTTAGAACAGACTTGAGGACATGGGGAGGGGGAAGGGTAAGCTAGGACGAAGTGAGAGAGTGGCATTGACATATATACACTACCAAATATAAAATAGATAGCTAGTGGGAAGAAGTCGCATAGCACAGGGAGATCTGCTCAGTGCTTTTTGACCACCTAGAGGGGTGGGATAGGGAGGGGATATGGGGATATATGTATATATATAGCTGATTCACTTTGTTATACAGCAGAAACTAACACAACATTGTAAAGCAATTATACTCCAATAAAAATGCTAAAAAAAAGATTTACTCTCTTAGAAAATTTCAAGTATATAATACAGTGTTATTAACTATACCCACCATGCTCTAAAACTTATTCATCTTATAACTGGAAGTTTGTACGCTTTGACCAACATCTCCCCATTTCCTCTACCCCCTAGCTCCTGGCAACCACCATTCTACTCTCTGTTTCCATGAGCTTGGCTTTTTTAGGTTCCATATATAAGTGAGGTCATGTCAGGCTTACTTCACTTAACATAATGTCCTCTGGTTTCATTCATGTTGTCACAAATGACAGGATTTTCTTCTTTTTAATGGCTAAGTAATATTACATGTATATATATCACATTTTCATTATCCATTGATCAGTTGATGGATATCATTTAGGTTGATTCCATTTCTTGGCTACTGTAAATAATGCTGTGCTGAATATGAGAGTGTAGACATCTCTTCAAGATACTGGTTTCATTTCCTTTGGATATATATCTAGAAGCAGAATTGCTGGATCATATAGCAGTTCTACTTTTTAATTTTCTGAGGAACCTCCATACTGTTTTTCATATTTATATTCCCACCAACAGTGTACAAGGGTACCCTTTTCTCCACACCCTCACAAACACTTATTATCTTTTTGATAATAGTCGTCCTAACAGGTGTGAGCTGATTGTGGTTTTTGACTTGCATTTCCCCGATATTGAGCATCTTTTCATGTACCTATTGTCCATTTGTATGTCTTCTTTGGAAAAATGTCTATTCAGGTCCTTTGTCCATTTTCTAATTGTTTTTTTTTTTTGCTATTAAGTTGTATGAGTTCCTTATATAGTTCAGATATAAATCTCTTATCAGATATATGGTTTGCAAATATTTTCTCCCATTCTGTAGGCTGCCTTTTCGTTTTGTTTATTCTTTTCTTTGTTGTACAGAGGCCTTTGTGTTTAATGTAATACCACTTGGTTATTATTTTGCTTTTGTTACCTATGCTTTTGGTGTCATATCCAAAAAATTTTTGTCAAGACCAATGTCATAGGGCTTTTTCCCTATGTTTTCTTCTAGGGGTTTTATGGCTTCAGGTCTTACATTTAAGTCTTTAATCCATTTCAAGTTAATTTTTGTGTATGGTGTAAGATAAGGGTTCAATTTTATTCTTTTGTATGTGGTTATCCTGTTTTCACAGTACCATTTATTGAAGAGACTATCCTTTCCCCATTGTGTGCTCTTGGCACCCTTGTCAAAGATTAGTTGGCCGTATATGCATGGGTTTATTTCTGGGTTCTCTATCCTATTCCATTGATCTATGTATCTTTTTTATGCCAACACCATACTGTTTTGATTACTATAGCTTTGTTACATAGCATGAAATCAGGATGTGTGATGCCTTCAGGTTTGCTCTTCTTTCTCAAGATTGCTTTGGCCATTTGGGGGCTTTTGTGGTTCCATATGAATTTTAGGATTGTTTTTTCTCTACTTGTGTGGGACCCTGAAGCAAATAATGCTGACCTAAGTGCTCTGTATCAATCCAAAATGGCTACACCTTTATAGTCCTGCCTCTCTGAGTCACCAGATGCAGGCTGTCTCAGAAAAGGTGTGACCTGGCTGTAAGGTGACTCTCTGTAGCTTGGAAGGAGCTGACAGCTGGAGGCTGTTGCTGACTGAACTCCCCACAGCTAGGCAGAATTTCCTTCCTTGAGGTGGGCTTCTTTGTGTCTACCACAGAGAAGATGAGGAGGATCTGAGTCCTGACTCACTGTGTGGCACTGGACAAAGTACTCTACCTTGCTGAATCTCTATGGAAATACTTCCCTCATGGAGTAGTTATGGGAAGATTAAATGAAGCAGTGCACATATGATATCATTTTGTAAACTCTAAGGTGTGCCATAAATGTCCACATACAAAAAAAGTCCACATGCAAACTGGGATTCATAGTGTTTTTTTTTCTTTTCTCTGACCTACTTCCACTTCTTTCAGCCACCTAAATTAAGACAAGTGATGCACTGGGTAAAGTTTATGCATTCTTTTCTGTATTGGGGTGTTTAATATCCATTCATGTGAGATCCATGTTTGATTTAATTTGGATATCCAATAGTGCCTAATACAGAACTTGGCACCCAATAAATATTTGTTCAGTGGGTGAGTGAATGGGAAGAGTTGTGCCCACTTTTAGAGGAGAAAGAAAATGTTATCAGAAATAAATAATTATCTGGAAAATTAGATTAACAAATAAATCCATAATATTTGGTTTTCATGATATAGCTGCATTAGTAGACCAACAGGTTAGGAAATCCTTTAGTTTGAATATGCCATTACCAATGGGCTGAAAATTTACCATCAGATGAGTCCTGCATGGTCTGAGATAACAGTCACTGGCTTCTTTGTAACAGGCACAAATTATTAGCAGGATTTACCTGGTGGTTCTATAATCTGGTTCATGCAAGTAAGATCTTGTTTGGATAGACAATGCTTCTTGCTATCCTATGAGGATCCTATGTGACCATGTACATAAGAAGCTTTGTAGAGGACTGCGTACATGCTTTCATTTCCATTAATATTATTTTCTGCCCAATCAGTCCCTCCTGGGAAGGTAATTTCAAGCCACTGTCAAGAAGTCCTATCCTTGAGGCCTTGCTCTAAAGTGTCACTTTCTCACTGAAGGCTGGACTTCAAGTAATTTCCTCTTTCTTTCGTACCAAAAAATAAGCTCCTTGATTATCACAGTACAGATATTCAATAATATTTGTTAAATAATTGACTGAATGAAATATTTTTAGAAGGCAATTTTAAAAAGAGGTGTTCATTGCTAAATGGGAGGCCTCATTCTCCCCCACTCTATTAAATATGCTGCTTCCAAGAGGAGAACTGAGCTACTTTATTTTCACTCTAGGCTTTCCCCAAGTTTGGTAGGACTTTATATAGAAACTTTATCTTTTTTATAGTGTGAGTTCAGTTTTATTTATGCTGATATATATGTATATGAAAAGAGAAAGATACATATATATAGGGAGAGAGAGAGAGACAGTCAATCTATGTTATAGTCAATACATTTGTAACTTTTTCTGCTTAAATTTTTCCAGTTAAATTTCCTATACAAAGTCATTGCCAGTTAATGTGCTCATTGATGCATTGATGACATAGAGCTTAAATTACCAAAATACACTTAGAAAGCTATAGTCTTGGACTCCCCTCCCTCTCCAAACTGAATAATTAACAATGTCATAGCTTGCATATATAAATAGTGTTTGAGAAGACAGTCATATCTCAAGTACAAGAATATCCATTCCACCTACTTTGAATTACAATATTTCCATTACTTTGTACAGTGTTTATATAGAGATAATAATAGCTTCTTAAATACTCATTGTTTAGTTTAATTATTGTTACCTTTGCAGAACAGTGTGACATTATAGAAATTGTTTTGGTTTTATTTTGGAAAATTTCAAACATACACAGAAGTAGACGGAATAACATCATGAACCCCCATGTACACACATCACTCAGCTTCAATAGTTACCAACATGTGGCCTGACTTGTTGCAAATATATTCCTTCCATTCTTGCTCACTCAATTCCTATTGCACAATTTTAAAGCAAATCCCAGACAGCATATCATTTCACCTATAAATATGTCAGTTTATAGAAACTATTTTGAAAGAAGTATTTGCCATCTCTTTGTTTACTGGTGTGTATAACAATATTAGTCTCCTTGAAGAAGATGTAAAATCAAATATTCTCAGCAAATAGGCTTAAATAATCATTTGGTCCTCAGTGTCCAGAATAATCACACAGTAGGTGTTCAACAAATGTCTGTTTGTGGGTGGAAGGGATAAAGGCTAAAATGTATTCATTCTTCCACTTAATAAACCAGGGCCTGGGAAAATCAAAAAAATATATTCTCAGCAAGGCAGTATTTTAGTCCTGTATTTTTAAAAAGCAGCTTAGGGACTTCCCTGGCGGTCCAGTAGTTAAGACTCCAAGCTTCCACTGCAGGGGGCACGGGTTCGATCCCTGGTCGGGTAACTAGGATCCCACATGCCGTGAGGCCAAAAACAAATTTAAGAAGCAGCTTAAAACAGCACGTATATTTATTATCTCACAGTTTCAGGAATCCAGGCTTGGTTTAGCTGGGCCCTTTGCTTCAGGGTCTCCCACAAGGCTGCAGTCAAAGTGTTGACTGGTGCTGGGGCCTCTTCTGAGACTCAACTAGGGAAGGATCCATTCCTAAAATCTCACGGTTGCTGTCAGGATTCAGTTCCTTGTGGTCTGCTGGACTGAGGGCCGCAGTTCCTTGCTGGCTGCTGGCCAGACACCTCATTTCCTTGTTGCCTAGGCCTCCCTAACATGGCTGCTTGCTTCATCAAAGTATGAAAGCTGAGAAGGCAACAGAGAGTCTGCTAGCGAGACAGAAGTTACCATTTTACATAACATAATCGTGGAAGTGACGTCCTATAACCCCTGCCGCATTCTACTGGTTAAGAGCAAATCACAGCCCACACTGGAGGGGAGACAATTACACAAGGTGTGAATGCCAGGAGACAGGGGTCATCGGGAGCATCTGAAAGCCAACATGTCATACCTCAGACCTAAAGTGTTGTTGATATGATCAAGGTTCAAAACAGCCTTCAGAGCTAGGTCCAATCACTACAGAGCAGGGCTCTATTAAGATTGGCTGTGGCCAAGAGGTGAACTGCGCACAGCAAAAGGTCTCTTAGACAACCTCCACTAATCTGACTAGCTGAACTAACAGATGCTTTCCAGCCTCTGTGGATGTGCTCACTAATGCCTGAGGTGACTGCCTGCGGGAGGGTGGAAAGCTTCCCTCAGGCCAACCCTGGGTGCTCCTGTCTCGTCCATTTGGGTGGTATGCCTTCCACAACTAGGTTCAGTTTGTCCCTGTCTTAGTCCATTCTGGCCGCTATAACGAAACACCAGAGACTGGGTGACTTATACACAATGAACTTTTCCTCACATTTCTGGAGGCTGGAAGTCCAAGATGAATGGGCCAGCATGGTCACATTCTGGTGAAGGCCCCTTTCTAGATTGTGGACTGCCAATTTCTCACTGTGTCCTCACATGGTGAAAGGGGTGAGGGAGTTCTCTGGAGCCCCTTTTATGTGGGCGCTAATTCCATTCATGAGGGCTCTGCCCTCATGACCTAGTCACCTCCCAAAAGCCTCACCTCTTAATACTATCACCCTGGGGGTGAGAATGTCAACATATGAATTTTGGAGGAGGGACACATTCAAACCAAAGCAGTTCCCAAACCTGATAACACCAGTTATTGTAATTATATTATAACTAAACACTACATAAATCGAATAGGTGTGACTATAAAAATGTTTTTATAAAAACTAAGTTTAGTCCCGCCCCGCCTCCATGCAGCCTGGTCCCACCCCGAAAAAAAAAAAAACAAAACTAAGTTTAATGCTTATAGAAATTACTATTAAGAGACTCAAGTTGCTAAAATATCATTGTCAGTTTGTGGCTGAGATATCTGTAAAGATGAGGAAAAATATGAAAATCTAGAAATATTCTGCTTTCAGATTTCTATACCCATGTCTCTAAGTCCTTTATTCATTTCAAATAAACAGAAACTGGAAATCAGACACAGCATAAACGTGATATTTAAACAAGAAAGACAAGGAGAAAAAACCCATCAGCATATTCACACATGGGAAAAAAACCTTGGCCTTAAATCAATAGATTGGTGAGCAAGTGTACAGGTTTTAAGGTAGAATAAAATGTGCATGTACCTTTTTTCCTTTTTTTGAATGATTTTGTAGTTAGCATGTATTGATCTCCTATATCAGAACTGGCTGTTGACAGTCTACTTGTGTATCCCATGGGTAAGGGCTCACTTCCCACCTACCCTCTGCTGTGCTCTTCTTCCAGGTGGTACCACCCTTGCTTGAGCCTCTGACTTCGATTTCCCAGCACCCAGTTGTTGGTGTTCCCTGCTGGGTAGCTGACTCCATTCACCCATGGGCTTAGGTGGCTGGAGATCTGGCTGACTGCCATGCAGACCAAGCACCCTGCTTCTATTAAAACAAAGTGAAATGTTTTCTACCAAAGCAGCTTCCTCCCAGACATATGTCTGTGTGCGTGAGGCAGCAGTGACTCTTTATAGTTTATGATGAACCAGTCATAACAAGTCACCATGATCTATTTCAGGCCAGGCCCTCTTCCTTTGACTCACATGGAATCTGAAAGGTTAAAATCTTCTACTGTACATACTACAAGACACTAAAAAAAAACAAGATCTTCACCCTACAGTTAATTTTTTGGTTTATATTTTTCTGATGATAAAAGTAGTACATATTCATTGTGGAAAATCTAGAAAATAGACATGCTCTTTGACCTACCGATTCCATTTCTGAGCATCTATTCTGGCACATGATTTATGATGTGCATGGATGTTTACCGTAGCATTGTCTGTAACAGCAAAATATTGGAAACAACAGAAATGTACATCAAAAGGGAAAGAGTTTGGGCTTCCCTGGTGGCGCAGTGGTTGAGAGTCCGCCTGCCAATGCAGGGGACACAAGTTCATGCCCCGGTCCGGGAAGATCCCACATGCCGTGGAGCAGCTAGGCCCGTGAGCAATGGCCGCTGAGCCTGTGCGTCCGGAGCCTGTTCTCCGCAACGGGAGAGACCACAGCAGTGAGAGGCCCACGTACCGCAAAAAAAGAAAAAAAAAAAAAGGGAAAGAGTTTAATTACAGTATCCCCATGCTTTGGAATCTATGCAGCAGCTTTAAAACATGATGTTAATCTATACGTACTGACATGGAATGGTTTCCAACACATATATTTCCTTAAAATTATTTGTATCTTTATCACAACCAGACATTGCTTTTCCTGTTGAAGAGGCTATCTGATTTGTTTTAGTAAAATACAGAACTAGAGAGACAGTTTTGACTAGGAAAGCTTACAGAGTAAACACCATCCCTCTCTGTGACTGGTAGATATTTTCTCTTTATCCGTATAGCTTCCATTTACTGCTTTTTTGTTTTTTGCAGGGGTAGACATAGGTGTTCTATTTTAAATTTTATCAAAGTATTCAATAACACAAGCATAAGGTTAAAAATATGAAATAGTACAGGTTTTTAATGAAATGCAATAGTTCCCTGTCCCACTCTTCTCCATTTAATACATACTTCCTAGAAGCAACTATTTTTAACCATTACTCTTTTTAATTCTTCTGGTGGTCACCCACTAAATGCTAAATAGCACACATATCATTTAAAAAATTCAAATTTTGCCCAAAATGCTTATAATGCAAAACAGTCTCCTGATACATGACCTCTATTTCTACTCCTCCAGAAGTAATCAATTTGTTGTCCTTTTTCCGATTTTATTTAATAAGGTAATATATTCACATAATTCAAAAATCAGAAGTACTTAAAAAGGTACACATTGAGAAGTCCCACTCCCTCTCCCTTCCACCCCCTTTTTATCTGGTTCTTTTATACTATTCCAGTATTTATGAAATATATATTCTATTGTCCTTTGGTACCCAAAAGTATCGCACTCAAAAAAAACCCACAGAAAACAAACAAAAACAAAAGTATCATACACTAAACACTGTCCTGCATTTTGTTTGTTTGTTTGTTTCTTTCTTTCTTTCTTTCTTTCTTTCTTTGGAGCAGAGAAAGTTTTATTGCAGGGCCAAGCAAGGAGAATGGGTGGCTCGTGCTCAAAAAAACACGAACTCTCCTGCACTTTGTTTCTTAATATTTGACAACACATCTTTTCATATCAGTACATAGACAGCTTCCTTTTTTTATATATAAATTTATTTATTTTATTTTATTTTTGGCTGTGTTGGATCTTTGTTGCTGCACGCGGACTTTCTTTAGTTGTGGCTAGCAGGGACTACTCTTCATTGTGGTGCATGCACTTCTCAGTGCAGTGGCTTCTCTTGTTGAAGAGCATGAGATCTAGGCACGCAGGCCCAGTAGTTGTGGCTTGTGGGCTCTGGAGCGCAGGCTCAGTAGTTGTGGTGCATGGGTTTAGTTGCTCCACAGCATGTGGGATCTTCCCGGACCAGGGATCGAACCCTTGTCCCCTGCATTGGCAGGTGGATTCTTAGCCACTGCACCACCAGGGACAGCTTCCTTATTTTTTAACAGCTGTATAATATTGCATTCGGTAGATGCACCATAATTTAACCAGGCCCTTACTGATGGACACTTGGACTGTTTTCGTTCTTTTAATTGATTTAGAATGTTTTGAGTATAAGACCATAAGACCTGGAAACTTTGGGAATATGACTTTGGCCATTTACTTTACAAATTGCTTTCAGGAAGAGATAAGGGGAGTAAGGAACTCCCAGCAGAAGTTAACCAGCTACCTTTTACAGCTGAGCACAATCTAAGATTTCTCCCATAAACCTTTTCAAGAGTAGTTTTGAGACCCATGGGAAAGGCAGGCCCTCGCCCTTGAAACCATTTCCACTAAGATCAGGAACAAGACAAGTTTGCCCACTCTCACCACTATTATTCAACATTGTTTTGGAAGTTTTAGCCACAACAATCAGAGAAGAAAAAGAAATAAAAGGAATCCAAATCGGAAAAGAAGAAGTAAAGCTGCCACTGTTTGCAGATGACATGATAGTATACATAGAGAATCCTAAAGATGCTACCAGAAAACTACTAGAGCTAATCAATGAATTTGGTAAAGTAGCAGGATACAAAATTAATGCACAGAAATCTGTTGCATTCCTACATAATAATGATGAAAAATCTGAAAGAGAAATTAAGGAAACACTCTCATTTATCATTGCAACAAAAAGAATAAAATACCTAGGAATAAACCTACCTAAGGAGACAAAAGACCTGTATGCAGAAAACTATAAGACACTGATGAAAGGAATTAAAGATGATACAAACAGATGGAGAGATATACCATGTTCTTGATTGTAAGAATCAACATTGTGAAAATGACTATACTACCTAAAGCAATCTACAGATTCCATGCAATCCCTATCAAACTACCACTGACATTTTTCACAGAACTAGAACAAAAAATTTCACAATTTGTATGGAAACACAAAAGACCCTGAATAGCCAAAGCAATCTTGAGAAAGAAAAATGGAGCTGGAGGAATCAGGCTCCCAGACTTCAGACTATACTACAGAGCTACAGTAATCAAGACAGTATGGTACTGGCACAAAAACAGAAATATAGATCAATGGAACAGGATAGAGAACCCAGAGATAAACCCACGCACATATGGTCACCTTATTTTTTTTTCTTTTGCGGTATGTGGGCCTCTCACTGTTGTGTCCTCTCCCGTTGTGGAGCACAGGCTCCAGACGCGCAGGCTCAGCGGCCATTGCTCACGGGCCTAGCCGCTCTGCGGCATGTGGAATCTTCCCGGACCGGGGCATGAACCCGTGTCCCCTACATCAGCAGGTGGACTCTCAACCACTGCACCACCAGGGAAGCCCCTGGTCACCTTATTTTTGATAAAGGAGGCAAGACTATACAGTGGAGAAAAGACAGCCTCTTCAATAAATGGTCCTGGGAAAACTGGACAGCTACATGTAAAAGAATGAAATTAGAACACTCCCTAACACCATACACAAAAATAAACTCAAAATGGCTTAAAGACCTAAATGTAAGGCTAGACACTATCAAACTCTCAGAGGAAAACATAGGCAGAACACTCTATGACATAAATCACAGCAAGATCCTTTTTGACCCACCTACTAGGAAATGGAAATAAAAACAAAAATAAACAAATGGGACCTAATGAAACTTGAAAGCTTTTGCACAGCAAAGGAAACCGTAAAGAAGACGAAAAGACAAACCTCCGAATGGGAGAAAATATTTGCCAATGAAGCAACTGACAAAGGATTAATCTCCAGAATTTGCAAGCAGCTCATGCAGCTCAATATCAAAAAAACAAACAACCCAATCCAAAAATGGGCAGAAGACCTACATAGACATTTCTCCAAAGATATACAGATTCCCACAAACACATGAAGGAATGCTCAACATCATTAATCATTAGAGAAATGCAAATCAAATCTACAATGAAAAAAAAAGGAAAAACAAAACAAAAAAAATCTACAATGAAGTATCACCTCACACCAGTCAGAATGGCCATCATCAAAAAATCTACAAACGGTAAATGCTGGAGTGGGTGTGGAGAAAAGGGAACCCTCTTGCACTGTTGGTGGGAAGGTAAATTGATACAGCCACTATGGAGAAAACTATGGCGGTTCCTTAAAAACTAAAAATAGAATTACCATATGACCCAGCAATCCCACTACTGGGCATATACCCTGAGAAAACCATAATTCAAAAAGAGTCATGTACCACAACGTTCATTGCAACTCTATTTACAATAGCCAGGACATGGAAGCAACCTAAGTGTCCATCGACAGATGAATGGATAAAGAAGATGTGGCACATATATACAATGAAATATTGCTCAGCCATAAAAAGAAACGAAATTGAGTTATTTGTAGTGAGGTGGATGGACCTACAGACTGTCATACAGAGTCAAGTAAGTCAGAAAGAGAAAAAGAAATACCGTATGCTAACACATATATGTGGAATGTAAAAAAAAAAATGTCATGAACAACCTAGGGACAGGATGGGAATAAAGACGCAGACCTACTAGAGAATGGACTTGAGGACATGGGGAGGGGGAAGGGTAAGCTGGGACAAAGTGGGAGAGTGGCATGGACATATATACACTATCAAATGTAAAATAGATAGCTAGTGGGAAGCAGCCACATAGCACAGGGAGATCAGCTAGGTGCTTTGTGACCACCTAGAGAGGTGGGATAGGGAGGGTGGGAGGGAGACGCAAGAGGGAGGAGATATGGGTATATATGTGTATGTATAGCTGATTCACTTTGTTATAAAGCAGAAAGTAACACACCATTGTAAAGCAGTTATATTCCAATAAAGATGTTAAAAAAAAAAAAGGTGAGGGCCTCCCTGGTGGCGCAGTGGTTGAGAATCTGCCTGCCAATGCAGGGGACACATGTTCGAGCCCTGGTCCGGAAAGATCCCACATGCTGCGGAGCAACTAAACCCGTGTGCCACAACTACTGAAGCCCATGTGCCTAGAGCCCATACTCCGTAACAAGAAAAGCTACAGCAATGAGAAACCCATGAACCACAACGAAGAGTAGCCCCCGCTCTCCACAACTAGAGAAAGACTGCATGCAGCAACGAAGACCCAACACAGCCAAAAATAAATAAATTTTAATAAAAGATTGATAACATATATCAATATTTGAAAAGTTGCTTACATTTTGAAAACAGGAGAAGAAATAGAAACCAGGTAAAATGTACTTTTAGCAAAAGGCTCAGAAATAGTTTTTGAAAACAAGAGGAGTCAGAAGAACCAAGAGGAGTATAATAATGAATATATTAAAGAGTTTATAAATTTCATTCAAAATAAGGCTTCTTTTCTTTGTTGGCTTTTTAAAATTAAATATGTGATTTTGGGGGCTGCTTTCATTTTCAAAAGATAAGCACTTTCAAAATATTTAAACTAATCTTGACTGTGTTTATCATGATATTTCCAAATAATATTATATGCATGTTATCATTTCTTGATTTGTCCATTTGAGACATTATCCATTCACTTTTCTTTTTCTTGTTAAAAGTACGTATTGAAGGTCTATTATAGTCATTGTGCTAGAGCTTAAACATTAAACCATGATTTATCAAGGTTTTTATAGTTTCAAGGTCTTTATAATTTAGGAACTGAGTCAAGAACACAAAAGTTAATACACTAAAAACATTGGACTTCCCTGGTGGTCCAGTGGTTAAGACTCCACGCTTCCACTGCAGGGGACGCGGGTTTGATCCCTGGTTGGGGAAGTTCTGCACGCCGTGAAGCGCAGCCAAAAAGAAAAGTATATATATATATATATATATATAATTATTATATTTTAATGTAAGGCATATACATGTTCTTTAGCACTATTCCCTAAATACCTCTTGCATTATCCTGATTTCTTTTTATTAATAGACTTTACACTTTAGAGCAGTTTTATGTTCACAGCAATACTGAGCAGTAAGTACAGAGATTTTCCATGTATCTCCTACCTCCACATATTCATATCTTCTCCCTTTCTTTTTTTTTTTTTCTCGATACGCGGGCCTCTCACTGTTGTGGCTCTCCCATTGTGGAGCACAGGCTCCGGACACGCAGGCTCAGCCATGGCTCACGGGCCTAGCCGCTCCGCGGCATGTGGGATCTTCCCGGACCGGGGCACGAACCCGTGTCCCCTGCATCGGCAGGCGGACTCTCAAGCACTGCGCCACCAGGGAAGCCCTCCTCTCCCATTATTAACCTCCCCCACCAGAGTGGCATATTTGTTACAACTGATGAACCTACATTGACATGTAATCATGCAAATCCATAGTTTATGTTACCATTCACTCTTGGTATTGTTCATTCTATGGGTTTAGGTAAATGTATAATGATAGGTATCCACCATTATATTATGATACAGTCTATTTTCACTGCCCTAAAAATCCACTGTGCTCTGCCTGTTCATCCATCTTCCTCTCACCCCTGCCCCAACCCCTGGCAACCACCGATGTTTTTTTGTCACCACAGGTTTGCCTTTTCCAGAGTGTCATATAGTTGGAATTATACAATATGTAGCCTTTTCAGATTGACTTCTTTCACTTAGTCATATACATTTAAGCTTGCTCCATGTCTTTTCGTGACTTGAGAGCTCATTTTTTAACATTGTTAAAAATAATATTATTATATTAATAATATTCCATTTCTCTGATGACACATGATGTGGAGCATCTTTTCATATGTTTATTTGCAGTCGTTATATCCTCTTCAGTGAGGTGTCTGTTAAGGTCCTTGGCCCATTTTTTTATTGTTTTTTTTTTTTCTTACCGTTGAGTTTTAAGAGTTCTTTGTATATTTTGGATAACAATCCTTTATCAGATGTGTCTTTTGCAAATACTTTCTCCCATTGCATGAGTTGCCTTTTTACTGTTGTTATTGTCTTTGGATGCACAAAATTTTAAATTTTTCTTGAAGTCCAACTTGTCTGTTTTTTCTCTTGTTGCCTGTGTGTTTAGTGTCATATCCAAGAAATCATTGTCAAATTCAATGTTGTGAAACTTTTGCGCTATGTTTTCTTCTAAGAATTTTACAGTTTTAGGTCTTACATTTAGGTCTTTGATTCATTTTGGCTTAATTTTTGTATATGGTGTAGGTAAGGATCCAGCTTCATTCTTTTGTATGTGGATATCCATTTTCCCGAGCACCATATGTTGAAAAGACTGTCCTTTCCCCAATGAGTGATCTTAGCATCCTTGTCAAAAACCATGACTATGTATGCAAGTGTCAAAGGACCGTATCAAGAATATGAAAAGATAATTCACAGAATGGGAGAAAATTTTTGCAAATCTTATATCTGATAAAGTTGTTGTATCCACAATATATAAAGAACCCTTCCAACTCAGCAACAAAAAGACAAACAGCCCAATTAAAAATAGGCAAAGAAGATATATAAACTTCTCCAAGGAAGATATGTAAATGGCCCAAAAGTGCATGAAAAGATGCTCGATGTCATTACTCATTAGGGAAATGCAACTCAAAACCACAATGAAACACCACTTTACACTCGCTAAGATGGCAATAATCAAAAAGATGGACAGTAATGAATGTTGGTAAGGATATGGAGAAAATATGGACGCTGATACACTGCTGGTGTGAAGCAAAATTGTGCAGCTGATTTGGAAAACATTTTGACAGTTCCTCAAAAAGTTAAACATACTTACTATATGACCCAGCATTTCCACTTCTACTTATACACCCAAGGGAAATGAAAATATACAATCTCACAAAACCTGTCTGTGAATGTTCATAGCAACATTATGTATAATAGCCAAAATGTGGAAACAATCTGTGTCCATTGATCTATCAATAAACAAAATGTGGTGTATCAATACAATGGAATATTAATCGGCCATAAAACGAATGTAGTACTGATACATGCCACAACATAGACGAACCTTGAAAACGTGATGTTAAGTCAAAGAAGCCAGACACAAAAGGCCACATATTGATAATTCCATTCATTTGAAACATCCAGGATAGGCAAATCCATAGAGACAGAAAGTTAATTAGAGGGCAGGGTTCTCAACTTGGTGAATATACTGAAAAGCACTGAACTGTACGTTTTAAAATGGTATGTGGCATGTGAATTATATCTTGGGGGAAAAAAAGAGGAAGAAAATGAGGGGGGAAAGATACCACTACGAAGCAAATGAAATTGCTGTTGTTGTCACAGATTCTCCTGAGGTGCCAATTATTTTCTCTATGAAGGGAAGGAGTAGGTTCCTGATAAAGCCAGCATCTAATTGGGAATGGCTGTGCTCCAGGAGCCTGCAGGACAAATGTTAATAACACTTCTCTAATAGTCACTCCGGTAATTTCTCTGGAAATGTGTGTCGTACATTTTGCTTTCCTCAACAATTTCTGTTAAAAGCACAGTGATGTTTTCTGTTCAATGTTCTATCCAAAAGTTAGATGCATAGGTTGTTCTAGGAAGATGTTTTCCTCCCCAGCTGGTCTATAGACATGCCAGTGAGCTGATCATGTTTGATGAAAAGCTGAGTCTCACTTATACACCTTGCTGGCCTATGAAAGAGGATTGATGCTGTGTCAGTTAAGTGACATGCTCTGGTTCGTAATTTAAATCCCATAAATTTGTGATCATGGCATTTGTTTTTACATTGAAATGGGAGAATATAAATACTTAGGTTTGTGTGGAATGATTTTGTCACCTAGTTTTCCAGTGAAAAGTTTTTCCTTCACTTGTTTGTTGTTAATGTTCTTGGCTTCCTGCCAATTCAGTAACAATGACCCCCCCCCCCCCACATTGTCATCTTGTCATCTGAAAGAATTCTGCAACTGTAGATTTGGAACAAATGTCTAATGGATGAATGAATGAATGATGTGTTTTTCTTGTTTATTTTTCATGGGGGTTACAGAATCATAAATAAATGCTTTATGTTGTGATTCAGCCACTAAGAAATTAGGTCCAACATTGTTTAAATGAGAAGTCAGTTGCCAGGAAGCAGATGGACAGTAGTGTGATGGGATCTTTTATGAACATGCATCATCTTTGTCCCCAAGCAATAGCATGATACCTAGGAGCCCAAAAAAAAGCCAGGCAAGAGTGAGAATTAAGCTATAAAAGAAGGTGGGTCTTCCTGCGCTCAGTCTCTTTACTTCCTCCTCCAAGCAATTGACCTCCACTTAACTCAGTTACTGAATGAAGGCTTCATACTGGCATGGAGTGTAGTTTCCTAAAGGACCCCCAAAGATTGGGTTTGTTGAGCCTAAGCTAACAGTTACTGCTCTCTGTTGCCCCTTGTGGATGCTCCGGAGGAATACAGCCTGATAAACTGATAGAAGGAACAGACAGCTTCATCGTGGGAGATGAAATAGTCAGAAGTCGAAGAGTCTTAGCAACAGTTGTCAATGAATAAGGGCAACCCCTACGTTAAGGTTGGAAGTTGCTTTGATTGCTCACTTGAGGATGACAGCGCTCAGCTCACAGGGGTCCTTGCCCTATTTTGTCTTGCCCTGTTCCTAGACCATTTGTCAGCCCCATTTTTCTCCCCTTCTTTGAAAGTGTATTGAAACTCCAACCTGAACGGCACCCGCACTTAGACCACAGTGACTGTCCCTGGTAATTACTCATGGAATTACTGAACTAACCAAAAAATCTTTCTGTGGCAAGTTCAAATTCCTTTCTTGCTGCAGCGTCTCCCTGCTGTCTAAATTTCTCACCTGAATTTGGAAGCTTGCATGGATTTTTATCATCTACTCCACAGTCCGAGTTGGTCCCATATCCCCACCACTACCAAGCTCGTATGTAAATTTTGTCCTTATATTTCAGGCCTAGTCCACCTCTAGGCCCATTTCCCATCAAGCCTTTCTGTGTGTGTCTTGTTTCTGCCAAAAGGTGGGTTCTAAGCATTAGGGTCACATCATTTCCATGCTGGCTGGCATACAACCAAGAACACAGGAATTATTTAAGAAATTTATCTGAAGAAAACGAAAACACTAATTTGAAAAGATATATGCACCCCCCATGTTTATTACAGCATTATTTACAATAACCAAGATATGAAAACAACCTAAGTGTCTGTCGATGAATGTGAATGGGTAAAGAAATTGTGGTATATACATACAATGGAATATTATTCATCCATAAAAAATAGTGAATTCTTATCATTTTCCACAACATGGATGGACTTCCAGGGCATTATGCTAAGTGAAAAAAGTCAGACAGAGAAAGACAGATACTGTATGATCTCTCTTATATGTGGAATCTAAAGAGAACAAAACCCCACCAGGTTCATAGATACAGAGAACAGATTGGTGGCTGTAAGAGGCAGAGGGTGGGGGGGTGGGAGAAATGGTTGAACTGTTTGGGGGGATTTTTTTCATTATATAAATTTTTTTAATTTAAAAAGGAAGGGATTGGGACTCCCCTGGCAGTCCAGTGGTTAGGACTCCGCGCTTCCACTGCAGGGGGCACAGGTTCAATCCCTGGTCATGGAACTAAGATCCCGCAAGCCGTGCAGCTTGGCCAAAAAAAAAAATATATATATATATATATATGTTACATATATAAAACATATATTTTATATATATATATATATTATACATATATATAAAGGAAGGGATTAGGGGATGGTGGACACAATCCTAGCACCTTTCCTCCACTTGTCTCTGCAAGACAGTTATCCCCATACTTCCAACTGGAGAAGCCTTTACACTTAACAGTAATAATGAAAAGAACAATGGCTACCATTTATTGAATGGGCACTAAGGACCAGGCACTTGATGTGCAGCCCTATGAGGGGGGTATTATTAGTTTGATTTTAATGTTGAAGAACACGAAGCGCAAAGAAGATACAATGCTTGGGCAAAATCACACAGCTAGCTAGCTTGTGGCAGAGCAGGGGTTCAAAACTAGGTCTACCTGTCTCAAGACCTATGTTCCTTTAACCGTAGCACACGGCCTCATTTTTGGTGCTATAATAAGAAAGAGGTGAACTGGGTAAGGGGAAAAGGATGTAATTTGATCATTGCAACATACATTCTATTTACTTTTAGTATCCTTCCTATGATCAATTCTCAACTCCAACTATAAAGACAGGAAATATGTCTCACCTAAAACTAAATCTGTATTATACTTCTGGGAAAGGGTATTTTTATACAAATTCAAATCACAGAAAATAACAAAACATGGTTTTCTTTCTCTCCCTATTCTCTTTTTGATTCCACTTACCTTTATTAGAATTTTCAAAGGCAATTTTTCGGGTAAATTTTCTTTTGGAGTAAAACCTACATACTACATAAAGTATACAAATCTTAAATACACAGCCCAGTGAATTGTCACAAACTGAGCACAGCCATGTCCCCACCACCCAGATCAAAATAAAGAACATGACCGACATCCCAGAAGCCTGCCTTGTGCCCTCTTCCAAGTCACTATCTGGCTGTCAACAGTTATGACTCCATTTCTATTATTATTGATTACTGTTGACTGCTGTTGAACTTTATGTAAATGGGGTCATAGAGTATACTCTATTTTTTAACTTTTTTTGAGATCATTGTACATTCTTTTCTTAAAAAAATATTTATTTATTTATTTGGCTGCGCTGGGTCTTAGTTGTGGCACGCGGGATCTTTAATTGAGGCATGTAAACTCTTAGTTGCGGCATGCATGAGGGATCTAGTTCTCTGATCAGGGATCGAACCCGGACCCCCTGCATTGGGAGCGTGGACTGTTAGCCACTGGACCACCAGGGAAGTCCCAGAGTATGCTCTTTTGTGTTAGCCTTCTTTGTTCCAACATTATATCTGCGAAACCAATCCACATTATTGCTTGTAGCATAACTTAAAAAATACACAAATGTATACATATATTATGTATGTGTATATACATATATAAACATATATGTATACATAAAATTCTTTTGTATAAATATAAAATATATTTATGCATTCTACAGTTGATGGACATTTGGGTGATTTCCAGTTTGGGACTATTCTGAATAATGCTGCTGTGAACATTCTTGCAGGTGTTTTTGGTGGACATATTTCCTTACTTCCCTTGGGTATTTATTGATTTATTTTAAAAATTTATTTTATTGAAGTAGAGTTGATTTACAGTGCTGTGTTAATTTCTGTATTGGGTATATATTTAGCACTGGGATTGCTAGGTCATAGGATACACGTGTTCAGCTTGGTAGATACTGCCAAACAGTTTTCCAAAATGGTTGTACCAATTTTTACTACAATGAGTAGAGTATAAGAATTACTCCACATATTTGCTAAACTTGCCATCATCAGGCTTTTAAATTTTAGATTTTTCAGCTAGATTTGTTATCACATTATGGATTGAATTTGATAATAAGTTAAGCACTTTTGCATGTGGTAATTGGCTATCTGTAGATCCTATTTTCTGAAATATCAGTTCAGTCTTTTTATTCATTAAAAAAATGAACCGTCTTTCTTTTTCTTGATATGTAACAACTCTTTATATAGTCACACTAGGAGTCTTCTGTCATATAAATGGATTTCAAATGTTATCTCTCTATGGCTTGCCTTTCCACTTTTTAAATGGTGTCTTTTGGTATACAGAAGTTCTTCATTTTAAGAAAGACCAATTTATTAATATTTATCCTTTCACTTATTGCTTTTTATTTCTGATATAAGAAATATTTGACTACCCCCAATTTTCTTATTTTACCTTCTAGAAGTTTTATCATTTTACCTGTTACAGTTAGTTCTACAATTGATCTGGAATAAAAGTTTGTGTGTTGGGTGAAGTTAAGATTCCAAATTCATATTTTCCCATATGGATTCCAAATAAGGTACTATTTATTGAAAAGATCATTATTTCCCCCATCAATTAAAATAACACCTTTGTCAAAACTCAGGTGGCTAAATATTTATATTGGATTCCCTATTTTGTTCCACTGGTCTATTTGGCTATCCTTGTATAAATATTTGTGTTAACCAAATCTTTTTATTTTCTGTATTGTGATGCTTTGACAATGGAGCCCTTGCTGATCTTAGAGGGACTGCCTTTCCCAAGGTTAGCTAATTCCTAGAAATAGTACACAACTCGCCTGGGAGGGTGCCCTTCAAATGCAAAACAACAACTCCAAAGCCCATATAGGAAACTATCTCCTTTGTCTGAATCTGACACTCTAGGTCACTATCCACCTTCCCATATCACCCCCAGGACCAGGTACCAGACAACTAGGGATAACCCTTATGCCCCAGAGCCTAGCTTGAAATTATCCAAACTAGTCAATCCTAAACTGCTCACCCTGCCTCACGCACCCCTTCTCGTGGAAACCACAATAAAGGCTCTTGCCCACATTTTCTTCTGCTCCCTCTACCTCCCCTGGTGCCGCCCTATGTCCCCCTCCCCCATGGTGTGGCATTGTTCCTTTTCTTGGGATCTGTGACTACAACATACTATCTTCAATGCAGTCGGCTCCTGGTCTGTCGGCCTTGCCATTAAAACCTCTATTTTAAAACAATACCACACTGCTTTGATTACTGTAATTTAAAAATAAGTTGGGGGACTTCCCTGGCGGTCCAGTGGTTAAGACTCTGCGATCCCAATGCAGGGGGCACGGGTTCGATCCCTGGTCGGGGAACTAAGACCCCCATATGCCAAACGGTGTGGCAAAAAAAAAAAAAAGGTTGGAATATCTGGTGTTATGAATCCTATATTCTTTTTCTTCCTCAAGTTTGCCTTGACTATGTTGGTCCTTTGCACTTCCATATAAATTTTAGAATCAGCTTGTTAATTGCTATTAGAAAAAACGTGGTATCATATTGTATCTATAGGTCAATTTGTGGAGAATTTATATCTGTACAATACTGCTTCCTCCAAGCTATGAACAGGGTTTTTTCCTCCATTTACTTAGGTATTTTTTATGCTCTCTCAGTAAGGTTTTGTGCTTTCCTGTATAGAAGTCATGTTTTACCTTTTACTATTTTTCTTGATATTTCATGTTTCATGATGTTATTGTAAATGGCATTGCTTTTTAATTTTCAGTTTCTTTTTATTGCTAGTAAATAGAAATACACTTGCTTTTTTTATATTAACCTTGTATGCAGTGACTTTGCTAAATTAATTTATTAATTATAATCATTTGTGCAGACAGCTAATTCAGACGAAGCTACAGATCCATGTTGCTGTATGGTGAAATTGACAGGTTTATTTCTCCTGAACCTTACACATTGTTGTAACTCCATCGATACATGAGATTAAAAACCTAAATAAATGAAATGACATCTCTATATTCATGGATTGGAAAAGCTAAAACTAGGAAACTTTTAGAAAAAATCACAGGCATAAATATTCATGACCTTGGATTTGTAAATGGATTCTTAGAAAGGACATCAAAAGTACTAGCAACAAAAGAAAAAAATAGATAAATTGGACTTCATCAAAATTAAAACCTTTTGTGAATCCAAGGGAATTATCAAGAAAGTATAAAGACATTTCACAAAATGGGAGAAAATATTTGCAAATCACATATCCAATATGGGTCTTATATCCAGAATATATAAAGAACTTTTCAAACTCAACAACAGAAAAAGAAATGATCCAATTTAAAAATGGAAAAAGGATCTGAATAGACGTTTCTCCTAAGATGTACAAATGGACAATAAGTACAAGAAAAGATGCTCAACAAAATTAGGCACCAGAGACAATGACTGCTTATAGGGTACAGGGTGTACCCTATAAGGTACACATTTATGTAGTGATGAAACTGTTCTGGAACTAGATAGAGGTGACGGTTGCACAGCATTGTGAATGTGCCATTAAATTGTACAATTTTAAATTATTAATTTCAAGTTATGTGAATTTTACTTCAATAAAAAAGAGAAAATGAACAAAAAGAAAAATAAATAACAAAATGGAAAACTTAAGCGTTAATATATCAATATTTCACTAAAAGTAAATGCAAGTATATCTGTTGAAAAACAGAGGCTAGAAGGGTGGGTAAATGAACATGGTTCAACTAGATGCTGTCTACAATACTCACTTCAAATATAATGATAGAGGGACGTTGAAAGCAAAAGGATGGGAAAAGCTATATCCTGCAAACATTAATCAAAAGAAAGTGTTGCAGGAAGGGGGACCCCTTCCAGGGCCTGAGAGTGGGCTCTTGTCTAACACTCAGAAATGAATTATCAGAGAAGACACACGTGGGGACAAAGCAAAAGACTTTATTGGAAAGGGGCACCCGGACAGAGAGCAGCAGGGTGAGGGAACCCAGGAGCACTGCTCTGTCACACGGCTCGCAGTCTCAGGTTTTATGGGAATGGGGTTAGTTCCCGGCTTGTCTCTGGCCAGTCATCATGCTTGTGCCCATATTTGATCTGACTCAGGGTCCTCCCTGGTGGCACATGCATCCCTCAGCCAAGACGGATTCCAGCGAGAAGGATTCTGGGAGGTTGGTAGGACAATATTATGGGCTGGCATCGCCTCCCTCCTTTTGACCCCTCCCGAATTCTCCTGGCAGCAGCACCATGCTCCTTATCGGGAGCTGTTGTGAGATTACTCATGCAAGTGGTTATCATCGTGCCTGGCCAAGGTGGGAGGTTTCAGTCAACGGTTCCCTAATGAAAGCAGGAGTGGCTTTATTAATACCATGTAATGTAGACTTCAGATGAAATATTACCAAGGATAAAGAGGAACATAACATTATGATAAAAGGTACAATCAACCAAGAAGACAGAGTAATCCTAAATGTGTACACCAAAGAACAGAGCTTCAAGATACATGAAGCAAAAACTGACAGAATTGAAAAGAAAAATAGACCAATCCAAAATATAGTTGAGGACTTTAACAACATCTCTCTCAATAGAACTACTAGATAGAAAATCAGCATGGATATAGAAGAACTGATAAACACCATTGTGGTAGGGAGAATAATAGCCCCCTAAAGATATTCATGTTTTAATCCCCAGAACCTCTAACATTACATAGCAAAGTGGTAGGCAGAACAACAACCCCTTCGAAGTTATTCATGTTTTAATCCTCAGAACCTAGGAATATGTTGCATTACGTGGCAAAGGGGAATTAAGGTAACAGATGGAATTAAGGTTGCTTATCAGTTGATCTTAAAATACGGAGATCATTCCAGATTATCTGAAAGGTTAAATGTAATCACAATGGTCCTTAACCATGGAAGACAGAGGCAGGAGAGGAGGTCAGAGTGATGTGAAGTGAAAAGAATTCAACTCACTGCTGGCTTCAAAGATGGAAGAAATGGGCTATGAGCTAAGGGATGTGAGCAGCCTCTAGAAGCAGGAGGGAAGGTAATGGATTCTATCCTAGAGCCTCCAGAAAGGAATGCAGCCCTGCTGACAAACTGTATTTTAGCCCGGTGAGACCCATCACAGACTTCTGAACTACAGAACCATAAGCTAATAAATTTTGTGTTGTTTTAAGCCATTAAGTCTATGGTAACTTGTTACAGCAGCTGCAGAAAACTGATTCCAACCATTAGCTAACTGGCTGTAACACTCCACCAAACAGTAGCAGGACATACATTCTTTCTAAAAGCACATGGCACAATGACCAAAATAGACCACATCCTGGGTCATAAAAGAAACCTCAAAAATATTAAATTAATTGAAAGCATACAGAAATTGTTCTCTGACCATCATGCAACCATTACCAGAACAGAGAGCTAATAGTTAAATCTCCAAACACTTGGCAATTGAACAGCACATATTGAAATAATTTAATGGCTAAAAGAGAAGGCTCAAAGCACTCAGAATTACATTGAACTGAATGAAAATGAAAACATAACATATTAAAATTTGTAGGATGCAGCTCAGGCAGTGATCAGAGGGAAATTTATAGCACTAAATGGTTAGAAAAGAAGAAAGCTCTCAAAACATTAATCAAGTCCTCACCTCAAGAACCTAGAAAAAAGAGAGCAAAATAAGCTCAAAGCAAGCAGAAGGAAGGAAATAATAAAGAGCAGAAATCCGTGAAACTGAACAAAGAAAAAGAGAGAAAATTAATGAATCAAAACGCTAGTTCTTTGAAAAGACCCATAACATCGATAAACCTCTTGACAGATTAACAGTGGAAAAAGAGAGAGAGCACAAATTACAAATACTGGAAATGAAAGATAGGCTACCACTACAGACTCTGAAGACATTAACAGGATATTGAGGGATTACTATGAACAACTCTTTTTTTAAGATATATAATTTTTAAAATTATTAATTAATTAATTTATTTTTGGCTCTGCCGCATGGCATGTGGGATCTTAGTTCCCTGATCAGAGATCAAACCCGCACCCCTTGCAGTGGAAGCACGGAGCCCTAACCACTGGACTGCCAGGGAATCCCTTTTTGATGTGATGGCAAATGCAAATCAAAACCACAATGAGATATCACCTCACATCTGTCAGAATGGCTGTCATCAAAAAGAACAAAAATAACAAATGTTGGTAAGGATGTGGAAAAAGGGAACACTTGTACACTGTTGGTGGGAAGGTAAATTGGTACAGCAACTGTGGAAAAGAGTATGGAGGTTTCTCAAAAAACTAAAAATAGTACTACCATATGACCCAGCAATTCTACTCCTGGGTATATATCCAAAAAAACCCAAAACACTAATTTGAAAAGATACATGCACCCTAAAGTTTATAGCAACATTATTTACAATTGCCAAGATATGGTAGCAACCTAGGTATCCATAAACAGATGAATGGATAAATTAGATGTGGTACATATATACAATAGAATACTACTCAGTCATAAAAAAAGAATGAAATTTTGCCATTTGTAGCAACATGGATGGACCTTGAGGGCATTATGCTAAGTGAAATAAGTCAGACAGAGAAAGACAAATACTGTATGTTATTACTTATATGTAGAATCTAAAATATACAGCAAACTAGTGAATATGACAAGAAAGAAGCAGACTGACAGATATAGAGAACAAATTAGTGGTTACCAGTGGGGAGAGGGAAGGGGGTAGGGGCAATATAGGGGTCGGAGATTAAGAAGTACAAAATATTAGGTATAAAAAAAGAAAGAAAAGAAATCTCCAGCCCCAAACAGAGAATTCTACCAAACGTTTAAATAAGAAACAACGGAAGTTTTACAGAATATCGTCCCAGAAAAATAGCGGAAAAGGGAACATTTCCTAACTCATTTTATGAGGCCAATATTACCTTCATACCAAGATTAGGCAGAGACAGTACAAAACAAGAAAACTACAGACTGGTATCTTGCATGAACTTAGACATAAAAATTCTCAACTAAATATTAGCAAAGCAAATTCAGTAATATGTAAAAAGAATTATACACCACAACCAAGTGGGGTTCATTCCAGGAATCCAAGACTGGTTCAGTAGTCAAAACATAATCTACCATGTTAACAGTGTTTTAAAAAAAGGATTACAGGAAGCTATTCAGGTGATACAAACTTTATTTGACTCTTCATGAAGTGAACAGTCTTTCTTCAGAGAACTGCAAAACGGAGTGGAAGGCAAGTTTATAGGATACAAAATAAAGAACAAGAAAGAGACAATTAGAAAATATCTGATTGGCTGGAGTCACATTGCCAGCTTTGTGTGGGTGAGAAAGCCCAGAGTTTGCTTGGCCTTTGGGGATTGGCTGACTGAATGTACTGCGTTTCTGGTCAAGTGGAGCATTTACAGGGACATGAGAGTTACCTAACTTTCAGTTTGCTGATGTGGCACCCCAGGCAGGAGTGACTCCACTTTGGGCCTAGAAAGTTATTTCAACAACAGACAAAAAAAAAAAGTGTCGTCATATTAACTGATTCAGAAAAAGCATTTGACAAAATTTTAAACTCATTCAGTGCCTTAGCTTGGGCTGCTAAGTTCTGGAGGCTTCGGTGTCCAAGATCAAGGTGCCGGCTGATTAGATGTGAAACTTCTTCCTGGCTCATAGATGGCTGACTTCTCACTATATCTTCACGTGGTGGAGAGATTTTGTGTCTCTTCCTCTTTTTATAAGGGCATTAGCCCCATGGGAAGAGACCCACTCTCATCACTTAATCTAGCTCCAATCACCTCCCAAAGACCCTACCTCCAAATACCATCACATTGGAAATTAGGGCCTCAACATATGAATTTGCTGGGAGCCATAAACATTCAGCTCACAACATTGATGAGAAAAACTCTCTCCCAACTAAGAATAGAGGGGAACTTTCTCAACTTGATAAAGATCATCCTATAAAAACCCCTACAGCTAACATTACACTTAATGGTGCAATACTGAATGCTTTCCCCAGAAAATAAGAACAAGGCAAGGATGCCTTCTACTCTCTCCACTCTTTATCATCATGGTACAAAAGCCCTAACAGTACAAACATGCAAGAAAAAGAAAGGCATACAGATTAGAAAGGAGGAAATAAAACTGTCCCTATTTGCAGATGTCATCTTGTCTAAGTATAAAATCCCACAGAATCTACTAGAGAACACTAAGGATAAGTGAATTCAGCAAGACCAAAGGTCACTGGGCATAGGATAACACACAAATATCAATTGTATTTTTATATACTAACATTGAACAAGTGGAAACCAGAATTAAAAACAATATTACTTTCAATCATCAAATAAAATGAAATAAGTAACATTTTAACAAAACATGTACAAGATCTGTGTGCTGAAAACTACAAATAAGCAAATAAGCACATGAATAGATGTTCAACATCATTAGCCATTAGAGAAATGTAAATTGAAACCACAATGAGATATTATTACATACCTATCAGAATAGCTAAAATTAAAAATATTAATTCAAGCAAATGCTGGTGAAGATGTGGGGAAACTGGATCTCTCATACATTGCTGGTGGGAATCTAAAATGGTGCCGACATTCTGGAAATTGTCAGTTTCTTACAAACTTAAACATACACTTGTCATACAATCCAGCAACTATACTCCTGGCACTTATCCCAGAGAAATGAAAATTTATGTTCACACAAAAACCTGTATCCCACTGTTTATAGAGGCTTTATTCACAATCTCTAACATACTGGAAACTACCCAGGAGACCTTCAATGGGTGAATGGGTAAGCAAACTGATATATTCATGCCATGGAACACTACACAGCAATATAAAGGAAATAAGGTTTCATATACACAACAACCTGGATGGGTCTAACAGACATTATGTTGAGTGAAAAAAATCCAATCTCAAAAGTTTACATACTATATGATTCAATTTATTTAACATTATAAAAATGACAAAATTATAAAAATGGAGAACAGATCAGTGTTTCGGAACCATTTTTTCATTTTTGGCCCCCCTAAGAAGAGTTTTTAGACAATTTTTTCTAATTGCTTCCCCCCAAATGAAATACCAAGGAATAAGATTTTATCAAGTAGGGCTGAGTTTTGGAAAGCTACAAATCATTGTAATGGCTAAGATTCTTTTTCAGGGAGGAGGGGGCAGAGGCAGGTTGGAAAGGATGGGGAGGGAGTCACACTTCTCTGAGGATGCATTTTGGTAGAGTTTTGACTTTGGAAATCTTGCCGTTGTTCTACATTTTCCAAGATGAAATTGAATCAACAGGATTGGGGGAGAAAACTAAAACGGAATGCAAACAGAAACAAATGAATCTAACTGTGTTTCAAATGAATAATGTAAGCACATGGAAAATAACCAATCCAAATAACTTTTGAACAAAGTACTTGGTCTATATATCCCTGGACGAGCGATAAAAAAAGAACTGCATGCAACTCTTCAACCCATTTAAGCAGGTTTTTTTATATAGTAGTATGAGTGCATCAATTCTGAAACTATTTTATGTGTATTGGAGAAAATGAGTTAATATTGTCACAAACCAGACTTCTGCTGGAGGAAGGGAGATAAAAACTTTAAAAAGGATGCAAGCAGGAAATATCTTGTAGAGTTGGAATGGAATTAGAAGTATCAGTATGCACTCACAATTTCTACAAAATTAAGGAAAAATAATTGGAATGTGGACTAGAAAGTATTAAATATATCTGTATGTATGTATATATGTATATGTTTACATTAATGCATACACAGATTATATTTTATTCTACTAGAAAGTATTATTTGTATAGAGAAAATGAGAGATATCTGTATAACTACTGATTAAGAAACGATCCCAGATTGGGATTGACGTATACACACTACTATATATAAAATAGATAACTAATAAGGACCTACTGTAGAGCACAGGGAACTCTACTCAATACTCTGTAATGGCCTATATGGGAAAAGGATCTAAAAAAGAATGGATATATGTATATGTATAACTGATTCAGTTTGCTGTACACCTGAAACTAACACAACATTGTAAATCAACTATACTCCAATAACAAAAAAAAAAAAGAAATGATCCCTAAAAAGTTGTTTTCAAAGTAACCAGGAATTTAACTAAGTGTTCCTTCTTTTAGTATCTTTTTTAACTTTTTAAATCTTTTATTTATTATTTTTCTTCTCTTTTTTTAAAAAAATATTTATTTATTTATTTTAGCTGTGCCGGGTCTTAGTTGCGGCATGTGGAATCTTCATTGCAGCACATTTAGTTGCGGCATGCAGGCTTCTTAGTTGCGGCATGCACGTGGGATCTAGTTCCCCAACCAGGGATTGAACCCAGGCCCCTTGCATTGGGAGCACGCAGTCTTACCCACTGGACCACCAGGGAAGTCCCTAAAATAGCCTTTTATTTTTGAAACCGTACATGTTTTCATATGTTAGAAAGTAGTGTAGAAGTTATGGGGTTTTTTTTATGTTAGAAGTAGTGTAGTTTATTGGTTAATAGAATGAGTTTTGAAGTCAGAGAGTCTGTGCTTAAATCCCAGCTTTTTCAGTTATTAGCTATGTGATCTCAATCAAGTTATTTAATCTCTATGAACCTTGGATACCTGATCTATAAAATGAGAGTAATAGTTGTGTTACTCACAGGGTTGTGTACATAGAGTGCCCAGCATACTGTAGTTGCTCAATATCTAACAGGTATTATTGCTGTTGTGTGTAATTATTATTACTGAGTGATCCAAGTCATATAGTTATGGTATATTGCTTATTCCACAAGTAAGAAAAATAAATAGGGCTTTGTGCCTAATTCAGGTACCCAGAAGAAACAATCACATAACTTATCTATTCTCATGTTATGTATTCACACACATTCTGGGAAGTCTTAACTAAAGTCTCAAAATATTGATATTTTAAAATTGTCTAACACTTGCTATAACTCCATAGGAGAGGAAATCAACATAAGAAATGTTTTGTATTTTGGGCTTTTAATCGGAATGGTTTAGTTACTAATGGAGCAATAAGTTGTCACTTCTGGGCTGAAGGTATCCTTCAGGAGATAAAGGATAACCGCTCTGGGGCGGTAAAGATCCCAGAGTCAGCCATCTTGTGTTTGAGTCCTAGAACTGCCTTTTCTCATTGTAAGACCTTGGGCAAATCACTTAAATTCTTTATATATCAGTTTCCTCATCTGCAAGATCTGGATAATATTGTCTATTCATAGGATTATTATGAGGATCAAATGAGAAGGGGTGTGAACATGCTTTTGTACACAGTGAGGTGCTACACAGTATATCAGATGGTATTATACATTTTGTGGCACAAACCTCAAAGACGACAAGGGAAAATGGTTCTAGTGTACTTTGACTTGGTTTTATAAACTATGATTTTGTTACTTACTGAATGCCAATAGTATTCTCTGTAGCTATTCAAAAATAGATTTATGAGATATCAATGTAGTCCATGAACTGTAGAGTGCTTTTGCACTTTGTCCCTTCTTTCACCTTTCCCTGAGCAGCCTGTTGAAAGTGAATTATCTTTTGGTAAGAAAATAATTACTGTGAGAAAAGAAGTCCCACAAACAAAATCTACTAAGATTTTTGTTGATCACTTGGAAAGCAATTTACCTACAAATAAAAACGAGGGTAGCCAAATCAGTATATGCTTTTTTGGGCTCCAGAATTATTGATACTATCCATTAGCATATGATCCAGAAATGGATATAAAGTCTATATTGTTGGCTTACATTTCAAATATTTCTCTGTTTTGTTTTTTGGGTTTTTTTTGCGGTACGCGGGCCTCTCACTGTTGTGGCTTCTCCCGTTGCTCTGGATGCGCAGGCTCAGCGGCCACGGCTCATGGGCCCAGCCGCTCCGCGGCATGTGGGATCTTCCTGGACCGGGGCACGAGTCCGCGTCCCCTGCATCAGCAGGCGGACTCTCAACCACTGTGCCACCAGGGAAGCCCCTTCTCTGTATTTCTTAAGACACTACCTCAAAGTGCCAAGAAAACTGGGTGTGAAATTTTAAAATGTACTTATCAACCTTTTTTTTTATGTATGTGAGTCTAATCTATGTCATAGATTCATTTAAATTGCCTGGTTATTTATGTATTTTGTGGATAAAGGCTACCTGTCCCCTCTAAATGACAAGATCTTGTTACAATTTATTCATTTATTTAGTAGATTTACCTAGTTCCTTTGATCTCTAGTTCATCCTTATTCATTTAGGAGGTAATGAAAAATAAAGTATGATACATTTTTCTATGTAACTTTCTGTTTTGGTTCATCCTGTTTCACATTTTAATTTAGATGACAAATAAAAAGCATGTTTGAGTCACTTGCTAAGTCAAACTTCCCGGATTCAAGTTTTCTCATGACAGCAATTACAGTTTATGAATTCCTAAACTCTAGTCTATAAAAATAACAAGCTTTATTTTTCATTCTCAACTCTTCAGAAAACTCTACCAAACCTCAGTTGTTCTCAGATGACATTCCTGAATCTATGGTTGAAATTTTAAATGTACATATTTTCCCGCAATGACACATATTTTAAGAAGCACTTAGGAACATTTGAAAAACTTCTTTAATGATTCATCAGACTTCCCTCAGCCTCTGTATCCCAGGAAGTCTGTGCCGTCTTTTTGCTCAGTAATTAGATATAGGGGTTGGGGTAGTGGCTGGAGACTGAGTGATGTGGTTACAAAAGAGTCACTTGTAAACTAAATAGCTAAAAAATAAACAACTAAGATTTCCCAGGTCGACCTGCATTTGACTTCAAGTCATTCTGTTTAGGTCCAAATGTAGTTTGACAAAGAAATTGGAAGCAGGTAGAAGGTATATAGACCTTATACAATCCCACAGGTAAGAAAGAGAAAAAGCACTTTCATATCGTCATAGACTCTTCAGGTCTGGAAGGATTAATGAGAATTAAAGGTCATCCACTCAAGTCACCCATGTGATGCTAGAGTCTCCTTTACAGTACCTTGCCAAATCTTTATCTAGCTTCTGTTTGGATACTTGCAATGACAGTTAACTCACTATCTCAGAAGGCAGAGAGTTCCATTTTTCTTACATTGATGCAAAATCTGTAGTTTCCAGCCGTTTGTTTTAGTTCTACTCCCTGAGGCCATTCAGAAAATGTCTAATGCCTCTTCCACATGACAGTCCTGCAAATATTTGAAGACAGCTCTCATACCCGCCATGCTATGTCTTCTCTAGGCTGAACATCCCTAGTTTCTTCAAATGTTCTTCCTAGGACAGTGGAGGAGCTTAATAAATATTTGTGGGATGAATAAACAAGTGGTTTCTTTCCTTTGAATATATTCTGTTTTGACTACATCACTTTAAAATTAATATTTATGGGTTACTTACTATATGTTACTTCATTTAATTTTCACAACGACCTTATTATTATCTCTATCTTACAGTTAAGGAAACTGAGACACAGAGAGGTTAAGTAACTTACCCAAGGTCACAGAATTAAAAGTAGACAAAACTGGAATGTGAAGTAGGGAAGTTGTGACAGTAAAACCCACATCACACTATTCTGCATTCTTGAAAGTGTTGCTCAGAAATGAACACCAATACCTTAGGTGTGGCCCAAAGTAAGTATGGCTATGATCTCCTTTTCAGTTATTATATATCCACGAATGTAGCCTAACATCAATTGAATGTTTGGAGGGGACAATTCATATTATCGGCACACATTAAGCTCACTCTTTCAAAGTGACAGCATTCTCAACCTGTACTCATGCAGTTGGCTTTTTGAGCTCAAAT
Organism: Delphinus delphis; assembly: GCF_949987515.2. Taxonomy (NCBI): domain Eukaryota; kingdom Metazoa; phylum Chordata; class Mammalia; order Artiodactyla; family Delphinidae; genus Delphinus; species Delphinus delphis. The sequence continues at coordinate 14,245,493 of NC_082704.1, read as the reverse complement.
ATATGACCTTATATTTTGCCCCTGTAAAGTTTCATCTTTCTTGATTCATTCAGTCTCTGTAACTTGTCAATATCTCTTTGAGTTCTAATCTTGCTATCTAATGTAGTTATCATTCCCCCAGGTTTGCATTTGCTGAAATACAAGGGGCCGGTCATGCTCTCTCTATTTTCTTGAGAAGACCGATGAACAGAGGAAGGCTGCAGAAAGAACCCTGTGGCAAACCACTAGAAACATCCTTCCTCTCCCCTCCCCAGACATTAGGGGGGTGGGACTGAAAGTTCCAACCCTCTAATCCTGGTTGGTTCCTCTGACACTGCACCCACCCTTAGGTGAGTTCCAAATTCACTCATTAACATACAAAACACAGCTTTATGGCTCTTATCACTTAGGAAGTTCCAAGGGTTTGGAGCTCTGTGCCAGAGATGGGGATGAAGACCGAATACATATTTTTTATTTTAAATCGCAGTATCACAGTATATTTTACCACACTTTAAAAAAAACAGTCCGCCCATATTTCTCCACTTGTTAAAGAGCCCTTGTCAAATGTCTTGCTGAAGTCTAGAGAGGCCATATGTCTACACTTTATGATCAACCAATTTGGTAATCCAATTCAACCTGCCTAAATTATGCTGTCAAAGAAAGAAACGAAGTTAGTTTGATATCTGTATCTATATCTATCAATATATAGATATATCCTCCTCTCCTCTCCTGTATATAAATATAATCAGATTATATATAAACATATCATATCAGTTGGTCCCTTCTTTATCCAAATAAAGAATTCCCTGGCAGTCAGTGGTTAGGACTTGGCGTTTTCACTGCCAAGTTTCAATCCCTGGTCGGGAAACTAAGATCCCACAAGCCAAATGGTAAAAAAAATTCAAAAACATTTTCCTTTAATAATCCTTGCTAGAATTAACCATTGTATTAATAACAAATTATTTTTAAGGAATCTACCTTCTTCTCTTTGGGGGGAAAGCTCTATAGTATATTAAGCATCAAACAGATAACATTTATTATTCAGACTCTTACTTTGCGTACTAGGTATATTCTCATTTTACATATGGAAAAAACTGAGGCTCTGAGAATTATTTATCTGACTCAACCAAGGCCACACAGTAGTAAATGTCAGAGTCAGGATTCATCACACTGTTGTCTGGTTCTAATGTCCACATTTACTCCTCCAAGCTACTTTGCCTACTTCCACCCCTGCTGAACACCTCTTTTCTCCAACAATTCCTCAATCAGAGAAGAAAGAAGCACAGTGAGAGTTGAAGAGATATTCCTCTTCTACGTCATCCATCAAATTGCAACATTAGCCCTAAGCACCAGCTGTATACCTTTCTTAATCTTCCTTCTCCGTCTTCTCTGACTATAAATTCCCTAAGAGTGGTTTATTGTTTCTTTGTTTTTTTTGGTTTTTCTTTGTTGTTGTTGTTTTCAACATTTATTGCAAGTCTCAGATCATTAGAGCTCCTTCTTGTCATTATTCATCATGAACTGTGACACCCTCTTGTATATTTTTCCTTGCATATGTGTCCTTGCCTTCCAGTTTTCATTCACTCACTCATTCAATCAGTAAACCTTAACTGAGTACCATATGGGTTAAGCTTTGAGACTATGGTGGTAAACATGATGGGCAGGGTTCTTGTCCTCATGGAGTTTATAGTCAAATGAGAAAGACAGTTGAGAAGGTATTTATATTGCAATGTGAAAAGTGCTGTGATAAGTGTAAACCACTGAGTTCTGTGAAACACAGAGGAGAGAAAACTAACCTTAACCCAATTAAGGATGCACAGTGGGGCGAGCAGAGGTAGGGAAGGCAGGGCCATAGAAATCTTCCAGGAATTGACATACGAATTGAATTTTAAGGGATAAGTAATAAGCTTGGAGAAAAGGGTAGGGACATGGATTCACAGCAGAGAGACTAACACGTTCAAAGCCCAGGAAAGAAAAGAAAGCCGGATTATTTCAGGAAATATGAATAATGTGGTATGGCTAGACTAGAGAGTGGAAGCAGAGGAATACTTTATTTTGAAGGTGGAAACAGTCATCTGGATCACAATCATGAAGAACCTTGTAAGCTATGCTAAGGTTATAGAAGTGTTTGATTTTAAGCAGAGGAATCATGTGATGACATACGTGTTTATTTTATAATCAATCTGGAAGCAAGGTGGCGAATAAATTGGGTGGGGGAAGAAAGAGTGAAAGTGTGAAGACCATTGAAGAGAATGCCACACGGGGTGAGAAGCTAAAAAGAGAAAAACCTCTTAAAATCAAAGCAGAGTTTTCTAGAGTCTCCTGGTTCTCAAGAGGCAAAGATCAGCATTAAGGACTATCCAGGGGGAGGGCTCTGGTTACGTTGCAGGCCCTGGAGGGCTATGCTCTAGAAACAAGGGAGAACCAAAGCACTAGCAAACTGCAAACCACCCTTAATCAGCTCAGTCTTTGCTTGGGCTAAAATGATTGATTATCCATTCTATCTGCCTAGCAGAGAAAAGGATGGACACTTTCTGAAGGAAAAGAACATCAACAGGAGTCAGAGTCTCTACAGTTTTTATACACAATGTCCAGCATTTAACTAAAAATTACTGTGTGCCATGAGAAAAAACAGACTGTAGAAACAGACCCACAGAGGATCTACAAATTAGAGTTAACAGACAAGGACTGTAAAATAACGGTGATTAACGTGTGAGAGAAAATAGATGATAAGATGGAGAATTTCACCAGCGACTTGGAAGCTGTAATAAAGAATCAAGGTGGTGGAGTAGGAGTCCCCAGGATCCATCCTCCCATACAGATGAACAGTTAGACAGCTAATCACAAACAAAAACAGCTCTGGGAGAGCTCTTGGAGTCCACTTGAGAAACTTCAGCAACACAGTAGAACAAAAAGAAACCTGAGAATAATCACACAGAAAAAGGAAAAACAGCTTCATTTCGCCTGCATCATCCCATCCTCCAGGCTGACACTGCTCAGTGCCAAGAGGGAACTCCCCAGCTAGAAAGAGTTCCCTCACCAAGAAAGGGAGAGCAAGGTGAATGACCAGCTTTTCCAGCCTTTCAGGGCACTACATGAAGGACTCACTTTGGTTTCACCCCACCCAGAGACCAGCAAAACTGAGATGGCTGGGAACAAGGAAGAAGGGCAGGGGCTAGCAGCCTCAGCCACATAGTGGGGACAACAGCAGTTCCCTGTGACCTGCTTTGCAGAAGACCCCAGTAGCTTCTGCCACTGGGCAGCATAGTTTTCACCGGCTTTCGCCCCACGGGTTACCATGTTGGAAGACACCAGCCATTGGAGTCCCTCCCTGCTAGCTCCCTACCTAAACCCCTGTAGCTGATCCCTGCCATTATGTACACACTCAAGGCTAACCTCTCCAGCTGTTCAACTGCATGTCCCCAGCCCAACTTCCAACACCAACCTCCATGGCCATGCACACCCCTGTGGTGGGATCCTGCAGCACTGGTGCAGCTACTATAGAAAGCAGGGTGGAGGTGCCTCAAAATATTAAAAATAGAACTACCATATGATCCAGCAATCCCACTCCTGGGTATATCCAAAGGAAAGAAATTTACTATCTCGAAGACATATCTGCTCCCCCATGTTCATTGCAGCATTATTTAGAATAGCCAAGACATGGAAACAAACTAAGTATGCATCAGCAGATGAATGGATAAAGAAAATGTGATTGATATATAATATATATATATATATATATATAATGGAATACTATTCAGCCATAAAAAGAAGGAAACCCTACTATTTGTGACATGGATGGATCTTGAGGGCATTATGCTAAGTGAAATAAGTTAGACAGAGAAAGACAAATACTGTAAATCTCGTATATGGCATCTAAAAATATCAAAGTCATAGAAACAGAGAGCAGATTGATGGTTACCGGGGCTGGGGTGGTGGAGAAATAGGAAGATGTTGGTGAAAAGATACTAACTTCCAGCTATAAGATGAATGCGTTCCAGGAATGTAATGTACAGCATGGTGAGTGTAGTTAACAATACTGTATTGTAAACTTGAAAGTTGCCATGAGTAAATCTTGTGTTGTTGCCATAATGACAACAGTAACAACAAAATGGTAAATGTGTGAGGTGATGGATGTGTTAAACTTATCATGGTAAACATTTTGTAATATATACATGTATCAGACTTCCCTGGTGGCCCAGTGGTTAAGAATCTGCCTGCCAATGCAGGGGACACGGGTTCGATCGCTGGTCCGGGAAGTTCCCGCATGCCGTGGAGCAACTAAGCCCGTGCGCCACAACTACTGAGCCTGAGCTCTAGAGCCCGCGAGCCACAACTACTGAGCCCGCATGCCACAACTACTGAAGCCCAAGCTCCTAGAGCCCATGCTCTGCAACAAGAGAAGCCACCGCAATGAGAAGCCCGTGCACCGCAACAAAGAGTAGCCCCTGCTCGACACAACTAGAGAAAGCCCACGCACAGCAACAAAGACCTAATGCAGGACTTATATATATAAGATATATATTAAAAAAATATATACATATATGTATATAAAATATGTATATATATACATGTATCAAATCATATACAATATATGGAAATATATATATATATAAATATATATATACACGTATCAAATCATCACATTGTACACCTTAAACCTGCACAATATTTTATGTCAATTATATTTCAGTAAAGCTGGAAGAAAAGAATCAAATGGAAATTATAGAACTGAAAGCTAATATCTGAAATTAAGAAGTAACTAGAAACATTTACAAACAAAATAGACCTGACAGAACACAGGATCAGTGAATTGATAGACAGTTAACTACATAGCACCTAAATCGTAGTACTGAGAGAAGAAAAGAATAAAAAATAGAGAAAAGAACAAACAGACATGTGGCACACATAGTCTGTTTGTTCGACAAATTCGACAAAATGTCAAATATACATGTAATTTAAGTCCCAGAAGGAGAGGAGAGAGAACAAATCGGGCAGAACTAATATTTGAAGCGATTATGGATGAGTATTTTCCAAAATTGAGTAAAGACACTAATATACAGATGCAACCACACACAGGCTAAAATTGCAGAGTAAAATTGCAGAAGTCAGAGACTAAGTCTTAAAAGCAACCAAAGAGAAAAAGACAAATTACCTTCCAAAAAAGCAAAAGAAGTCTTAAAAATGACTTCCCCAGCCCAACCTGGAACATTTTGACAATGACTCCCCTAAAATCAGGGTTACATTTATGAGTATGCCTTTAGTTCTTTTTCTGACAATTGCAACTTACTGTCAACCCAGTCACTTTCTCTCTGTGTTACTGACATTTCCATATTATCAGCAGATTCTCTAGAATGAGGTCCATGCTCAATGGGAGTATGGTATGGTGGAAATAGTAGGGCTCTGCCTCTAACAAGCTCTGTGACCTTGGACACGTTCACTAACTAAGCTCTTTAAACCTTGGTGATGTTTCTCATCTGTAAAATTCAGACAGTATCCACCTTGTGGGGTTAGTGTGGCGGTTATGTGAGAAATGCTTTTAGCACAGTACCTGTTATAATATAGGAATTCTGTGAAAGGCAGCCGGTATCCTCTTTTTTATTTAACATCTTTATTGGAGTATAATTGCTCTACAATGGTCTGTTAGTTTCTGCTTTATAACAAAGTGAATCAGCCATACATATACATATATCCCCATATCTCCTCCCTCTTGCGTCTCCCTCCCTCCCACCCTCCCTATCCCACCCCTCCAGGCAGTCACAAAGCACCAAGCTGATCTCCCTGGGCTATGCAACTGCTTCCCACTAGCTATCTATTTTACATTTGGTAGCGTAGATGTGTCCATGCCACTCTCTCACTTCGTCCCAGCTTACCCTTCTGCTGCCTGTGTCCTCAAGTCCATTCTCTACGTCTGTGTCTTTATTCCTGTCCTGCCCCTGGGTTCATCAGAACCATTTTTTTTTAGATTCCATATATATGTGTTAGCATACCGTATTTGTTTTTCTCTTTCTGACTTACTTCACTCTGTGTGACAGACTCTAGGTCCATCCACCTCACTACAAATAACTCAATTTCGTTTCTTTTTATGGCTGAGCAATATTCCATTGTATGTATGTGCCACATCTTCTTTATCCGTTCATCTGTTGATGGCCACTTAGGTTGCTTCCATGTCCTGGCTATTGTAAATAGAGCTGCAATGAATATTTTGGTCCATGACTCTTTTTGAATTATGGTTTTCTCAGGGTATATGCTCAGTAGTAGGATTGCTGGGTCATATGGAAGTTCTATTTTTAGTTTTTTAAGGAACCTCCATACTGTTCTCCATAGTGGCTGTATCAATTTACATTCCCACCAACAGTGCAAGAAGGTTCCCTTTTCTCCACACCCTCTCCAGCATTTATTGTTTGTAGATTTTTTGATGATGGCCCTTCTGACTGGTGTGAGGTGATACCTCATTGTAGTTTTGATTTGCATTTCTCTAATGATTATTGATGTTGACCATCCTTTCATGTGTTTGTTGGCAATCTGTATATCTTCTTTGGAGAGATGTCTATTTAGGTCTTCTGCCCATTTTTGGATTGGGCTGTTTGTTTTTTTGATATTGAGCTGCATGAGCTGCTTGTATGTTTTGGAGATTAATCCTTTCTCAGTTGCTTCATTTGCAAATATTTCTCCCATTCCGAGGGTTGTCTTTTCCTCTTATTTATGGTTTCCTTTGCTGTGCAAAGGCTTTTAAGTTTCATTAGGTCCCATTTGTTTATTTTTGTCTTTATTTCCATTTCTCTAGGAGGTGGGTCAAAAGCATCTTGCTGTGATTTATGTCATAGAGTGTTCTGCCTATGTTTTCTTCTAAGAATTTTATAGTGTCTGCCCTTACATTTAAGTCTTTAATCCATTTTGAGTTTAATTTTGTGTGTGGTGTTAGGGAGTGTTCTAATTTCATTCTTTTACATGTAGCTGTCCAGTTTTCCCAGCACCACGTATTGAAGAGGCTGTCTTTTCTCCATTGTATCAGCCAATATCTTCTTTCAAGATGGAGCATTTTCAGCAGAGCAGGCAAAGTGTTTACGAAATGTTTCACTTTCAGCAGGAGAAGCAACTGCAACCATCTGATGGTAAAGAAGATGATGGTGATGACGATGATGACTTTAACTGCCATTTATTGGAGCACTTACTATGTGCCAGTTTACCTTTATTTACCCCAATAGCAACCCTATAAAACCAGTACTATTGTCATTCCCATTTTACAGTTGGGGAAATTGAGGCTTAAGGAGGATAAGCAACATGCTTAAAGTGGAAATGGCAGAGCCCAGATCCAAACCAATATGTCCCCACCTTTGAAGTTGTGCTTGGGATGTTAGATGACCCCCACCACTCATTTATGCGAGGCTGGCCATGGCTCTTGGCAAGACTATCTACATGATCCATCTGGAAGGCCTTTGTCACACCCCACAGTGATACTGCTTCCATGCCTCCTTCCACTAGCCTGGCCCAGTTTTCTCCGTAGTTCCTTCATTCTCTGCTTTTTGGACTTGTCCGCAACTGGATACCTCTGAAGTCTCAAAATATGACATTTCCTTAGGATTTTTTTTTTATGTGGTGAGCATTCTACTAGGTTGAACTTCCCTTTCCCACTTTTCACTTGTCTCAATGACATCTTGGTCCAATCCTACCAGTTTCTAACCCCTTCAATGAGTAACAGAGTTTCATTTTAGTAATTAAGATTCAGTCATGCTGATTTCTAAGCTTCAGCCTTTGATTTCATACAAAGGTCTCTGTTCTCAGGGCAGAGTTCCCAACATGGGTCTAGAGCAGAGTAGGGGGTTTCCTTCTCTCTTGTCTCTCTTCCCTCTTCTGCAACGAGAACTTTAGGGTTGAGATAGGAAGGAGGAAGAAAAATACAGACTGTCATTTGCCTGACTGTGGTGAGGTTCCTCTCTGCTATTTATGAGCCATCATTACAGGACAGTAGATTTTAATGATCCCCAATGGGGTGTATACCCCTAGGGGAGGTGCAAGATACTCCACTGGGTACTATAAGAGAATATTAGAACTTGTAACAATAGTTTTTAATCCAAAGAAATTTTTAAAAGTCAGCTTCACTAATGTTTAATATGCAAACTGACATCAGCACCTTCCCTGGATCCATATATCAGATGGTCACAAACAAGGCCTGGAGGATTCGTGGGTAAGAGGGGAGTTCCACAAAGCAAATGACTTGCAGCGGTGCTCTCCCGCATTTCTTAGCCTTTTAGTTTTGCAGTTTACCTGTGGAGGGTTAAATATGTTTATGCATAATGTTATCTAATTTGAGCTAAACCAACTTTAATGTAATGGACAAAATGTTTCAGAAGATCTTTGCAAGGAAGCCATGGGTTGAAGTGAATGCTAATAATGCAAACACAAACAAAGAAAACGGCGGAGCAGAGGTTTCCCATCCTCCCAATATAAACACATCTTCATCTCTGTTTCAAGGTGAAGACTGAGACACTCTAATCAGATGCAACAGAAAGTCAGGCAAAAGTTTTTCTAATTCTCAAGGAGACAATTCGAAATACCGAGTTACATTCACATCTTACGTCGTCTGCTTTATCACACAGTCCCATTCTACACATTTCAATATAAATAGTTAAAACATAAGCATCTCTCCTGATGCATTACTGTTGCCTGCTTCCTTTATTCTTTGATATAATATAAATAGATGGAGGAAGGGAAGGATTCCAAGATGATTTCAAAGTATCAGTCCTGGGTGACTGGATGAGTTGTGATGTGGAAAGTTAACAATGAAATGGTAGGTGATGCTTTTGAGCAAGTAAAACCTGAGGTCAGAAGAAGACATCTAAGAAAAAACTGAATAAAACAAACATACACAGAGACAAACACAGTGCATTTAGAGATATATACTTAAAGCATTGCATTTTGAAGAACTTGAAAAATTGGATTTATAAATTCAAATCTCTATAAATGGAAGTATATTGCCCCAACACACCAAAGCAATGTGCTATATGACACTTAAAAAAATACAGATATTCAATCCTGAGTGCATTTATAAACAATAACACATTTTGAGGGAAAGGTTTCAGTTCCAAATTGGTGGTGCATGAAAAAGTGTAAACACCATGCCATTTTAATTATACAATTTGCAAATAAAATATTGCATTTAAAAAAAAACCCTGACTTCTCAACAGAAACCATAGAAGCCAAAACACAGTGGTGTTATTATAGTGTGAAAGAAAATGACTTGCCAAAGCAAAAATCCACAACCAGTGAAAATATTCTTGAAAAATGAAGGTGCCATACTTATGTCAGACAAATAAAATCTGAGTGAATTTATAGTCAGCAAGGCTACACTAAAGGGAATTCTTTAGAGAGAAGGAAACAATCCCAGATGGATACTAAAAACACAGGAAAGAATGAAGAGCTATGGACAAGTAAAGATATGAGTAAAAACAGATCGATTTAATTGTACAAAACAGTAATAGTAATGCTTAGTATGGTTTAAAATATATAGAGAATTAAAATGCATGACAGGGATTTCCCTGGTGGTCCAGTGGTAAAGAATCTACCTTGCAATGCAGGGGACACGGGTTCGATTCCTGGTCAGGGAACTGAGATCCTACATGCTGCAGGGCAACTAAGCCCACGTGCCACAGCTACTGAGCTCATGTGCCTCAACTAGAGCCCGCATGTGGCAAACTACAGAGCCCATGGGCTCTGGAACCCCCGCACCACAACTACAGACCCCATGTGCCCTGGAGCCTGCGCGCCACAACTAGAGAGAAGCCCTCCCGCCACAATGAAAGATCCCACATGCCTCAACGAAGATTCCACATTTCACAACTAAGACCTGATGCAGCCAAAAATAGATTAAATAAATAAATAATAAATATTTAAAAAAAATAAACAAAATGCGTGAAAACACCATGGAGTTTGGGTGGGGTTCATTCCAATCTCTAACTTCAGGGTTAGGCATGTCATACAGATGTGGCCAATAAAATGATGATTGGTTGAGTGAGGGGTATATGACCAAACAGGAACCCGTAACAAACCAGCAAGCACCAACCCTGAAACTTTAGCTGGAAGTATTATGGTATAGGCATTTTTTTCCACTGGGGTTGCTAAGCAGCAGGTTGCAAGCCTTGAGATTCCAAGGCTTAATATAACAGTGGGATGGCCTATCTGAAATGAATCCAGAACAGAAGGAAGCAGAGATGATAGACGGACAGATGTTTATTTTGGATTTAAGATCCTGGATCCACCCATACCTGAAGTTAGCCTATCTCTGAAATTTGCAATTATGTGTATTAATTAAGTTCCTTTTTAAAAGTATGAATACAATAATGCAAAATGGGAGTGTAAATGGAGTTAAAGAACCTTCAGATTATAACATTATTGGTAAAGTAGAAAAGAAATAATTTGTATTAGGCTGCAATAAGTCAAGGATGCACGTGCAACCTCTAAGGCAACCACTAAAAGAATGACAAAAGAATGTACAAGTGGGGACTTCCCTGGTGCTCCAGTGGTTAACAATCCACCTGCTAATGCAGGGGACAAGGGTTCGAGCCCTGGTCCAGGAAGACCCCACATGCTGCAGAGCAACTAAGCCCGCGAGCCACAACTACTGAGTCCGCGTGCCACAACTACTGAACTCTGTATGCCTAGAGCCCGTGTTCCGCAACGAGAAGCCACTGCAGTGAGAAGCCCACGCACCACAACGAAGAGTAGCCCCCCACTCGCCACAACTAGAGAAAGCCCGTGCACAAGCAACGAAGACCCAATGCAGCCAAAAATAAATAAATAAATGAACAAATTTATAAAAAAATAAAGTGTAGAATGTGATGATCATACATATATATCATTGTAGAATGATACCAAGATCAAGATAATTAACACATCCCTTCACTTTACATAGTTATCACAGTTATCTTTTTTGTGTGTGTGGTGAGAATGCTCTCAGCATCTTTCAAGTGTACAATACTGTATTATTAACTATAGTAACCATGCTCTATATTAGATCCCCAGAACATATTCTTCTTATAACTGAAAATATGTACCCTTTGACTTGTATCACCTCATTTTCCCCTCCTGCAAAGCTTTGGCAACCACCATTCTGTTTTCTGTTTCTTTGAAATCAGATTTTTAAAAAAGATTCCGACATATATACACTACCGAATGTAAAATAGTTGGCTGGTGGAAACCAGCAGCATAGCACAGGGAGATCGGCTCAGTGCTTTGCGCTGACCTAGAGGGGTGGGATAGGAAGGATGGGAGGGAGGCTCAAGAGGGAGGATATGGGGACATGTGTATGCATGTGGCTGATTCACTTTGTTGTACAACAGAAACTAACATAGTATTGTGAAGCAATTATACTCCAATAAAGATCTATTAAAAAAAAGATCCATATGCAGTGATACCATGTAATATTTGTCTTTCTCTGTCTGGCTTATTTCACTTAGCATAATGCCCTCCAGATTCATCCATGTTGTTGAAAATGGCAGGATTTCCTTCTTTTTATAGCTAAATGATATTCCATTTCAATGAATATCCAATGAATGGATAAGGAAAATGTGACATTTTGTTTATCCATTCACTGATGAAGGACATTCAGGTTGTTTCCTTATCTTGGCTATTGTGAGTAATGCTTCAATGAACATGGGGTTGTAGCTATCTCTTGGAGACTGATTTCAATTCCTTTGACCCAATGCAGCCAAAAAAAAAAAAGAATGTACAAGCAACAAGCTAATAGAAGAGAAAATCTGAATAACAACAACAAAGATTAACGTAAAGGAAAGCAAAAAAGGAAAGAGAAGGGAACATAAAACAGCTGAATCAAACAGAAGAAAAACAGCGGGAGGCAAAAATCCAAACATATTTCTAATTTCATTAAAGTTGAGTGGACCAGTGATGAAAATGTTCAAAAATTGATTGTGGTAATGGTTGCACAACTCTATGAATATACTAAAAGCCATTGAATTGTACAGTTTAAATGGGTGAATTGTGTAGTATGTGAATTATATCTCAATAATTTTTAAAAAGTGAATGGACTAAATATACCAATCAAAAGGTCAAAATTGTCAGACTGGATAAAAATAAAACTCAACTACATACAGCTTACAAAAGATACACCTTAAATATAAGTTGAAAGTTAAAGAATGAAAAAAGATATATCCTGCAATCACTAACCACTAGAAAGCTGATGGAGCTGTACTAATACCAGCTGTACTAATACCAGTACATGATGAGAGATAGAGAAGAATATTTTGTAAAAATAAAAGAATCAAATGACTAGGAGAATATTACAAATTCTAAAGCCATATGCACCCATAATAGATAAAAAGCAAAAACTGTTCGAGCTGAAAGGTAAAATAGACAAATCCACAGCCACAGTAAGAACAATCTGATAGATGGAGAGCAAATCTTTAAAAATACAACATTCATTCATGATTAGGAAAAAACCACTCATAGCACATTAGTAATAGAAAGGAACTCTTTTAATCATATAAAGTGTATCTACAAAAAAAACACCCCAGATCAAACATCATGCTTAATGATGAATTATTGAAAATTTTCTCCCTGAGGTCAGGACTGAGACAAGGAAGTCTGTTATCACAACTTCTATTCAACAAAGCTTGGAGTCCAGTGGCAATAACACAGGAAAAAGCAATAAAGAGTATATGGTAGGAAAGGAAGAAAGAAAACTGTCATTATTTACAACAACATGAGTTGCACTAAAAAAAAAAAAAAACAACTCCAAAAGAATCTGCAGAAAATCTATTAGAATTAATAAGCAAATTTAGTAAAGCTACTTGATAGTTTATATCTAAAAAATCAAGAGTATTTCTATATAATAGCATCAAGTAAATATGAAATGAAATTTTTAAAGATACCATTTACAGTAGTATCAACAACATCAAACAACTAGGAATAAATCTAACAAAAGATGCCCAAGAGCTTTAAACTGAAAACTAAATAATACTGAGAAAATTTTTAAAAAAGACAAAAAATAGAGTGATACACCTTGTTTATGGATTACACAACTCAATATGGTAAAGATGTCAGTTCTCCCCAAATTGATCCATAAACTCAATGTAATCAAAATCCCAACAGGTTGCTTTTATTCCACTAAGAAATTGACACATTGATTATAATATTTATATGGAAAAGCAAAGGGTCAGGAATAGTCCAGACACATTGTGGATCTAAATGAGAATGATACATCAACAAAACTTCTACAAGAAAGTAAAGAAGAATATTTTTATGACCTTGGCAAAATTAGTGATTTCTTGAAGAAGACCAAAGGCATCAACCATAAAATAAACAATGTGGAAAGGAATAGGTGTGCCTCTGTTCCCATAAAACTTTACAGACACTGAACTTTGACTTTCATGTTATTCTTTAGAAATCATTATTAATGTATAAAATTAAATTTACAAATTATTTTATAAAATAAATTTCACAAAAATGTTTACCAAGTAAAGTTTTACAAAATATTTTTCAAAAAGGAAAAAGTTCATAAACTGGACTACATTAAATTTAAGAGATTCTGTTGATTAAGAGAGTAAAAAGCAAAGCACAAAGTGGGAAATGATATTTGTATATTATATAACTGACAAAGGGCTTGCTTTTATCCAAAATATATAAAGAATTCGTACAAATAATTATGAAGGCAGCAGAAAAATGGAGAAAAGACTTGAAGAGGTGTTTCTCTTTTAGCACTGCTTTAGCTACATCCCACAGATTTTGATACATTGTATTTTTCATTGTAATTCATTTAAAATATCTTCTAATTTACCCTCAGATTTTCTCTGACTCATGGATCATAGGGAAATCTGTTGCTGAATTTCTAAGAGCTTGGAAGTTTTTCTTTTGTTGTTGTTATCTTGGTTTCTAGTTTTATTCCGTTATGGTCAGAGAAATTTTCAATTCTATCAAATTTGTTTTGTTTTATCACCTAGAATATAGTCTAGCAGGCTCACCTTACAAGAAATACTAAAGGAAGTTCTTCGGACTGAAAGCAAGTGACCCCAGAAGGTAATCTGAATCTACATGAAAAAAAAAAAAGAGCCCTAGTAAAGGTAATTAAGTAACTATAAAAGACAGTACAAATCCATATTTCATCTCCTTTCTTCTCTTCATTAATTTAAAGAGCAACTGTATTAAGCAATATGTGTATGATTGTATTGTTGTGCCTGTAACATGTAAAAACGTAATACATTTGACAATAACAGCACAAAGGAGGTGGGCGGAGGCAAGTTGTATTGGGGTTAGGAAATGATACCAGATGGCTACTCAAATCCACAGCACAGATGAAGAGGACTAGAAACAGCAAATAAGAAGGTAAATGTAGCAAACTCTATAAATATATACTTTGTCTCTTTTCTTTTTAAAATATTAATTAATTAATTAATTAATTTGGCTGTGCCTGGTCTTAGTTGCCACATGTTGGATCTTCTTTTAGGATCTTTTTTTAGTTGCATCATGCAGGCTCTTAGCTGCGGCATGTGGGATCTAGTTCCCTGACCAGGGATCAAACCCGGGACCCCTGCATTGGGAGCGCAGAGTCTTAACCACTGGACCACCAGGGTAGTCCCTGTCTCTTTTCTTTTCTCAGCTTCTATACTACACATAAAATTATATAAAGTAATAATTGTAACATTGCATGTTTGGGTTTGTAACATATATAGATGTGATATGTATAACAATAATAGCACAAAATGGGGAAGAAGGAACGGAGCCATATAGGAGTATAATACTTCTATATGTTGCTGGAGTTAAGTTAGTATAAATGTAAAGTAGATTCTGGTAAGTTCAGATGTATATGAGAAGCCCTAGAGCAACCACTAAGAAAGCAACTTTAAAAGCAGAATAAAAAAATCATTAAAAGTATGAAATTGTTACACTAGGAAATACTTAATGCAAAAGAAAGCAGTAAGGAAGAATAGAGGAGTATAAAAGGCATGAGGTTGCAGTTGACCCTTGAACAACATGGGGCGTCAACTCCCCCACCTCTGCGGTTGAAAATCCGAGTATAATTTATAGTCAGCCCTCCATATGTGCAGTTCCTCTGTATCCACAGTTCTGCATCGACGGATTCAACCAACCAGGGATTGTGTAGTACTGTAGTATATGCATTTATTGAAAAAAAATCCATGTATAAGTGGACACATACAGTTCAAACCCATGTTGTTCAAAGGTCAAATGTATATAGTAAACAAAACCGGAAATATCAATGAAAGTCCAACTATATCAATAATAAAATCAAAAGTGAATGGATTAAACAAGCCAATCAAAAGGCAGAGAATGTCAGTCTTGAGAAAAGAAAACAAGATCCTACTATATGCTGTCTACTAGAGGAGTCACACTTTGGATTTAACGATGCAAATACGATAAAAGTCAAAGGATGGAAAAAGATACATCATGCAAGTAGCAACCATAAGAAAGCTGGAGTGGCTATACTAATATCAGACAAAGTAGACACCAAGACAAAATCATCACTAGACACAAAGAAGGACATTTTATATTGATAAAAGAGTCACTCCATCAAGATCATGTATGAAGGGTTTCCCTGGTGGCACAGTGGTTAAGAATCCGCCTGCCAATGCAGGGGACATGGGTTCAAGCCCTGGTCCTGGAAGATCCCACATGCTGCGGAACAACTAAGCCTGTGCCCCACAACTACTGAGCCTGCGCTCTAGAGGCCGTGAGCCACAACTACTGAAGCCCGCATGCCTAGAGCCTGTGCTCCGCAACAGGAGAAGCCACCGCAAAGAGATGCCCGCGCACTGCAATGAAGAGTAGCCCCTGCTCGCCGCAACTAGAGAAAGCCCGTGCGCAGCAACAAAGACCCAACGAAGCCAAAGATAAATAAAATTTTAAAAAAATAATATATGAAGTATAAACATATACACCTACTACAGAGTCCCAAAATACATGAAGCAAAAACTGCCATAAGTGAAACAAGAAATTAGACAATTCAACAATAATAATTGAAGATTTCAATACTTCACTTCTGATAATGGATAGAAAAACCATGCAGAAGATGAAAAGGAAATAGTCTTTTTTCTTCCAGTTTTATTGAGATATAATTGACATTTCTCACTGTATAAGTTTAAAGTGTACAGCATAATGATTTGACTTACATACGTCATGAAATGATGACCACAGTAAGTTTAGTGAACATCCATCGTCTCATAGAGATAGAAGAATTAAGGAAATAGAAAAACAATGCTTTTTCCTTGTGATCAGAACTCTTAGGATTTACTCTCTCAACAGCTTTCATATATAACATACAGCAATGTTAATTCTATTGATCATGTTTTACATTACATCACTAGTACTTGTTTATCTTATAACTGCAAGTTTGTACCTTTTGACCACCTTCATCCAATTCCTCTTCCCCCTACCCCTTGTCTCGGGTAACCACAAATCTGATCTCTTTTTCTATGAGTTGGTTTGTTTTTGAAGTATAATTGACCTACAACACTACGCTAGTTCTTGCTACACAACCTACTGATTTGATATTTCTATACATTTCAAAATGATCAGCATGGGGCTTCCCTGGTGGTGCAGTGGTTGGGGGTCCGCCTGCCGATGCGGGGGACACGGGTTTGTGCCCCGGTCCGGGAGGATCCCACATGCCGCGGAGCTGCTGGGCCCGTGAGCCATGGCCTCTGAGCCTGCGTGTCCGGAGCCTGTGCTCCGCGACGGGAGAGGCCACAACAGTGAGAGGCCCATGTACCGCAAAAAAAACAAAACAAAACAAAACAAAATGATCAGCATGATAAGTCAAGTTATCATCTGTCACCATACAAAGGTATGGCATTATTATTGCATATATTCCCCACACTGTACATTTCATCCCTGTGACTCATTTATTTTGCAACTGGAAGTTTGTACCTCTCAATCTCCCTCACCTATTCCTCTCCTCCCCCCACCCCCATCTCCTCTGGAAACCACCTGTTTGTCCTCTGCATCCGTATCTCTATTTCTGTTTTGTTATGTTTGTTCATTGGTTTTGTTTTTTAGATTCCACATATAAGTGAAATCATACAGTATTTGTCTTTCTCTGACTTATTTGATTTAGCATAATACCTTCTAAGTCCCTTCATGTTGTCACAAATGGCAAGATTTCATTCTTTTTTATGGCTGAGTAGTATTCCATTGTATATATCTTCTTTATCCATTCATCTATTGATGGGCACTTAGGTTGCTTCTATATCTTGGCTATCGTAAATAATGCTGCAGTAAACATAGGAGTGCATATAGGAAATAGAAGTGTTAAATAACACTATAAACCAACTAGAACTAATAGATATATATGTATTGCTATATACAGATATATATGTATATCTATCTATCTAGCTATCTATCTCCACAAAATAAAAGCAGAATATACATTCTTCTCAAGTGCACATGGGACATTTTTCAGGATAGACTATATATTAGGCAATATCATAAGCCTCAATACATTTAAAAGAATTGAAACCATACAATGTTATCTGATGACAGTGGAGTAAAATTAGAAATTAATAACATAAAAATACTGGGAAACTCACAAACATGTGGAAATTAAACAACATATTCCTAAATAAACAATGAGCCAAGAAATCACAAGAGTGATTACAGAATATTTTGAGATAAATGAAACTGTAGGCACAACAAACAAAATTTATGGGATCCAACTAAAGTAGTGTTCACAGGGAAATGTATAGCTGTAAACACCTACATTAAAAAAGAAGAAAGATTCAAATCAATAACCTACCTTTCCACCTTAAGAAACTTAAGACAAAAGAACTAAACCCAAACCAATTAGAAGGAAATAATAAAGATTAGAGTAGAAATTAATAAAGTAGAGAATAGGAAAAGAATAGAGAAAATTAATGAAACAAAAAGTTGGTTCTTTGAAAAGTTCAAGAAAATTGAAAAAACATTTAACTAGATTAACCAGGAAAAAAAAGAGAAGACTCAATTTACTAACAACAGGAATGAAATAGAGGACATTACTACCAACCTTGCAGAAATAAAAAGGATTATAAATGTATACTATGAACAACTATATAACAAATTAGTTAACAGACAAAATGAACAAATTGCTAGAGAGACACAAACTACCATACCTGACAGAAAAGGAAATAGAAAATTATGAATAGAACTATAATAAGCAGAGAGACTGAATTAGTAATTTTAAAACTACCCACAAGGAAAAAAACAAAACAAAACAAAACTAAGGATTTAAAGACTTTACTGGTGAATTCTACCAAATATTTAAAGAAGAATTAATAGCACTTTTTCATAAACTCTTCTAAAAACTAGAAGAGGAGGGAACACTTCCTAACTCATTTTATGAGGCCAGTATTACTTTGCCACCAAAATCAGACAAAAACATAGCAAGTAAAGAAAGCTAAAGACCAATATATCTTATGAAAACAGAAACAAAAATCCTCAACCAAATACTGGCAAACTGAATCCAGCAACATATAAAATTAATTATACACCATGACCAAGTGGGATTCATCCCAGGATTCCAAGGATGTTTTAACAACCAAAAATCAATTAATGTAATGCACCATATAAATAGAATAAAGGACAAAGCTCACATGATCATCTCAATAGATGCAGAAAAAGTATTTGACGAAATTCACCATCCCTTAATGATAAAAATGCTCCATAAACTAAGAATTGAAGGAAACTTTCTCAACCTGATGAAGGATGTCTTTGAAAAAACCCACAACTAACATTATATTTAATGGTGAAAGTTTTTCCCTAAGATCAGGAGTGAAACATGGATGTCTGCTCTAGTCACTTGTATTCAACATTTTTTATTGAAATATTTTTGACATATAACATTGTGTGAATTTAAGGTATACAACGTTTTGTTTTGATACATTTATATATCGTAATATGATTCTCATTGTAGGGATAGTTAGCACCTCCATCACATCATATAATTATCATTTCTTTTTTTGTGGTGGGAATAATTAAGATCTAGTCTCTTTGCAAGTTTGATAATCATAATACAATATTGTTGTCTATATTCACTACACTGTGTATTAGATTTCCAGGATTTATTTACCTACTAGTTGCAAGTTTTTATCCCTAAACAACGTCTCTTCTATCAACATTGTACTGGTGGTTCTAACTAGGGCTTTGGCAAGAAAAAAAAAAAAAAGGCATCCAGATTGGAAATGAAAAAGTAAATAATATTATCTCTATTTGCAGATAACATGATCCTGTATATAGCAAATCCTAAGGAATACACTAAAAACCTACTAGATATAATAAATGAGTTCAGCAAGGTCATGGACACAGGACCAAAATACAAAAATCACTTGTATTTCTATACACTAGCAATGAACAAATTGAAAATGAAATTAAGAAAATGATTCTAGCAGATGCAAACTATTATATATAGAATGGATAAACAACAAGGTCCTACTGTATAGCACAGGGAAATATATTCAATATCCTGTGATAAACCATAATAAAAAAATATAAAGAAGAATGTATATATACGTATGACCGAATCACTTTGCTGTACAGCAGAAATTAACACAACATTGTAAATCAACTATACTTCAATTTAAAAAAATGATTCCATTTACAATGGTATCAAGAAGAAATAGGAATAAATTTACTTAGGAATAAATTTAACAAAAGATGTGCTGACTTGTACACTGAAAACTACAAAATACTGATGAAAGAAATTAAAAACCTAAAATATTAAAAATCATCCCTAAAAATCTGCTTAATGAAATATTTAAATAAATTTGAACACTTTCAAAAAAAATCATCCCACATTCATGATTGGAAGACTTAATATTGCAAAGACGGCAATACTTTCCAAACTGACCTACAGATTCAACTCAATCCTTTATCAAGAACCCAGCTGGTTTTTTGCAGAATTTGATAAGCTGATCCTAAAATTCATCTGTAACTTCAAAGGACCCAGAATAGCCAAAACGACCTTGCAAAGGAAGAACAAATTTGGAGGATTCACATTTCCTAATTTCAAAACTTTCTGCAAAGCTATAATAATCAAGACAGTGTGATCAATGGAAGAGCACTGAAAGTCCAGAAATAAACTCTTACATTTATGGTCAACTGATTGTCAACAGGGTGCCAAGACCATTCAATCGGGAAAGAATGGTGTTTTCAACAAACGGTGCTGGGACAACTGGATATCCATGTGCAAAAGGATAAAGTTGAAACCCTACCTCCCACCACATGCAAAAATTAACTAAAAATTGATCAAAAAGTTAAATGTAAGAGCTAAAATATCTTCTCAACAAAAGTGTTGAGCACAGAATACGTAGATTTTACTAAGTAGAAACATCAGATTTCCAGACTTGCAGGAATTAGTTTCCAGCTCTCCAAAAATGTACATTCATTCACTTTGTTATCTTCAAGATACCTTTGTTAGACTAGCTGTTTGCAATCAGGTCCTTTGCACCTATAAATTCATTGTATAGGCTTATCCATGCTTAAAATGCCCATAATTTTTACTCATCATAAAGGATTCTGGATGTCATCAAAACTTAACCCTTTTTTTCTCAGGAAAAGTGTTCTCGGGGAAAAAAAGTACAGAGGTGACTTGAAATTGTGAAATCAAAATTGGATTCCAAATAAGTTAGAGTTTTCATAAGAAATTGAGGAAGCACTGTTTAATTTGACTGCCCTTTACTGGGTGACATTTTATTTTGAGTTCTAAAGCCATCTGATTTCCAAAATTTACATTGGCACTGTCTACTGAATATGCAGAACGATGAGCAAAGTTGATAAGATAGCAACAATCTTTAGTTTTATATTTTTTGCAGCTTCACTATGATCTTAAAAGAAATCAAGAAGATGATTTGAAATTCTCCTTTTTAAATCAAAGTATCTAAAAGCTAGGAGGAACATTTTTCAGTTGCCATGATTTGACACATCATTTGATTTACTGTAGAAAGCATGATTCTTGGTAAGATCTGACAAAATCAACTCCATACTGCTAGGGGCCAACCCATCTTGTACCAAAATTTCCCCTTTTGTTCACCCACAGGACATTTTAGTTGCTATCTTGGAATGAGGAAACGTAACTTTATTCAAAGAGCAATGAAGAGAAAGATAGAATAATGCATGTTTGTTGGTATGGTGTATCTAGGGTAAATCAGTGGCCACCAATTTCAGCTGAACATTAATGTCTTTCTGGAAGACCCAAAGCATCTAATTGATTTATAAGCACTTATCTGTCTTATACTTCACTTGTGATATTCAATCTCCATATATGCTTACACATTCTGTTCTCTGCCATGCCCAGTCCCAAATTCTTTTCAGTTTATTGCGCAGTTATGTTCTGTTTTGGTTGTTCACCTCCCTAAGCCAGTTGTATGTGCCCTTCTATCTGTCATCAAAATAACATAGTCATTTATTTAGTTTTCTTTTTGGGTGATTTCTGGGTCAAGCTGGAGTTGGTATTGTGATTGTATTCATTTTCTTTATCTGACCACTCAGAGCACAATGCTCATAATGTTAAAAATTAAAGTACCACTATCTCCATACAAATTGCAACAGTTAATCCACAGGCAAAGTCAAAGACAGAATGTTACAAATCATGACTGAAATACATGTAAATTACAAACAAAGTTGCATTCCTCTGAGTGATACAACAATGAATGATGGGCTATTGTGAACAGCGGATCATGGCTGCCAACATCAGTGGTCAGCAACGGTGACTACGGATAGATAATCGATGCCATTGGACACTGAAAATAGCATTGCTTTCAGCCCCTGCTTTTGGAGCCACAGTATGGGTTTGGTACCTTTCCCTCAAACATGAGCAACCATTGCTGAAAATTGATTTTTTGCATACTGGGGAAGAGTTTCCTGGGATGCAGGACTTTCAGTGCTAAAACTGGGACAGTACCAAGGAAATCAGGATAATTGGTCCCCCTATTATGTCTTTGGTAGCCTTCCAGAACACTGGAAGGGCTGTTTCTGTCAGTTTTGTCCAGCTTTTTTTTTTTTTTTGCAGTACGCGGGCCTCTCACTGCTGTGGCCTCTCCCGTTGCGGAGCACAGGCTCCGGACGCGCAGGCTCAGCGGCCATGGCTCACCGGCTCAGCCGCTCCGCGGCAAGTGGGATCTTCCCGGACCGGGGCACGAACCCGTGTCCCCTGCATCGGCAGGCGGACTCTCAACCACTGCGCCACCAGGGAAGCCCCTGTCCAGCTTTATAGTTGCTTTTGGGGGGAGAAGATGTGTTAACTTTCTTAATTTATCATGCTGGAAATAAATCTCTCATACTATGTATACTACATATTATTTTTAGTGTGCCTCTCTTTTACTAAACTGTAAACTCCATGACAATGGGGATTTTTGCTTGTTTTGACCACTGCTATATCTCTGGTGCTTCGCACATCATTCGTAGGCACTCAATAAATTTTTTTTTCTTTTTTTCAATAAATATTTTTTGATGAATAAATGAATTAATGACACCTGCAGGAGTGCTGGAGATTAAATTGGAAGAGGGAAACTTAAATCAGATAGCCAAGTCAGTAAACTGGTAGAGTGGTCCAGGTAGGAGATGGTAGAGACAGTGGAGATAATGAATAGTAGGCTGATTTTAGAGATAATTAGGAGTCAAAATTGCCACGATTACTGATAGAGTACAGATGAGTGGGGGGAGTGAAATAGAGGGTGGTGTCAAGGATGACTCCTTGATCTATGGCCTAAAGAACTGGGTGGATAGAGGTGCCAGTCAGTGAGTTAGCAAACAGTGGACCAGGTTTATAGGGAGAAGATCACCAGTTCTGTTTCAGACATACTGAGTTTGAGATGCTTTTGAGGTGACTAAGCAATTTCAAATAGGCAGTTGGATATATGGCCCTAGAATTCAGAGGAGAAATGTTGACTAGAGAGCTAAATGGATGTTTTGTCAGTCCCAGTGGGTGGTAAATAAAGTGGTGGGTGTGAATGATTACCAAGGAAGAGAGAGAACAGGGTCTAAGATCAAGCTGCAATTGTACTCTGCATGTGCTTAAGTTTTTCCTTGGATTAAAGAAAGGAAATCACTTGATTGTCAACTGGAGCCTAAGTTAGGATTTTAAATCATAAACGTTTTAATGATTTTGCAATGCAACAATTAGAAGAAGTTTCCAGGTTTTCTCCTACTTTTCTTTTAGGTCCCATTTTTAGAGACGAGGCATGTTCATGGCATACTTGGTATCCATTGGTTGTGCTTTTTTTAAATTTTGGTGAAGGTTGTGACTTTAAGTATTTCTCATGTCCTCTTGTGTTTTCAGCACTGTGCTAGGTGCTACGGAGAATATAAGAGATACCTACCTTGTTGACTCCTGAGGAGTCTTCTAACTATTGGTAGGAAGAATTGCATATTAAAATTGGAAGAGATCTTAAAGATAATCTAGTCTGATTTCATCATGTTTTTTAGAACCTGAAAGTGTGTCCCAGAAAGATGAAGTGACATTTCAAGTTCAACATGAAGCGATAGAGATCTGATTAGAAGCCAGGGCTCCTGATTTCTGTCTAATCAAGTTCACTACTGTTTTTCACTAAATCACTCATTCATTTAACAAACACCGAGTGTCTAAATGTTCTAGGCACTTGTGGTAAATTATGCTACTTTTTCTTTTTTCTCCCGCTGCGGAGCACAGGCTCCAGACGCGCAGGCCCAACGGCCATGGCTCACGGGCCCAGCCGCTCCGCGGCATGTGGGATCTTCCCGGACCGGGGCACGAACCCGTGTCCCCTGCATCGGCAGGCAGACTCTCAACCACTGCGCCACCAGGGAAGCCCTATGCTACTTTTTCATTAGCATTCACGTCTGGTGATTAATAGTAGCATCCATGATACCCTGGGCATTCAATAAGCAGACTTGATGGACAACTGGGTGTGGCTTATAGCTAGATCATCCACTTTCCATTTATAGCCATTTCTTCTCTTAATGCCCGAGGGAAGAGGAAGTAAGTGGTAGATTAACATATGAAGCAATTAGAGAATAACATAGTGTATACAGTGTGTAATTAATTGCTAAATTGCATTAAATGATTCTAAGTGCAACAGAGAGTTGTAGGAGCCAAGGCCCAGAATACAAGACAGCAGTCTCAGACAGGAAAACGTCTCCCAACAGCAGTAACCACTGGCTCCCTGGCATGTTCCTGGCATGTCCAACATTTATGGGACAAGCACTATGCTAGGTGCGAAAGGGTAGAAAAAGGATTAGGACATGGTCTCTCCTCCCAAAGAGCTCACTGTCTAGTGGGAAAGACAGAAGTACATATAATTTCAATATAATGTGGTAAATGATGAGATCGAGGTCTGGCCAGGATGCTATGGGAGCAGAGGAGGGGAGCTTCACCCAATCAAAGGGTAATTAAAGCTTCCAGGAAGTGAAGGGCTGACACCTGAACCAGGTTTTGAAGGCTGCTAGGTCCTAGCAAGTCGAAGAAAGCTGTCAGAGGAGTTGTAGGAAGCAAGAACAGCAGAAATAAAGAAACAAAGGCCTTTTGTCTCCCTATTCCACTTATCGGAAAACCTGGAGACAGCTATAGCTACTCTTAAGTAGAACACTCCATATGGCTGCCCATAAAGCTAGCTCTTGTAGCTAATGGTTATTGAGCTCTGTGGGCCAGGAACTGTGCCAGATGCTGCATGTGGATTATCTCAAGCAATCCTCAAAAAAAAAAATCCTTGAGACAGGTACTTCCGTCATCCTCAGTTTACAGATGAGGAAACTAAGGCTGAAGTAACTGAGAAGTTAACCTGAAACTCGGATTTTTGTCCAGGCCATTTGGTTTTTGTCTCCTGGCACAGACTATATCTCATTGTGAATATTAGCTCCCCACAAATCTTATTCATATATAATTCCTCTAGTTTTTAGACTTATTATTATAATATGTGAGATTAGTGTAGACTTGTCTGATCATGTTATTTAACCAACAGCAAAAATAGGGCCAAGGAACAAAGATGCTCAAGATTACCTGGGACCCAATGGCAAAGTCAATTATAAGGATGTGACCTCACATGTCCTCACTAACAACTATTTCTAAGAATGATATTTATCAGAATGAAGTCTCTTGGGCACTCAGATGAAACTGATGACATGCCCAAGTGAAAAGGTTTTTTTTTTTTCTTGTTTTCAGCTTGAAGGCTATAGGTCAGTGGTTCTCAAACTTTCGTGTCTATAACAGTCTTACCTGGGGAGCTTGCTAAAAATATAGTAGCTGGGCCCCATTTCATATCTATGCCAGAATTACTGGGGTGGGGGGCTTGGGCTGCTGTATTATTAACAAACTCTTGAGATGATGTCATTCCATTCCAATTCCACTTCTCCCTGTTCTTCATTACAGTCTCTTTCCCATTCTCCATTTTCTACTCTTTTCCATTGTCCATTCTCCACACCCAGCTTCAAATTGCTAAACTAGGGAAAGACATCAACACAAAGTCTCCCGAGGTCCCCATCTCCTCACTTAGGTACAAGGGTAGCTCCGTAGGGTGGCCAACAAAAACAAAAACTAAGTAGAGGGACTTCCCTGGTGGCGCAGTGGTTAAGAATCTACCTGCCAATGCAGGGGACACGGGTTCAAGCCCTGGTCCGGCAAGATCCCACATGCCGCAGAGCAAATAATCCCATGCGCCACAACTACTGAGCCTGTGCTCTAGACCCCACGAGCCACAGCTACTGAGCCCCTGTGCTGCAACTATTGAAGCCCACACGCCTAGAGCCCGTGCTTTCACAACAAGAGAAGCCACCGTAATGAGAAGCCTGCGCACTGCATTGAAGAGTAGCCCCCGCTCGCTGCAACTAGAGAAAACCTGCGCACAGCAACGAAGACGCAATGCAGCCTAAAATAAAATAAATTAATTTTTTAAAAAACTTAGAAAAAACAACCTAAGTAGAAGAGCATAGGCACCAAATGCTGGTAGCCTACATTAGCAGGTAGACCAAACAGATGATATGGCAGTTAAAGGATACAAAGAATAATAATAATTGTCCTTCATATTTATTGGGGCAAGAACTTTAATGTACGTCATTATCTGTCCTTGTGCTCCATAACAGCTTTGCAAGTAACAGTAATCTCATTTGACTGATGTATAAACAAAGGCTCAGAGAAGTCAAATGAATAACCCGAGGTAACTCTGCTAGTTAGTGGCAGGCCAGAAATTCAAACCCAGGTCTTCTGACTCTTATGCAGCATCTCACACAAATATATAGCATTCTATCGTTTTTCACAGAAACATTTAATATACTTAATCCATCAACTTTAAAAATAAAGAATAAAAAATATAAAATGTATCCAACATACAAAACACAAGTAGACTTCAGTTCCATGTAAGTGACATTTGCTTCCTTCTGAACCAATCGTGCAAAAGTTGTCATAATTTTACAGTGGTTTATGTGATTAATTGATTAAGGTCTTTCTCCCCCACTACACCCAAATGGACCATGTCCATATTTATCTAACACATAGTAGGTGATCAATAGGTACTTAATGAATGAATGCATAATCCACTGGTGTTGATTACAGCTAGAAGGGAGTGAATTTAGGCACTACCTGAATTTAGCCTTTGGTTTAGGCAGGAGCAGAAATGCTAGCGGTATCTTACACAAAAACACTGAAGATGGGGAAAAAATTACTTTTTAGTTGCTGGATAGGATGAACTTGCTTGTACTAGACATAGTGATTTGAACTCAAGGACAGGGCTAATCTAACCAGAGCAGATGCAGTTGCTAAATGGTTGTTTACAGGGTAGTGAAAGTCAAGAGACTGTATCAATTCTACAAAAAAAGAATGAGGGAAGTTTCTTAATGTGTGGTCCTCAACAGATTGGCATCAGACTATCTGGGCAGTTTAAGAAGGCAGATTCCTGGACCCAAACCTTCAGAATCCTCCAGGTGCCAAAGAATCTGCATTTTTAACAAACTTCCAAAGTTTAAGACTGGCTGGACTGGAAGGGGGTGGGGGTCTAGGACTCTGTCTAGGGAGAAGCCTACATTTAAAAAGAGAAGAAGAGAAACATACAAAAGAGACTGAAATAGCAGCCAGGGAGCCAGAGTCAGAGTCCATGTTACAAGACAAGGAAGGTGAAAGTTTCAGAACAAGTAAATGGCCTAAAGTGTCAAATGTAACAGAGACGTCAAGAATGAAGACGGAGAAAAGTTGTGAAGATGGGATCCAGATTTTTCTGGATCTGGACCTGTCTTTTAAGACCCAACTCAAAACATTTCCTCCCCAGGGATGTATTTCCTGCTCCACTGGACAGAGTCCACCAAACTTTGCCGTATGTAATTCTATTATAGCATTTCACCTATTGCACTGAAATTCTGTTTTTCTTTCTCATTAGAAATACCTGTTTTTCTTTCTCATTAGACTGAGAATTCCTTGAAGGCAGGAGCCGTGTCTTACTCCTTTTCAAATGTCCAATGTCTGGCATAATACCTGGCATACAGAAAATATCTGCAAATGTCTGCCGAATGAGTGATGGGAGAGCAATGGGAGGGAAAGAACACAGTCTGGCAGTGAAGGTAGAGTCTAGCACTGAAGGTAAATGAGAGCAGGGCAATTGATGCTGCTGGAGCAGAAAATAAGTAGGGAATCAGTTCCTCCAGAGCACAGAAAAGATGTGATTAAAGCCACAGCTTTAGCTTTAAAAAGCAGAAAGGACAATTCTCTCTCTGAATCTTGAAGGAAGCCAGAGAGGATGGGTGTACAAGATAAAGTAGCTTAGCTCACATGGCCCTACTCTAAATAAGTCAGGAAGTTAAAGACTTTGCTGAGAGTGAGGTACAAAAAAAAGCAGGATCTAGGGCCTGAAGCAAAAAGTGAAAGGAAAAGGAAGAGTGTTGGTGGAAGTGTGCTGGTGAATCAATAAGAGATGAAGAGATCCAATGCTCTATCCTCAGGCATTGTTAAGAGCACGTTATCACAATCTGACTCCTTTCTGTAGCCCTTGAAATAACAGGCTGCATGTATCAGTCATGCTAACTGGAACTGGCTACCAGACCTGGGACCTGAAACTAACTGGAGTCACTGATCTCTTCCTCTCCTGAACTCTCCCTGCACTTCCTTTCCACCGCAAATGCACGTGCTGCAGTCCATCCTCTATAGTAGCTATTTGTCTTTTCCTTGTTAGACTGTAAATAGTTGAGGGCAAAGGCTGTGTCTTATTCACTGTTGCATTGTACCTTAGCATAGTGCTTTGTACATAATAGAGGATGTCTGTACCAGGCACACACCTAATATAGCATTTATCACATCATACTGTGTTTGTTTGCTTGTCTGTCTCCCTTTTTAGACCATGAGCTCAAGGTCAGGGATTGAGTTGATCTATGTCTCTCTTGTGTTTGGAACTTAGCAGCTGTGCAGATGTTTATTCAATCAAATTTTGTTAGAAGGAATGCATGGATGAGAGAATGAATAAAAGAGAGTAAAATATGGGGATTTGTGAAGAAATCTAAAAAGATGACATACTGCACAGGCACTAAATTTTGTCAGTTACACAATCTTCAGTCTCATCCTGACATCAGTAAGTGTGTAAAGTTGGTGGAAAATGATGCTGGGCCTGGGGGGAGGACCTGTTCTCAAACACACTGTGAATATTTGGAATACACATTCTGGATCTTCTTATGTAAATTTCCAGCCACTCCCTTTCAAGGGTACAGGGCCTGGGTGAAAGGGCTAAGGGTGCTGCTTTATCCACCCTTATTAGGTACCTGTTCGTATGGGATACAAGGTTACATCAAACATGGTTACTGTTCCCTTGAGGATTACAATTTAATGTTGTCATTGCAGTTAAAAATAAAAAGAATGATGAAGCAGCATAGAAACAGCAGTGGATCAAAACAATGAAAATCCACTGCTTTCCCCCGCCCCCTTTTTTTTTTTACAGGAAAAATAGCTACTTGAAGGGCATCTTTAAAATTTCATTGGTTTGTTAGGAACTTCTTTTCTTTTCTTTTAAACCACTGGCTAGCAGTCTGTGAGCCCAGTAGAAAATAACAAAAGCTGACCCTTACATAGGGCATACTATGTGCCCAAGCGTTATTCTATGTGATTTACATATATTAACTCATTTCTCTTAACAATCCTATGAGATGGACACCACTGTGATCTCCATTTTGGATGTGCTGAAACTGAGGGACAGAGGTAATGCAACGTGCTCAAGGTCATAGAGCTAGAAGTGGGGGAGCTGAGATTCAAACCCACACAATCTGGCTTCATACATCAGAGGAAAGCGCTCAGTTTAGGTGTCAGGTTTACTTGTGTGAAATATGAAGAAAATCACTTATCTTTTCTGATTATGAAAAATCTCAGAATTTATACAGGGCCTGTTATACGCCAGGGACGCTAATACACGGTTTACTGGCATTATCTCATTTCTTCCTCACAATAAACCCGTGAGATACTATTTTTATCCCCATTTTAAAGACACAAATTTAAGGCACGGAGATGAAAAATTATTCGCCCAAAGATTGAAATCCAGGCAGACTGACTCCACTACGAGCTTCTCAGTCTTTCCTGGCAGTAAAACGAGAGAACGGGGGACCTCAAAGGGATGCCACGAGAGTACAATGAAATAATGGATATGAAAAGGCCTCGGTGAACAAGTGCAAGGGATAAGGCCTACCCACTTGAATCACTGTTGAAAACTGGTTACCCGGGGCCTCCGGCCAACGGTTTCTAGTCCCAACCCAGCCCCTTCTCCGCCCAACCCACAGCGATATCTTTGAATCTCTTTCTCTATCTCCTCGGATCCTGCCCCCAAACACTTGGCTGAGCGGCGGACCGGAGAATAGAAGGTACGCGCGCGAGCAGGAGGCGGGGCCTGCCGCCCCGATCCGTACCGGGGGTGGCTTCTGCACATGCGTTGTGGCTCTACGGCTTCAGCTGCCTCCTCGCTGCAGCCAATCAGGGCCCGCGGCGCGCTCGAGACGTATTAACGCTATGTGAGTCGTTGCGTGCGAGGGGGGCGACGTAAGGGCGCTCCGCGAGCCCGTCTGTTCTCGAATGAAAGGAAACAACCTCCGGCGACAGAACCCCGCTCCCAGGCGCTGCCGGAGAACCAAGACCGAGTTCTTTCTCTTTCCCCTCATTGGCGCTTCTCCCCTGCCGTTCGCCTCTGGGCCCCGCCGGTGAGTCCCCACGGTACCTTGGGGCCCCCCATTCTCTGCCCGGCGGGAGAAGACAAGGAGGATGGCGGTGGCCAGGCCGCCGCCCCTGCCCGTTGTTAAGGGGGACTCTTGGTGGTCTCGCTTTATTGTCAGGGACCCCAGAAGCGCCGCTCATTGAAGGCGCTTGGCAGAGAGGCTGCTGAGAAAAGTGCTTCGGAGGAGCCAAGGGAGAGGTTAGGCTTAAGCCTAGACTTCGGGGGAGGGGGCGCAACATTTAAGGAGGACAAAATACCGGGAATTTTTAGCCTTTGCCATCGCTTAGGACATATTTGGGAAGGAGGGAGACTCCCAGTTTGGGAAGAGTGAGAGGAAGAATTGTTAGGATGGCAAGAAGGGTAACCTTACGGAATGAGGAAAAACTCCGGGGTGGGGGGAATTAGGGGTGAAACTGAGATAGGAAACGAAGACTATTAGAGGACGAACTCCTGGCGGGAGGAGGGTTAAAGAAAGTGGTAGGGTGATATTTTCCTGGATCCAGGAGGATTGGAAAAGGACAATTAGGGGACCCTGACTTTACGACCGAAAGGAACCTGCTAAAGTGCTTTATTGGAAGATAGTTTTGCGAGTTTATCTAGCGCTTGATTAGAGGGAGATCTTGGAGTCTAGTGTGTATTGAGGAATAAATAACGGAGAGGCTCCGGTACGTTATGTGTACCATCCTTTATTATATGGACGAGCAGCACGGCATTCTTTTGAAATTTCTTCGTTTCGATATTCTGCGTGGAAGTTGAAAAATCCTTTAATTTCGAAAAACCTTTTCTTTTTATCGGCTTACTACGTAATATCAGGTCTTATTCATACAGTTCAAATTCTTTCTCTACCCTTGGGTTTGAAACAACTGGAAAATTCCTTTAGTTTCCTTTTGAATAACCGCAAAAAGCAGTGCGAAGCATGTAATAATATCGTGCAACCAAATTCAGGTGCCCTTCCGGTTCATCTCTTATTCGTTTATTTCTCTCCAGTGTAACTTTCCTGACAGAAATACTGCTTCTTGGATCGTTTATATATTTTGATCTGTATATTTCAACTTCCTTGCGTGTGGAATTGTTTGATCTTCCGGAACTGCAGTTTTTGTTTTGTTTTGTTTTTCCGTGAAAATGGTCTTTCAGATATCAGACACTGAATGAGCTCTCGAGTTGGTTCTTGAATGCTCTCCTTGATGTTTCAGGTTATTTCCACCTTGGTGCTTTAAAGCATCTTGGAAAATCTGAAGTGCACTGATTGCTTCAGCCTAACTAATCGGGTTTTTATATTTTTTCGGACATGTAAATTATGTTTCTCACGCTGTTATCTTTGCCTCTTTATTTCTGCTTTATAACATTATCCATAATGCTATGTTTCTTTTAAGGAAAAGGTTTCATTGTTGGGTGGAAGCATCAAAGTTTGATCTCCGCATGCCCTGAAAAACCTTTTAGACTAAAATTAAAATGCCATATACTGTATGGATCATTATGAACCCCTTAATATTGGTCCTTGGAATGCCCTTATTCTCCTCAAGTAGAGACCACAAATGTGACAGCATTAGATAAAAATCTGCATTTTTATGATGAAGACATTTTTACTAGGAGTCATTGTTTCCATGATGTTCTCCCCTTCATGTTTTACAAGGAGGCTGTAAAAAAAATTAGCAAGATATGCACAGATGCATTATTTGAATTTTAGTGGAAAAATCCATTTACTCATTGCACGTTGGGGAAAGTTTTTAATTGGTTTGGTGCACTTTTATGTGCGTTTCTGTTCACTTTACAAATTATATTTAAACTGATTACAGGAAAAATACACTAGAGTATTTTTGAATGCAAAATAAAGTGTACCTTTTTTTCTCTTTTAGATTTTGGGGTCTTTGATACCTAGAAAAGTAGGTTCTCAAAATTAGGATGAGAAATTTACCTGTTTATAAATGGAAAGAGGCAGGATTCAATATGGGTAGAATTTTGGGGACACCATTTTCAGAATTAATTTTAAGAATAAAAAGTGATGTTCTAATCTAGGAATTTACTTTGTCTTAAGCTGTTTTTATAGCTTCTGCTAAGGTTGTACAGAAATTACACATTAAGACGTCTGTATAGATTGGATTCATAATGTGCCATCCTTTCAGCTGGCCAAGGATGACCAGGAGAAATGCTGAATACATTACAGTGCTTTCAGAGTGCTTACTGTTCATTGCACAGTAGTAAAGAAAGCTAATTTAGAACTCAAGTAGCAAATTCTGGAGCTATTTATGAATTTTGATGTTTTGCATATTTAATTCTAAAGATGTTGGCAGCTACATTCTTGATAAAGCAACTGAACACATATTTGCCTGAGCAAATGCAAACACACTTCCCCTTTTGTTTCTTTTGTTTCTCTGTTATGTTCTTTTTTTTTTCTTTAATCCTAAAAGTATTTGCTGCCTGTTTTCAATCAGTTTCACGGTTTATAGCCAGTGCTATGAATACAGTACTGTTGTAAAGTATCCGATGCCATTTGGAAGAGTGAAGTATTTAAAATTGTAAATAGCCTTAAGAGTTTGTTAAACCCATCAATGCAGAGACTGTCAGGGCCTTTGAAGTTTCATTAAAGAGAAAAACCTAGATGTAAATTGCTGAGAAGACCTGTTTCTTTGTGACTTCGTGTTCAGTTTTAAGTATTTGCATTGTTACATTGTAAAGCACTGAATGGTTTGCAGCTACCACCTTGCTGGCTTCCAACTGCTCCTGTTCTTGTTGGTGAGCAAGTGCTTCTCAGAAAGAAACAGTGTAGTGTTAGTGAGTCCATTTTTTCAACATATTTTGAAAATGTTCAAATGTATGGAGGAATGGAAAGAATTTAGTAAATGTTAACACAAAAATTTGAGATTTTATTGACTGTAATGTGTGTTGTGGTAACCTGGGTCCTGAACTGCTTAGTTATGTTGATTTGGGAAACCTCCACAATTCAAATAACTGATTCTACATTTGTTTATAGTCTTCTGAAGAATCCATGTTGAGATTGATGATCTAAATCTGAAACCTTCCATGTTAGAGCTTTTCTTCCCTTTTTTTGTTTGACTATACTACCTGTAGTTATAATTTGACTAAATTTAAGGCTCATTCAGAAAAATTTTCCTTTCTTTATACAGTATTACTAATTAAGGTATGAAAGTTACTACATTTAGAACACGACTGTCAGTTTGTAACTTTAATAAGCATATTTTTGGAGTAACTCTCAGTCAGGTAATACAGTTGTTTTTATAAATGATTGGTTCCTAAAGTCTGCGTTTTTGAATAGACTGGTGTAAAGCTGAATGTTTTCCTTACTTGCAAAAGGAATACAATAGCAAAAACTAATAAAGATGTATACATGGTTTTTTTAAACTTGAAAATAATTCAACTTTTAAAAATAAGTGTTCCAAAGTCATGGTTA
The DNA here is from genome assembly GCF_949987515.2 of Delphinus delphis. Lineage (NCBI taxonomy): Eukaryota > Metazoa > Chordata > Mammalia > Artiodactyla > Delphinidae > Delphinus > Delphinus delphis. The sequence goes on along the minus strand of NC_082704.1, from coordinate 14,211,965 downwards.
TGTAAATTCATTTCTCATTTGTTGGATTATCAATATGTGAGCTTTAAGGAGTTGTGCAGTTATAGAATTCTGTTCACCCTGGATATTGTGTAGTTCTCTTATTAGTTTTTGCTCTGCTCTTAGATGTATAATTCTTTGTCTCCTTGAAGGGGCACCTAGCTAGCTATACATGAAAAATGTTTTTCATTAATTATGTCAGCAGATGACTACTTTAATATCATACACTGTTCGTGTTTTATGTATCCATGCAGAAATAGTTCTAATTATTTCACATGTCCCTTAATTTGAGAGCAGTTTGATTTTTCTCAGTACTTCATTAACTTATCTTTATGCATATGCTGTACATTTTTTAAAATTACAGAGGTTTGAATATTAATTTGTCTATACTAAATAGCTATTTTTAAATGCATATATTAAGACCTAGGTCAAATATTAAGCAATTTATATTACTGTGTAAACTGATTTTTAAAACAAAATTAACCATTTTGTTGCCCTTCTTATTCTCTGTAGCATTTCTTGAGACATAAAGTGGCATTCTAAAGGCAATTTAAAAATCATGTCAAGCTCAGTTGAACAGAAAAAAGGGCCTACAAGACAGCGCAAATGTGGCTTTTGTAAGTCAAATAGAGACAAGGAATGTGGACAGTTACTAATATCTGAAAACCAGAAGGTGGCAGCACACCATAAGTGCATGGTAAGTATGCCCGCAGCAACCAAGAGATCTGAAACCATGAGAATCTTAATAATGAATATTCCTGATTACTAAACAAAACAAAACAGCAAAACCAGTTAAACTTCTAAGAAATGGTTTCTCCCTAATGCTATGCCATTTTTACTTGAATATTTCCTTTTAAATTTAGCATCTTATTCACTGTTTCACTGTAATTTCTTTATATATGAACCTTAATTTTTTTTAAATGTAATTTATAGCTCTTTTCATCTGCTTTGGTATCATCACACTCTGATAACGAAAGTCTTGGTGGATTTTCTATTGAAGATGTCCAAAAGGAAATTAAAAGAGGCACGAAGCTGGTAAGTTGGTATTTCTGCCTCTTGAGACTAAAACTTACTTTAAGCTCATTAAGGAGGAAATTGCTTATTTTAGAGTGTATCGTGTTATTAACTGAGTGTAATTTTTTAAATTGCAGTCTTATTTTTTTCCCCAAATCAGCAAATTGCAAGGCTAGGTTTAACTTACTTGTCAATCAGTGAAAAAGGAGTGAATCAATATGTATATTCATTTTTTTTCTTTTCAAAAAGAATTAAAATCTTCTTGGAGGCCATGTTGACTTACAAAACAAGCAGTTTGCTTAATTTGAATATTTCATGTATTAAAGTCTTCATTCACGTATATTTTGATAATTAAAATTCTGAAATGTTTTCATTTTCCATTAATAAAGTAATTGTGATCATTACAAATGAAGATGACAGAACCCTTTCAACAGGAAAATGTTAGTAGTTGCTGCACAACGTATTTTACCATGGTTCAGCTATACAACACAGCATTTCTGACTTTGGATAACTTTTGGTGAATCTTACAGTTTTTCTGAAGCTGTGCTAAGTGTAATGTTCCTACAGTTGTCTTCACTACCAAGTAACCAGTTTGGCAAGATACTGTATTGCTCTTTTGGAGAGGCAGTGTCGTCTCTGTTGCTATTTAATACATTATGGTTTACATTGAGACAGTGTCTTCTCATTTGGTTATTTTTCTCCTCTGAGCTCTTTATTGAAATTACATCTGTAAATGTACCTTCAGTAGCTCCACTATCAAGTGTTTCATTATTTTAAAGATGGGTTTGGCAGAACATATATCTATGTTCCTAGGCACTAAGTAATCTCATATTTCGTAAAGAATCTAATGGGAAAGGGGGGGCTATCATTTTTTTTTTTTTTTTTTTTTTTTTGCGGTACGTGGGCCTCTCACAGTTGTGGCCTCTCCCGTTGCGGAGCACAGGCTCCGGACACGCAAGCTCAGTGGCCATGGCTCATGGGCCCAGCCGCTCCGCGGCATGTGGGATCTTCCCGGACCGGGGCACGAACCCGTGTCCCCTGCATCGGCAGGCGGACTCTCAACCACTGTGCCACCAGGGAAGCCCGGGGGCTATCATTTTGATGTCAGGAATAATCTATTTTGAAAAGTAGTCAGTTTTCTAGTATTAGTTGAAAAAAAAAGAGAAAAGCAATACGAAGATGTTCAAAGATAACATTTGAGATTTGTTTTAAGGATAAATAGTCTCAAACCCTAGAATCAGTATTGGCACAAATGGGAATTCAGAGGTCAGACAGTTTTTGTTGTAGTGAGACCTTAACTGTGAAAATGTTTATATTCCCCACCCTCAAAACTGTAGATAGCAATAGAATGCTGCATTTTTTTAAAAATGCGTTTTTTTTTTTTAATTTGGTGGTTTTAGATTTCTTCATGTTACTGTGGCTTGCTGAGTTTTGAGAACCAGAGCAGTTATGTTTTTATTTCCTAGTCCTTAAAAACAACTTTGGGTACAAAGAAAGAATACTATTTACTTGAAGCTAGTTGTACTGTAACCCTTATCACCCCATTATTTATTCCTTGGCATTATGAATATTCCTGGAAAATGCATCTACATCCTGACTTGTTAGCATTTTTGTTATTTGACATGGCTGCTCTAGTCAGAACAGGAGCAGGTTTGGTCCCTGATGTTACTGTGTTATTAACAAATGCAGTGCCTAGTTTTATATGAAGCAGCAGCATACATCTGGCAGTATTGCTGAATTCAATGGAGATTTAATTTATTTGTACCTGTTTGTGCAGAAAGCATCAGAACTTTGTACAGATTTCACTATTATAAATGGTTTTGATTAATTTTTAATGGTATGGTGTAGGGAGTTAATTTTTTTGCCCAAGTGTAGTGAGTTATAAATAACTAAGCTTGTTCCTTGATCTAGGGAGTAGAACAGTATTGGAGGTTAAGACCACAAGCTTTAGTAACTAACTAGCTGGGTGACCCTGGGCAAGTTGATTTACTTCTCTACACCATGTTTTCTTCGCCTGCCAAAAGGAGATAACGGTAGTACTTGCCTTCCAGGGATATTGTGAGAATCAAAAAAGAGACGATACAGGATTTAGCATGGTACCTGGTACATGGTTAAGACTTGATAAATGGTAGCCCCTGTTGTAGTTATTGTTCGTAAGTAATAATAAGATCCTGCTAATATTGTTGTAGGCTAATGAAAAGGATGCTGGGCTGGGAATTCATGAGGCCTGTTTTTAAATAACTGCCACTGACACATTATATAACTTAGGACAAGTCACCAACAGTAAACGGATAATGCTGTATCACTGCTTACTAAACAGTGATGTTGCATAACTAAAGAGTGCTATAAGAGATATAAAGAGTTACCTTAGGAAAGGTGTGGGTTTTTTCTTTTTTGTTTTCTTTTTTGGCTGTGCCGCATGACTCGTGGGATCTTAGTTCCCCGACCAGGGATTGAACCTGCGCCCTTGGCAGTGAAAGCATGGAGTTTTAGCTAGTGGACCACCAGGGAATTCCCTTAGGAAAGGTGTTTTGTAGCCATTTTGAGGCTGTGGGCATCCAGCATTGCGGAATAGTGGCAGAAGGAGAGAACTTTTGAGCCAGGTATATAATTTTGCTCCCTTTCCTTCTCTTAAAATGTCAGAATTTAAATAATTTACATAGGGGCTAGGACTGGAGTAGCATTTGTATGTTTAATTTTGAAATAATTTTTAAGTCACCTTTTAACCTTTAGTTTTGTCCCTTCCATTACATCATTTTTACGTGAAATACTATCAAGTAACCAAAATATCAGATTTTGGTTTTCTTATTTACTTTTCCCTTTGTAGATTTGTATAAGCAATAAAAGGGCCATAAATCAAATAGAAAGGGAGAAAAAAAGTGAAGAGTTTCATGTAAGTAGGTAAGCTACGTGTAAACTAGATAATCAGTTTCCATAATTGACTTTTTAAGGCATTTTATCCTGTGAGTCTGCCCTGGCTCCTGTTCATCTAGATTTTAGGTGAAAAGTGGGTCATGAATTCCCGTTGAAAATAATGAAAAATAGGAGTGCTGGTCCATGGGTGCTTTTAAGACAGGTTCCAGTCTGTATCTCGTGCTGGCTCCAGAGGTTCTCACTTGCCCCAAAGAAAAGTATAAAGAGAAGAGTCTGGGGTTTGAGGTGAAAGTATATAGGCGGCCAGATGGGTCAGAGTCTTGAGAGGATGGGAATTCACAGTAGAGCAGGAGGTATGGGTGGCAAGTGTGTTCTTGCTGCCATAGGCCATTTTCCAAGATTTTCATGTCAGCCAGAAGGATCAGGGAGGAAAGCCATTCCACACAAACATATTCATCTCTTTTACATCACCTTTAAGCACCAAGATGGACCAGGAGACATTTGCCAGCCTACTAAGGTTTTTATAATTTGAGACTCTGTTTTTGCAATTAAGACAGATTTTTTTTTCCAGAATGGTTTCTAGTTCCTCTTGAATTCATATGTGGAGACACCACATCTGTACCATCTACGCTTATTCTCCAGCCATCTAGCCAAGAAATGCAAATTTCCAAGTAAGATTATGAGTTATCGTTGCCGTTTTCATTTGTTTAAGGAGACACTTGAGTATATTTGAAGAACATACTCTTGCTGGATGAAACTAGGTGGTGAGATCATTAAGAGTATCTACATCGGGGGAATTCCCTGGCAGTCCAGTGGTTAGGATTCGGCACTTTCACTGCTGGGACCAGGGTTCAATCCCTCGTCAGGGAACTAAGATCCCACCAAAAAAAAAAAAGGAAAAGAAAAGAAAAAGAGTATCCACATCAGATAGTTACTGTTAAAATTGGTACCTATGTCACATATATCACAGACTCTAGGAACAGAAGGAGTTGAGAGGCCATTTAGTTCACTTTCCTTCCCCTTAGGCAAGATTACCTAAAAGCCATGTAACATAGATTTTTTTGTCTATCTTATTTTAAATATATCAAGAAATTGTGATTCTACCCAAGCAACCTGAAACAGGACGAGTATTATATAACACTCTTCACAGTTGCGAAATTCATCCTCCTGTATAACTCAAGTATCTCACTTAAGTTAGAGTCATTTATTCTAGGTCTGCCTCTTTCCATTAAAGGAAATATTTGGTTTTTTCTATATTAAAAATGAAAAGTCCTTCATAAACTTGATGACTATCCTCAGGTCATTCCTAAACTTTCCCTTTTTCAAACTAAATTTTACTCACATGTCTTAAGAAGTCCTTTGAACATTTTTCCTGCTTTTTTCAGTAGCAGAAATAGCTAACATTTATTGAACACTTAATATGTGCTAGGAACTGGGCTAAGTACTTTAAATACATGAACCTTTTTAATCCTTACAGTCATATTGTGAGATAGGAAGGTATTCATTCTCACTTTACAGATTAGGAAACTGAGGCTCAGAGAAGTAACCTGACTATGGTCATATAGCTAGTAAGTGGCAGAGCTGGAATTTGAATCCAGGGCCAGTTAACTCCAAAGCCAGAACTCTTAATCTCCAAAGCCAGAACTCTTACTCTCTAGATTATACTAGACTGCCTTTTAAGCTACCTAACCAAAAATCACATTTTAAAAAATGTAATGATTAGAGCTTAGAAGTTTTCTAATAAAGATGGAAATAGTACTGAATTTAGGACATAATCAGACTCCTATTAATATATTCTGTTAATAGCATTGTTTTGGGGACAAAAATCCTACATACATACTATGTAAGAATATGCCAAGTCTCTATTGCCCTCAAGATACTTTTTGTAGCCTCTGAAAATAAAAAGACAAATTTTACATAGTGTTTAGTTTATTTACTCAGTACCAGTAGAGTGCTTGGCACCCCAAACAGGGTGTCTCATTTTGAGAGTTCATGATCTAGATATTGGGCATGCCATGAATCTGCATACATGACAATTTATAGATACACCTTTTTATTCTGTGCGGGAGGGATCTTGCCAATTTAGGTGGTTAAGACTACTTCCTAGAGATGGTAAGTTTAAAAAAAAAAAGGATGAGTCCATGAAATAGGTTAACTATAACAGAATGGGTCATTGAGACTGGCAGTAATGGATTAGAATTGAGAAAGGTGGGATGATTACAGGGTCTTCAAACATTAGACAGGAATTTCAACTTAGATAGGAGGGGTAAAGCAAGATTTTTCAGGAGACAGGTGATACACAGTAGTCATTGTGGAGAATGAAGTATAATAATGGCAGCATATTTGTCTCCTATACATAGATGTCCTGCAGGCATCTTAAACTCAACCAGTATTTTTCATCTCCCTACCCTGAAACCAGATTCTCTTTCTGAATCATTTACCTTCAGTTCTTCCTTCTTCCACATCAGTCACATCGATTCTACTTCTGGGATGTCTCAGCCCTCTTGTCTTTCTTACTGCGACCCTTACTTACTGTATCCAGTCTTCCTCTTCCCATCCTTCCAACATACTGCTGGTATTTACTTGATCTCTACTTTTATAACCTAGTATCACTCACTTCCTGACTCCAAACCTTTACTTATTCCTTACTGCCTACAAAATAATATCTGCCCTTCAGAAGTCGTACCTTAACCCACTTTTTCCATTCCTAATGTCATCCCCTCTCCTCTCGGTTTCCCAAGTATCCTCTGCTTGTCCCCATATCTGTGCATGTACAGATGTTATTCATCTCCTAGCTGCCTCTCAGAACTTCTGTCTGTTTTTGAGTCTAACTCAACCTTCACCTCTGTCATAGAGTTTAACAATATGCATTGTACTTGTTACACGTGCGCAAGCCATGCTTCTCCACTGTGTTGTGAACTCTGGGAGAGCAGACTGTATTTTCTTTGCCCAGCATAGGATTAAGTGGGGGAAATGCATGGAAAACACTTAGCATGATGCTTGGCGTATCATTTGTGCTCAGTTATACTCTAGTAAGTGGGCACTCATTAACTGTTGGCTGAATTTGAAGGAGGGAAGGGCTTCAATTGGATGATAGTGTGAAGCTTAAATAATGGGCTAGGTGTAAATTGACCACGGAAGTAATAGTATAAGCATAAAATTCCTGTGTTTTGGTTAATCAGTGTTTTAGTGTTGTTTGCAGCTCTAGCAGTTTGAAGGGGAAGGAGAGAAATCTAGAGGGAAAAATCAGGTTGGTTATTTGTTCAGGATGGTGGAGAGCTGTGTATGCCTCAAACAAGGGCGTTTTCATGTTTCTTCAACCTTCACTCTACCAGTAGGGTGTTAAATTTTTGTTGTTTTCCTCAGGCATTGTATTCGTCAAGGCCTCCATCTAGATTCTAGAAATCATCTGTCTGTCCATTTATCAGATACTTAATTGGGTGCCTACTTTGTACCAAGCACAATGCTAGACACTTTGTATGCAATCATGAATAAATGTACTTTAGCCTTAGAAGTATGTAAAGAATGCCACAGGGGAGCTGGGAGAGAGGACCATAATTAATTTTACCTGAGAAGTCAAAAGACTTCATAGAAAGTGACAGTTGAAGTGTGTTCCACTGGGAAAATGATGCTGTAGAACTCAAAGGGGGAAGAGTTTCAAGGAGGAGGAAGTACTTTTGACAAGTATTAAATGAATATTAAATGCCAGTGCTATTTAAAGTAGAGTGTGTGTGGCTTATTTGGCATTCAGTAAGGGTAAAATGGAGCACCCAAAGTGTATAGAACGCAACCACTGCTTACTACATACAAAGAAGCAGAAGATGCCAGGTAATTAATGGTGCTACCAAATCCTTAGAGCACTGGTACTTAACCAACTATTAAACCAGAAAGGGGTGTGGGTGGGTTGCAGATAGGTATTTTCTGAAAAAGATTCCCAAGTGATTTTTGATGAACACTTTCCGTTACGGACCATTGCCTTAGGACAGGGGTTGGGACACTTTGTGTAAAGGATCAGATAATAAATATTTAAGGCTTTGCTAGCCATATTGTTTCAGTGCGGTCACAGACTATACACAAAGAAGTGAACATGTCTGTGTGCCAGTAAAACTTTATTTGTGAAAACAGGTGATGGGCCGAATTGGGCTTGCAGGATCCTTGCCTTACAGTATTTTGGGGGAAAAACAGGTAAATTTTTTCCTGAACATTTGTTCACTGGCTTCGTTGTCATCTGTGTAACTAAGTGTACATGCGTCATGAATGTATTCGTATAAATGTGAATTTTTTGAAAGCTCATCATGGCATGCAGATTAATTTAAATGTGCGCAGATACTTTACGTGTCGTTTATATAAAATGAACTTTGTTTTACTTTGGAGGTGATTAAGGAGAATGAATGTGAGGCCAAAGAGAAACTTCAGATCTAATGATGAAGAAAATCAGGTCTTTGACTATTACTGAATAAATTAATTTTTAAAAACTTGACAAATTTTTTTCCTTTGCCTTCATTGAATATGGATACTTCTTTGTAATTGAGAATACTGTAAATTTATGTCATTATATAATCACTTCTCGCTTATTTGTGCTAATGGACGAGAACCCAAACCAGTAGTATAAAATAATCTATGTCTGGTTTTGGGGGGACGTCTTGCTACTTATTTGAGCATGGATTGTAGTTGGTGTTCTTCACAGATTAAGTATAGTAAGCAGCGTGGCACTTCAGAGTACCCTCAGCCTCAAAGACCTACATCTTAGAAGAGCTTAAACAAAAAGATCTGAGCTCAGAAAAACTCTGAATCTTTCAGATGAATAAAACAAACTTCAAAAGCTCCGATAAGATAATTTTATATTCCTCATAATGATGATTCATAAAGTTGGATGGAGTTGGAGTATGTGATATTGAGAGCTAGGTCAGGAGACTAGGTTAAGTAAGAGCTTGACAGGCTTACTTGCCCTCTGATTTCCAAGAGACTTCTGAAATTATTTATTCAGTAACTGCTTAGAATTATCTATTACTTTAGTAAAAAACAAGTGCTTTTCAGTAGCCCTGTTTTTTAGAAGCACTTGGAATTTAAGGTCCTAATCTATCAAATCACTTTTCAGTGACTTTGACAGCTTTCAGATTTCATTTTTGCTTTCTAGCTTTCTACTTAGACCTAATTATTTTATTATATAACCCTTATTAAGAATATTTTATTAAGTTTGTATTTTTTGAGACCTTCTTCAAAATGCTGTATATATATATTTTTTAATTGTAGCTGTAGGATAAACCAGAAACAGTTATGAGTTCATGTTCCACCTTTCCGGGCAATGGTAATTTTTTTTTAGGGGTTTTTAACAAATCAAGTGGACAGCATCTGCTAACCAGATAATTCAGAGGTTACTCTGTTTTCTGACTGTGTTGGATATGTGAGGTATTACTCTATATAAAGTAATGAACCTGGAGTTAGGAGCATTTTTTAGGCAGCTCTGAAAACTTGCCCCAACCGCACTGTCCTCCATTCTAGTTTTAACCGGAGGTAGTGTTTTCTGTTATTAAAAATAACACAGAATAACAAACACCAGTGTAAGGTGAACTACTCTCACTTTATTTTTGTCTCGTTTCTCCTGTGAAAATATCCTAGGTACACTATTCCCAACTCCCAAGTGCTTTTTTTAAAAAGATTTTTTGACCTGGACCATTTTTAAAGTCTATTGAATTTGCTACAATATTGCTTCTGTTTTATGTTTTTGGCTCCGAGGCATGTGGGATCTTAGCTCCCCAACCGGGGATGGAATCCGCACCCTCTGCATTGGAAGGCGAAGTCTTAACCACTGGACCACCAGGGAAGTCCCTCTGATTTTTCTTTGTTTTGCTTTTGTTTTTTTTTCCTACAGACTTTTTTTTTTGAAACCTCTTTCATTCTCTGTACATTTGTAGCAGTTTTCTTGCAGCAGGTATCTTGAGAGTAGTAAGTACTTGGCTGTGAGAATTTATATTTATACACTGGTGGTCAGTTACTGACATGCATAGTAGATATACAGCAGTTAAGCTGAGCAAGCTAAGACTTAGAGCTTTTCCCCAAGAGCCTTCTCTTTCTGCCTGTCCTAGAAGTTGGCAATCTCATTTGTTTTGCCTTGTCTCTGTCTGTGGTCTTAGTTGAGTTTTCCCTGAGCTTCCCCCATAGCAACTAAGAAAGCAGTATTTTTCCTTTTATTAACTTAAGACTTCTTCCTTTTGCAAAGTGAATTTCAGTCCTGGCCTATTTCAGTTGACTGAGGAGCAGGTATGTCCCAGCCTCTGTCTTCAGCGGGACTTTAGCTAAGTCATAGTCCTTTCAGTTCCGTTTGTCTCCTCTCATGCGTGACTTAGTTCCTCTTTCGTCTGTGGATCAGCTCCTTGAGACTCTGCTTGTGTGGCACAACTTAATCTTAACATAGTAAAGCTTCACAGACAGTAGAACCCTGGTTACCAGGGGCAGGAGGGGTGGGGGAAATGGGAGATGTTTGTCAAAAGGTACAAAGTTGCAGTTATGTAGGATAAATAAGTCTAGAGATCTCCTGTACAGCATGATGACCGTAGTTAATAATACCCTATGGTATCGTGGAAATTTGTTGAGAGTGGATTTCTGGTGCTTGTACCACATGCACTGAAAAAATGGCAATTATATGAAGAGATGGATATGTTAATTAGCTCAACTCTAGTAATCATTTCACTATGTATATGTATATTAAAACGTATACATCCTAAATATATATAATTTTTATTAACATTTTTTAAAAAGATAGTATGATATGTAAACATCTATAAGAGTCTCTTTTTCTAATCTCCCCATTTTGGAAGAAGTAATGGATTATTGAAATTTATTAGGTCTACTAGGTAGCAAACTGAATAGAGGAATAAAAGTAAAAGAAAAATCATTAACAACAAAGAAATTTTCACCTCTATTTAAAGAACTTGAAATCAGGGTATAGGCAGGATAAGCTGAGAATTGACATTTATACCTATATATATTGAAGACAGGAAGTTGGCCTTCAACAGAATATTTGATATGTGGGACAGACCTTTTTTCAGGGAAGAGGAAGTCCGCCACTGTCCTTGAGAAATGTGTTCCTGTCAGATTAACTTTGATTTGCCCACATGGAGAGCAACCTGGCTACAGTGCAAGCATGACACTCGTTCTGCTGAGGGCCCAGTAGGGCCTGTGACAGATTGGAGGGCAAATAAATGTTTTGTGTAAAGAGGAATACAGGATAACATCACTCAGGTCCAACCAACTGGTGCCTTGCTGTGTCGGGGGGGCCCGTTTTCCTATTATTCTACTTTTTTTTCAATAGAAGTCCTCTTTGTTTTATTTTCCATAATACTTTTTTTTAAAGAAAAGTATACTAGCCACCTATCTATTTTCTCAACTTCTTTAATTTTCTTTTTATCTCTTCTTGATTCTCTCTGCTCATTCTGTGTCCCTTCAATTGGATTGTTCGCAATTTCACCTTTCCAAATCAGACTTTTAAAATATTTTTAGATGTATTTTAAGATAATTATGTCAAGTCTGCAGGTATTAGAAACGTGAATGAGAAAAAGATATGCCATATGATATTAAAATCTTCAATAACAGAGTAACCTGAGTTTCTGTAGTTAACTGGTTATACTTTGGGCAGATTTGAATTTATAACCAGCCAAAACACGTTTTGATATATTTTGGGCATTTGGTTTCCTTCTCATTCTCGATAATTGAGTACTACATGGTAAGTCACAGTGTTTGTCTTCCAAAAAACTCGTTCTAGAAGCACTTGATGGATAAAGTCTATACATTTATAAAGATAAATTAGTCATACAAGGAAGTAAAATGGTAATAGCCAAAATGAATACTCTATCTTAAGTCCCATAGGCGTTCAAGTAAAAAGAATTATTTCAGGTGTTGCAATATAGCAGTGATGTCTTGAACACAGTAGTGTTCCCATTCTGTATTCATAGGTACGCAAGCAGATATACATTTTATATTTAGTTTTATTATGGACACTTTTTTGGTATTTTCTTAGTACTTTGCCAGAATTTCTTATACAAGCAGAAATACCTGCTTGTGTATGAATGCTGCATAAAATAGATCCTGTGAATTCTAATTAAGAAAAATTCCTACTCCTAGCCTTGAGAAGAATCTTCCACTCTCTGAAAACATTTTTATTGGGATATCTTCCTCTTTCTTTTCTTCCTTGAGATAAACTGACAAAAATGAGAATAAGCTTTTTCTCACTTAAAAAATTTTTATTTGTTCTGAGTTGCTGTAGTTAACTGGTTATACTTTGGGCAGATTTGAATCTATAACCAGCCAAAACACATTTTGATATATTTTGGGCATTTGGTTTCCTTCTTATTCTCAGTAAACTGAGAGATGGGTATTGAAATCATTTGCTAGAGTATTTCCAATGGTTTTTAAATAATTTTTTGTAATTTCCCCTTTGTAGAAAAATCAGAAAATATACGAAATGATGAAGAAGAAAACCAATCACACACAGATAGTCACTCAGCATTTTGCTATGTTTACTTCCACCTATTTTCAGAGTATATGTTGTAAACATAATTAGCATACCTAACTCTGCATCCTGCTTTATTTTTTCACTTAATGTTATACATAAACCTTTTCCCATGCCATTAAAATGTTTTTGAAAAGAGTAAAGAACATTCCTACATATGGTTGTACCGCAATTTATTTAAACATTTTTCAGTGGTTGTTTTCCACAGGTGGTTTTACATTTTGGGCTATTCCAACTTTGCAGTGAAAATGATTGCATATAAATCGTTTAAGTATGATTTATTTTGTAGACTAGATTAATTCAAGGAAAATTACTGGATCAGAGAGTATAAACTTTTAATAAGTTCTAAGATAAATAAGGCAAGTTGCTGTCCAGAGAGTATACCAATTTCCAGCAGTATCTGAGAGTGCCCATCTCACTGTGTTTGCCAGTGCCGAGCCTCTACAGGATTTTTAACAGTACCTCTCCTTTTATTTTTGCTTGCTCATTGAACTCAATAATTTTTTTCAGAATGTACCCATGCAAACACATTTTCGATGTAATTTCAAAATGAGCTACTTGCAGTACAGTTCTTAATGAAGTAATGGTAATGTTCAATTTATTAAGTTAAAAACCAAGTGACAGTATGTACAAAATTACATAGAAAAATACTTTCACGTAAGCATAGCAACACTGTAATGGTGTCTGCACTTGGTGAGTATGAGTGATCTTTTAATTTTCGTTGTGCTCTTTCGTGTTTTCCACAATTTCTGTAAGTCTATGATTTTTTTGATTAGAAGTATAATTTACTAAAATAGTAGAACCTCATAAATAAGTTGTAGTACAAATGCTCCACCTCCTCAAGAATTTATAAGCCACCCAAAAGCATTTAACAGCTTTCCCTGCTTGATAATTTGGCACAGTGTTTCTTTTTACAGTATTGCTTTGAAGTTTCTATATTTATTTAAGGAAGTGGTGTATTTCTTTCGCATTAATAATGGGCACTGGCCATCATGTTTTCTGGGAAGTACCTGTATTGAGAATGTTTGTTTCTGACTTACATAGGAGTCTTTTTTAAATGATAGCTTGAATGAGAGGTTGAGTGTTTGACTTGCTTAGAGAAATGTAAGGCAATTTATTAGAATTTACATTAGCCTCTTGGTACACTAAAATTGCTTAGGAGCCAAGTAATGCAAAAATTAGGATGTTCTTTATGTTAAAATTAATCAAGAGGAAGGAGAACAGTTCCAAATGAGGCATCTAACAACAAAGAAACAAATGAACAGATTTTAAGATTTACCTTACTGTGAATTTATTTTTGCATGGCATTTATAGCTTAGGAGACAGCCTGATTAAAAGTCCACTCAGTACCGTATACTATGATATGTTAATCAAAACCACTAACAGTCATTGTTATGTACTTTTCTTAAAGAATTTGTTTCTAAATTTAGACATGAGCTAGTTAAACAGTATGAATTATCCAATAAAGTCAGAAGGTAAGGTATATTAAAATATCTTGAAAGAATCTGTTTTATCTACTTCCTCGACTTCATAATGTGAGAGGTAAGTAACAGATTAAATTAAAATAGATGAGCATGTTTTCACAATCAATTTGACATCACAAAATATTTTTAGGGCTCGAGGTATTTGAAAATCTACCTAATTCTTTTATCTTCTCTCCTTCCCTCACTTGAAATTGATTTTACCAGGTTCCCAAATAGTATGTGAGTTTTTTTCTAAAAATTCTCATTGATAAGTGGAAATGTGAAAGAAAATTTTTTCTGGAATGAGCCATTTTCTCCAGTTACTCATTTCCAGGAAGATCTGGATTGTGAAAAGGTCTACAGCTTACATTCCTGATTTGCAACATTTCAGATTTTCTCTTAACCACAATGAACCAATAGATATTAATAATATTCCATTAATTTTGTCATAGTTTAACATGGGAAAAAATACTCCCAGTAGAATTTGATTTGAATTATTTCTAGGTGAGAAAACAAGAAAAGTAGCATTATTAGTTACAGAACTTTTCAGTAACCAATTTGTTTTCCTTGACAGAGATTTGATATGCCTCTAACCTGATTTCATAGCCATAGCAAAATCACACACTAATAATATTATTTTATTGTTTTCCTGTAGATGTGTTCTTTGTGCCATTGTCCTGGAGCTACAATTGGTTGTGATGTGAAAACATGTCACAGGACATACCACTACCACTGTGCATTGCATGATAAAGCTCAGATACGAGAGAAACCTTCACAAGGAATTTACATGTAATTATTTAACTTCTCTTTTAGTTTTTTTAAAACAGTCATACTTTCTTTAGGCCTTTGTAAAAATTTGTTCCCATTTCAAAGCATTTCATCATCATCGTAAAGGGTGTTTTTGGTAGGGAATTTAATGCTTAGAGAAATGGCATAGAAAGTTTAATGATAAGGTTTTTGGAATCCAGCTTGTGAATGGGGTGAAGTGTACTGCTCATTCTTAATTTGAAAAATGAATTTGGTTTGTTTACTTTTAATTTCTTCATTTTTTGTAGGGTTTATTGCCGAAAACACAAGAAAACTGCACATAACTCTGAAGGTACGTTATTCAGCTACTTTTCAATTTCAAGAGGAAATTTGAGTAAAATATGAGTGAATTATACTGTATTGACTTTTACCACAAGACATATCTCAATATTGAATACATTTTGAAGAATTAAAAGCATTCGGGTGCTTTCTTCAGTAGCACATATACTAATATTGGAACGATACAGAGAAGATTAGCATGGCCCCTGTGCAAGGATGACACGCAAATTCGTGAAGCGTTCCATATTTTTCACAACATTGTAAATCATCTATACTTCAATTAAAAAAAATAGAATGCTTAACCCAGTTCCTACAGAGATTCAAAGCCTTTTGAGAGCAGTTTTATTATATCTGTAAATTAATTCCCTTTTTATTCCTATTATTAAGATTTATAACTAAGATATTTAAGTATAGAGAACACGTTCTGTTCGCTTTTAAGTTTAAGCCCTATAAAAATTATTCAAGTTATGAATGAACCATTATGAGGGGGAAAAAAGAGAGAGAAGCATTCAAATAAACTAACGTACATAGTGAAAAAGATCTGAATTTTTAAGAAAACTTTTACCCCAAAATTCTTATGAAGAGTATGTTGAGAATGTATTTATCTTTAGGGGGAAATGATGCTAGTGGTTACAGATTTCTGTGTTCAGGTAAGTATGTTAGTAGATTGTAAAGGTAATAATTAGAAACCTTGCTACTGTCAGATAAAGAAAACGTGAACTGGGGATACTAGTGCATTTTGTGATAAACAGGCTTTCTGTTAAATTTTTATTCACATTGTAGTACTTCTTTTTCTTAATACAGACATGTTCATAAGAGGTAATCACTTTTAAAATACAAAGTTTTAAAATGGTTTTATAGTTTATTTCCACTTAAATTTATACAAAACCAGGATAGTCATGTTCATGTATAGTTAGCCAAGCTGTAGTTGGTCTTTAAAAGGTATGGGAAAGTTCTCAAATTGAATTCTGACTTGTTTCAAACCTTTTCAAACAGATGGTTTTGATACTTTTACTAGCAATATAAAAAGGCTTAGATTTAATTTGAGATTGTTCTATCCTTCCATTTAGATTAGAGATCTTTAAAGTTTTTGTTAGCTTCTGAGAACGTGTTGCTTAGAATTAAGAATGGTTTGAGCCTGTTGTTTTAGGAAGTTGTTGCTTTTATAAAGACTTACCTAGTTACCAGTGTTAGCATATTAAAATTTGTGGCCCTTTTTTGATCTCTTAGATCTTGGTTTTATAATACAAAATAGTATTGTTTCGCCTTCAGGACCAGATTGGTCTAAATACTTTAGAAGTGCTGGTTAAAAATTCAGTGTTTAGCAAAAACTTGTCATTAAGGTAAACATATTGGACAAATAATAAGAACAGAATGTTTTTGAGGTGATAAAGTACAACTGATAAACTTTATAGTGTTTTCCTTCAGTTTTTTCTCACTTAATTCTGTAATTGAATTGAAAAACCTTTCGTGAAAGGTTAAGAGTAAGCTTTCCCACCTTTCATTGCTTCAGGTTTTAACAGCGGATTTATTTGATTCTCTTCACAATTGTAGTGAGCATATATGAAAAGGCAAGGATTGAGACTTAATAATCTGACGAATACAAGTGTGTCAGCATACTGGGGCAGGATATTTGAGGGTGGCAACAATGATTAATATAGTCATCTCCCCTTTTATTTCCTCAGTTTCTGAGGCTGATAGTACCATCTAGTGGTAGAGATAAGTCAGTGCAGACTACATAAAAATAATTTTGACCACCTTTTTGCTTTGAGAAACTTTTTAATGAGGAAGATCTAAATTCATGCTTTTCAGGAGGGCTTTCCGTTTTTTTTAAGATTTTTTCATGTGGACCATTTTTAAAGTCTTTATTGAATTTTTTACCATATTGCTTCTGTTTTCTCTTTTGGTTTTTTGGCCCTGAGGAATGTGGGATCTTAGTTCCCCGACCAGGGATCAAACCTGCATCCCCTGCATTGGAAGGTGAAATCTTAACCACTGGACTGCCAGGGAAGTCCCAAGAGGACTTTTCTTTCAATATAGCTGGCAGGAATACTACAATTCAAATTTGTGATACGATTGATTTGAATTTTGGGTTCAGTGTATAGTTTGGTAGCACATTTGGGTTCCCTGTATTATTGACACATGTAGTATGTTTATACTCATCTTGTAGAACTTGAAAGGATAATATTACAGTTTAAAAGTATGACAGAGTTTCCGTTTATTGAATTTTGACTTTTATCACATTCATCTAGCTTGAATTTATTAGATGTTGAGTGCTTTGTCAGAAACAGAACTTCCAATTATTTCATTATTCTAATGGGAAACATATATGCTACTTTATGATTGTAATTTATGTTGGGGGTTTATAGGATTGTATTTCAGGGACTGTCTTTGAGAATTGTATGGCACTAATCTATACAGCAAAGAGGAATTGATACCTTTGGCGATTTCTTGATCGTTTTTGCCATTTGTGGCTCAGTACCTACTTTGCTAATACTCAAAACGATAAATACTATGTAATTCAGTCTGTCATGTTAGCTTGATATAACATGAACTGTGCTTTGAAATATTAAATTTGAGAATCTCTTTACCATCTCCATACTTTTGCCTTTTCCAGAATGTCATATAGTTGGAATCATACAGTATGTAGCCTTTTCAGATTGGTTTCTTTCACTTCGTTGGCCTTTTTTTTGGTGGGGGGGGGATTAGTTGTTAATGCTTACAAGAAAGGATCCAATGAACGAGAAGAGATTGAAGGTACAAGAAGGAGGATTCAGTGCACAAGTGGAACAATTGTCCTGTGATAAGGAGGTCCTTTCCACTGTAATAGGAGAGAAGGAAGAGGATAAGTGGTTCCTATCAGGTCTGTTTTCTCTGTGAGGGAGAATGTAGGGGGAGGGGTGAGGGTTGGAAGTTGAAGGAGAGAGAAGTTGTTTTGAAAGAATAGTTGTGAAGACCAGGGGAGGAAGTTTGCCTAGAGAAATGTAAAGTTTCTGGACTGAATTGGACCAGTTGAGGTTGGTAACCGTGAATTTATAAAGTGATGCCATCAGTCAGGTTGTGTGACATTTCCTACAGCAGTACAGGATCCTGGGTGTAGAATAGAGAAAGTATCTAGTTGGTTCATTCAGAATCGGAATTTTTCCAAGTGGGTTCAACATAAGAGTAAAGGGATAAGGGAGTTTAGAATATTTGCGAGAGTAAAGAAACTGAAAGGAATTAATAGACTGGAGGTCCTGGTAAGATTGAAGAACAATGAGAATGAAAGTACTTGGGAAAGCAATCATCTGTGGTTCCAAAGTATGATATAGTGATTTCAGAGGTAGAATCCTTTTAGGTGACTATGAGGTATCTGGGTATGATTATAGGGATTAGGTGGTTGATGGAGGACATCAGTGAAGTCTAAGGAACTGAATGGCTGGGTGTTGCTTGGATTGTCCATGTGGATAGTGAAATCACCCAGCATGATGGGCAGGGGTCAGGATGGAGAAGAGGGCTGTGAGCTGTGTGCTATAGAAAGTGATGTGTGAGTGGAATGATTGGAAGTTGACAATTATTAGCAAGAAGGAGAGGAAGAAGGTAGCATAGTCTGTGGACCAGCAGAATGGACGTCATCTGGGAGTTGTTAGAAATGCCTGATCTGAAGCCCCACCCCTGACCTACTTAATAGGAATTTAAACAAGATCCCAGGTGGTTTGTATGCATATTAATTTGGGAAGCAGTGGTTTAGTTGAATGACATGGACCTCAAAGGTGCAGGGCTTTTTACAAGGGAATGGAGAATTAATGGCTCAACAATGCTGTCTAGCAGAATTTTCTGTGACGATGGAAATGTTCTATATTTGCACTGTCCAATATGGTAGCCACTAGCCACATGTGGTGATTGAGTGCTTAAAATGGTGTAGTGCCCTCCTATATGTTAGAAATGGACAGGAATAGCCAGAATTAAATCCTACATCTTATGTTCTCCCCCCCCCGTTGGCCTGTGTTTAGATAATAGGTATATCCTTTACCTTTTTTTTAATAACTTAATTTATTTTATTTATTTATTTTTGGCTGTGTTGGGTCTTCATTGCTGCGCGCGGGCTTTCTCTAGTTGAGGTGAGCGGGGGCTACTCTTCATTGTGGTGTGCCGGCTTCTCATGGCTGTGGCTTCTCTTGTTGCAGAGCACGGGCTCTAGGCGCACGGGCTTCAGTAGTTGTGGCGCGCAGGCTCAGTAGTTGTGGCTTACGGGCTTAGTTGCTCTGCAGCATGTGGGATCTTCCCGGACCAGGGCTCGAACCCATGTCCCCTGCATTGGCAGGCGGATTCTTAACCACTGTGCCACCAGGGAAGCCCTTTTACCTTTTTTTTAAAGCAATATTTCAAAAATGTCAAATGTTCGCAATAGCAAATAGCTTTAGCTTGTAACAGATGCCAGTCTGTATTTTGTAGAAGTACTTTAATATGATAATTTGTCATCACTAAACATATGACTACTTATAAGGAACTGTGATTACAAATGAATGGTGGTTCTTTTAAAATCATTTTCATTAAGGGTATTACGGTCTTTGCATTAAATAATTTATATGGAGCAAAGTAATCTGTGAAGAGATAGAAAACAGTATCTAGAGTAGATGCTGGGTGTTAGATATTCACAGCAAGAATGTGTAGAATGTAAATCATCATCACAAACATAACCTCAGCTCAGTTTAAATTCTTAATTGTAAGGAGCCAAACTTGTGGTTTATTATACTTCTTAAATTACCCAATATAGAATGTTTTGCATGGGATGGGTACTCGAGAAATGTTTGTAACTTATTCATTTTCTTTGGCTTGAAACTAAGAACGGTATTTAACGTGTCACTTGTTCTGGGGTGACACTTCTTGTCCTGTAGCTTCTCTTGTGCTGGGTGTCAGTAGAGAAAGATGAATTAATAAAACAGGGTTTCACTCTGGGGGGAGTTACAGAATTTAGCAGCAGATATGTGACTAACTGATTAAAATACAGTGGTGATACATGGAAGTACTTAGAGATAAAGGGGCATCATGTTTGCATCTTACTCTTTAACCTTTCAGAAAAAGGTATATGGATAGAGAGAATGAATGATAACGTATATATGGTAAGATATTAACATTTGGGTGAAGGGTATATAGGAATTTTTTTTTACAGATTTTTATAAGTCTGAAATTAGTGATAAGTGCCACAATTACAGTGACCATAAAATCCCAGGTGTTCTGAGACAGTGTAAACAAATCAGGGACTTGGTGGAGCCCCTGATGGACAATTTGGGAGCTTTATTAGAGGTGTTTGTCAAATCATATCTCAGTTTATGTTTCAGGAAATAGTTATATTGGAAGTACGTTGAAAGTGTGTTGTCATTTATGTAGATTCAAGCCTTTGCCTGGTTTAATACTCCCTTAATATTTTCTTTCCCTTGTTCTTTTTCTCTAGATTACGCTGCAGTTTCCAATCTACATTACTTTTATTAAGTGGAAGTTTAGGGAGATTTTAATATGGTATCAAAGTGTTTAAAAACCTTTTTAATTTAGGTGCATTGAATAGATTTATTAAGTACTGGAAAGGCAGTTTTGTACACTGGTTGAATATGGGCTTTGAATGCAGATGTATATTTGAATCTTAACTCTGCCACTTACTAGTCACATGATCTTGGGCAAGTTATTTAGTATCTCTTAGAACCTTAATACTGCATCTGTAAAATGGGGATTAAAAAAAACCCACCTGTAGGATTATTGTAAGAATTAAATGAAATGATGCATGTGAAGCTCTTAGCAATGTGCCTGGCACATAGTAAGTTGCTCAGTAAATACTACATTCTGTATCATTATGGTTGTAACCATTATTCCTTGAAAACTCTACCTACCTCTCTTACCACTCATCTTTTCATGTGCTCTTCCTTGGAAGATAATAGAATTTAAACTGTGTGATTTAACTCGGAAAATTTTAGTAGTGTATTCATACTGTGCTCTTTGCTAGAATTGACTCCATTTTCTTTCTTTGATTCACCAGATTTGTTGACTACCCATGTGCAAAGTGCTGTGCTAGGCATTATTTACACTCA
Source organism: Delphinus delphis (assembly GCF_949987515.2). NCBI lineage: Eukaryota > Metazoa > Chordata > Mammalia > Artiodactyla > Delphinidae > Delphinus > Delphinus delphis. The sequence goes on along the minus strand of NC_082704.1, from coordinate 14,190,960 downwards.
TCTTTGTTTTAGCACACTTTATAAACTTTCATTATAGGAAGTTTGAAACATACGCAAAAGTATGTTTGAAAAAAAAATCCCAATTCACAGAAAGATAGACAAGATGAAAAGTCAGAGGGCTATGTACCGGATGAAGGAAAAGATAAGACCCCAGAAAAACAACTAAATGAAGTGGAGATAGGCAACCTTCTAGAAAAAGAATTCAGAATAATGATAGTGAAGATGATCCAGGACCTCGGAAAAAGAATGGAGGCAAAGATCGAGAAGATGCAAGAAATGTTTAACAAAGACCTAGAAAAATTAAAGAACAAACAAACAGAGATGAACAATACAATAACTGAAATGAAAACTACACTAGAAGGAGTCAGTAGCAGAATAACTGAGGCAGAAGAACAGATAAGTGACCTGGAAGACAGAATGGTGGAATTCACTGCTGTGCAACAGAATAAAGAAAAAAGAATGCAAAGAAATGAAAACAGCCTAAGAGACCTCTGGGACAACATTAAATGCAACAACACTTGCATTATAGGGGTCCCAGAAGGAGAAGAGAGAGAGAAAGGACCCGAGAAAATATTTGAAGAGATTATAGTAGAAAACTTCCCTAACATGGGAAAGGAAATAGCCACCCAAGTCCAGGAAGCGCAGAGTCCCATGCAGGATAAACCCAAGGAGTAACACACTGAGACACATAGTAATCAAATTGGCAAAAATTAAAGGCAAAGAAAAATCATTGAAAGCAAAAAGGGAAAAACGACAGATAACATACAAGGGGACTCCCATAAGGTTAACAGCTGATTTCTCAGCAGAAACTCTACAAGCCAGAAGGGAGTGGCATGATATACTTAAAGTGATGAAAGGGAAGAACCTACAACCAAGGTTACTCTACCCGGCAAGGACCTCATTCAGATTCGATGGAGAAATCAAAAGCTTTACAGACAAGCAAAAGCTAAGAGAATTCAGTACCACCAAACCAGCTGTACAACAAATGCTAAAGGAACTTCTCTAAGTGGGAAACACAAGAGAAGAAAAGGACCTACAAAAACAGACCCAAAACAATTAAGAAAATGGTCATAGGAACATACATATCGATAATTACCTTAAACATGAATGGATTAAATGCTCCGACCAAAAGACACAGGCTCGCTGAATGGATACAAAAACAAGACCCATCTATATGCTGTCTACAAGAGACCCCCTTCAGACCTAGGGACACATACAGACTGAAAGTGAGGGGATGGAAAAAGATATTCCATGCAAGTGGAAATCAAAAGAAAGCTAGAGGGCTTCCCTGGTGGCGCAGTGGTTGAGAGTCCACCTGCCGATGCAGGGGACACGGGTTCGTGCCCTGGTCCAGGAAGATCCCACATGCCGCAGAGCGGCTAGGCCCATAAGCCATGGCCGCTGAGCCAGCATGTCCGGAGCCTGTGCTCCGCAACGAGAGAGGCCACGACAGTGAGAGGCCCACATAACGCAAAAAAAAAAAAAAAGAAAGCTAGAGTAGCAATACTCATATCAGATAAAATAGATTTTAAAGAATGTTACAAGAGACAAGGAAGGACACTACATAATTATCAAGTGATCAATCCAAGAAGAAGATATAACAATTATAAATATATATGCACCCAACATAGGAGCACCTCAATACATAAGGCAACTGCTAACAGCTATAAAAGAGGAAAACAACAGTAGCACAGTAATAGTGGGGGACTCTAATACCTCACTTACACAAATGGACAGATCATCCAAACAGAAAATTAATAAGGAAACACAAGCTTTAAATGACACAATAGACCAGATAGATTTAATTGATATTTACTGGACATTCCATCCAAAAACAGCAGATTACACTTTTTTCTCAAGTGCGCATGGAACATTCTCCAGGATAGATCACATCTTGGGTCACAAATCAAGCCTCAGTAAATTTAAGAAAATTGAAATCATACCAAGCATCTCTTCTGACCACAGTGCTATGAGATTAGAAATGAATTACGGGGAAAAAAACGTAAAAAACACAAACACATGGAGGCTAAACAATACGTTACTAAATAACCAAGAGATCACTGAAGGAATCAAAGAGGAAATCAGAAAATACCTGGAGACAAATGACAATGAAAACACGACGATCCAAAACCTATGGGATGCAGCAAAAGCAGTTCTAAGAGGGAAGTTTATAGCTATACAAGCCTACTTCAAGAAACAAGAAAAATCTCAAACAATCTAACCTTACACCTAAAGGAACTAGAGAAAGAAGAACAAACAAAACCCAAAGTTAGTAGAAGAAAAGAAACCATAAAGATCAGAGCAGAAATAAATGAAATAGAAACAAAGAAAACAATAGCAAAGATTAGTAAAAATAAAAACTGGTTCTTTGAGGGCTTCCCTGGTGGCGCAGTGGTTGAGAGTCCACCTGCCAATGCAGGGGACACGGGTTCGTGCCCCGGTCTGGGAAGATCCCACATGCTGCGGAGCAGCTAGGCCTGTGAGCCATGGCCGCTGAGCCTGTGCATCCAGAGCCTGTGCTCTGCAACGGGAGAGGCCACAACAGTGAGAGGCCCACGTACCATAAAAAAATAAATAAATAAAAGTAAAAGCTGGTTCTTTGAGAAGATAAACAATATTGATAAACCATTAGCCAGACTCGTCAAGAAGAAGAGGGAGAGGACTCAAATCAATAAAATTAGAAATGAAAAAGGAGAAGTTACAACAGACACTGCAGAAATACAAAGCATCCTAAGAGACTACTACAAGCAACTCTGTGCCAATCAAATGGACAAACTGGAAGAAATGGACAAATTCTTAGAAAGGTTTAACCTTCCAAGACTGAACCAGGAAGAAATAGAAAATACGAACAGACCAATCAAAAGTAATGAAATTGAAACTGTGATTAAAAATCTTCCAACAAAAGTCCCGGACCAGATGGCTTCACAGGTGAATTCTATCAAACATTTAGAGAAGAGATAACACCCATCCTTCTCAAACTCTTCCAAAAAATTGCAGAAGAAGGAACACTCCCAAACTCATTCTATGAGGCCACCATCACCCTGATACCAAAACCAGACAGATACTACAAAAGAAGAAAATTACAGACCAATATCACTGATGAATATAGATGCAAAAATCCTCAACAAAATACTAGCAAACAGAATCCAACAACACATTAAAAGGTTCATACACCGTGATCAAGTGGGATTTATCCCAGGGATGCAAGGATTCTTCAGTATATGCAAATCAATCAACGTGATACACCATATTAACAAATTGAAGCAGAAAAACCATATGATCACCTCAATAGATGCAGAAAAAGCTTTCGACAAAATTCAACACCCATTTATGATAAAAACTCTCCAGAAAGTGGGCACAGAGGGAACCTACCTCAACATAATAAAGGCCATATACGACAAACCCACAGCAAACATCATTCTCAATGGTGAAAAACTGAAACCATTTCCTCTAAGATCAGGAACAGGACGAGGACGTCCACTCTCACCACTGTTATTCAACATGGTTTTGGAAGTCCTTGCCACGGCAATCAGAGAAGAAAAAGAAATAAAAGGAATACAAATTGGAAAAGAAGAAGTAAAACTGTCAGCGTTTGCAGATGTCATGATACTATACATAGAGTATCTTAAAGATGCCACCAGAAAACTACTAGAGCTAATCAATGAATTTGGTAAAGTTGCAGGATATAAGATTAATGCACAGAAATCTCTTGCATTCCTATACACTAAGGATGAAAAATCTGAAAGAAATTAAGGAAACACTCCCATTTACCATTGCAACAAAAAGAATAAAATACCTAGGAATAAACCTACCTAGGGAGACAAAAGACCTGTATGCAGAAAACTATAAGACACTGATGAAAGAAATTAAAGATGATACAAAGAGATGGAGAGATATACCATGTTCTTGGATTGGAAGAATCAATATTGTGAAAATGACTATACTACCCAAAGCAATCTACAGATTCAGTGCAATCCCTATCAAATTACCAATGGCATTTTTTACGCAACTAGAACAAAAAATCTTAAAATTTGTATGGAGACACAAAAGACCCCGAATAGCCAAAGCAGTCTTGAGGGAAAAAAACGGAGCTGGAGGAATCAGACTCTCTGCCTTCAGACTATACTACAAAGCTACAGTAATCAAGACAATATGGTACTGGCACAAAAACAGAAACATAGATCAATGGAACAGGATAGAAAGCCCAGAGATAAACCCACGCACCTATGGTCAACTAATCTATGACAAAGGAGACAAGGATATACAATGAAGAAAAGACAGCCTCTTTAATAAGTGGTGCTGGGAAAACTGGACATCTACATGTAAAAGAATGAAATTAGAACACTCCCTAACACCATACACAAAAATCAACTCAAAATAGAGGAGAGACCTAAATGTAAGACTGGACACTATAAAACTCTTAGAGGAAAACATAGGAAGAACACTCTTTGACGTAAGTCACAGCAAGGTCTTTTTTGATCCACCTCCTAGAATAATGGAAATAAAAACAAAAATAAATAAATGGGACCTAATGAAACGTAGATTCTTTTGCAAAGCAAAGGAAACTACAAACAAGACAAACAGACAACCCTCAGAATGGGGGAAAATATTTGCAAATGAATCAATGGACAAAGGATTAATCTCCAAAATACATAAACAGCTCGTGCAGCTCAATATTAAAAAAACAAACAACCCAATCGAAAAATGGGCAGAAGACCTAAATAGACATTTCTCCAAAGAAGATATACAGATGGCCAAGAAGCGCACGAAAAGCTGCTCAACATCACTAATTATTAGAGAAATGCCAATCAAAAGTACAATGAGGTATCACCTCACTCCAGTTAGAATGGGCTTCATCAGAAAATCTACAAACAACAAATGCTGGAGAGGGTGTGGAGAAAAGGGAACCCTCTTTCACTGTTGGTGGGAATGTAAATTGATACAGCCACTATGGAGAACTGTATGGAGGTTCGTTAAAAAACTAAAAATAGAACTACCATATGACCAAGCAATCCCACTACTGGGCATATACCCTGAGAAAACCATAATTCAAAAAGAGTCATGTACCAAAATGTTCACTGCAGCAGTATTTACAATAGCCAGGACGTGGAAGCAACCTAAATGCCCATTGACAGACAATTGGATAAAGAAGATGTGGTACATATATACAATGGAATATTACTCAGCCATAAAAAGGAACGAAATTGGGTCATTTGTTGAGACATGGATGCATCTATAGACTCATACAGAGTAAAGTAAGTCAGAAAGAGAAAAGCTAATATCGTATATTAACGCATATATGTGGAACCTAGAAAAGTGGTACAGATGAACCAGTTTGCAGGGCAGAAATAGACACAGATGTAGAGAACAAACGTATGGACACCAAGGGGGGAAAGCGGCGGGGTGGTGGTGGTGGTGGTGTGATGAACTGAGCGATTGGGATTGACATATATACACTGATGTGTATAAAATTGATGACTAATAAGGACCTGCTGTATAAAAAAATAAAATTAAGAAATTTAAAAAAATGTAGGGACATGAGGAGAGCATAAAAAAAAAAAAAGCCCCATCACCCAGCTTTAGTAACCGTCAGCTCCTGGCCAGTCTTGTTTCATCTATACCCTTACCCACTTCCTCCACCTGGATTATTTTAAATTCAATCCCAGCTATCCTATTTCATTTTGGCACACTTAATTAAGAATAATATATTTATGTATGTTACATATTTATATATGTATATGCATATGCCTAAAAGAAATCATTTTTCTGATAACTTTACTGGAAAAGCAGAGTTTACTTGTGGCCAGGGGCATGCAGAGCAAGTGCTCACCACGTTCCCATTGGAGACGGCAGGGCAGATGACCTCCAGTCTTGCTTTTGTAGCTGCCCTAAAGATTCAAAGCAGATGTGGTAATGCTTACCCCAACTTGAATGCTTGGCCTTTTTCTTAAAAAACATTCCGACAAATGTTATTGAGTGCCTGCTGGGTGTAGGCACATTGGGAGTTTAGAAAAGAAGCCCCTTGTGGACAAAGAGCTTAAAATCTACACAAGGTATGACAAGTAATAATTAACAATTGAATAGAATTTCATAGTTTATAAAGTGCTTTTCTCAAACATTTTCTTAAAGCAGCCTTTTCAGGAAGGTGTTCTTATTAGTCCCATTTGATATACCAGGAGACTTGCGAGTGTTAAGTAACTTCACCAAGTTAAGGCCTAGAAAGTGGCAGACTTCAGACTTTCTGTCCAGGGGTCCTTTCTACTTCATACTGTTAAGTGATGTGAGAATTTAGGAGAAGGAAGGAAATGGGGCTTAAACCAGGAAGATATAAGATGAGGAAAACATTGATTAGGAGGGAGAAGAGAATTGGTAAAGGGACAGATAGGGCTTATACAATACTAGGAGGAGGGGAGAGTTGGTTTCCTGGTAAGTTGGTCACCCCCCTGTCGCATAGGGGCAATCAGAAGGGTAACAGAGAAGGGCCTGGCCATTCTAAGGTGACATGGACATCTGTACTCATAAAGGTGGGGAACACTTGGTGGCACAGGAAAGGAGGACAACCTTATTTTGCTACCTACCTTATCAAGTCTGGATTTTTAGAAATTGTAGTTGTGAATACAAGGGTAGGGTTTTATTTTCTCCCATATTCTTTTGTTTGAATAGGTATATGAACATTGTACAAAAATCAGCAATACAAAAGAGTGTAGACTGTAAGTAAGCTTTCCTCTCATCCTTGTCCTTGTATCTCAGTTTCCAAATTTTTTTTGCTAAAAGCAACACCTACTGTCAGTTTCTTTTGTGTCCTTCCAGAGCGATGCATACATAAGCATATGTATAGCTATCCTTTTTCTAACTTGCAGGAGCATATGAAGATGTTTATTTCCATGATAGTGGGTATTACTACTTCCAAAGCATATAGTAGTGACTCACTGACATGTGTTTGTCCCAACTCTGCTACTCCCTAGCTTTATGATCTTAGGCAAAATTATTTAACTTTTCTGAATTTACTTATCTATAAAACGGAGGATGGGGATGGTGACTGATACAACCTCATGGGGCTGTTTTGAGGTTGAATAAGATAATGCATGTAAACTGCATAGCACATCCTGTATAGTCAAAACTCAAAAAGCTCTAATGTTAGCTCTTATATTTTGGGTATTTGCATTTACATATTAAATGGAAAAGGGCAAGATGCAGAATAGTATGCTTAGAATGCCATTTGTTTGTATATGCTTTTAAAACGGATTTGCATATGCATAGAAAATAATAGCTGACATTTATTGAGAGTGTCTTATGTGCCAGGCCCTGTTCTAGATTAAGTACTTTACAGGAACTAACTCATTTAATTCAAGAACCCTCTGAGGTAGGTCTCAGGTCCAAGGACACACAGTCTGTGACAGATCCAGGATTCAAAACCAGGCTCTCTACCCTTGAGATTGAGAAAAGAAGCGTTAAGTTAACGGTACCTTGAGAGGAAGGGAGTGAGTATGAAGAAAGGGAAGCAAGGAAGCTAGGGTACCAGCTGGGAGTGCAGAGCAGATGGAATTGGAAGGTGGAAAGGAAGATTTTCCCTACTTTTATGCAGATAGTTCTTTATAATTATTATTAAAAATAACTTTTAAGAATGTTAAAACATTTTCACAGTTTTGAATTGGAAAAATAAACAATAAGTAACCATGAAAAATTTAAACAAAGGTGCTGTGACTAGCTTCATACTCACATTTTCATGTGCAAATAATTTTCAAATATTTTCTAGGATAAATTCCCAAAAATAAAATCACTGGGTCAAAGGGTTTAATCTTTTTAAGGTTCTCAATATGCATTGCCATATTACTTTCTAGAAAGATTGTGCTAGATTATATTCCCGTCAGCAGTGGCTGACTTTACCCCTTCCTTTCACCACACTGGATGTTATAAATTCTTTTAAATACAAACGTAGTACATAGCCCATTGTTAAAAAAATTAAAATAGTACAAAAGTACTATAAAAGTAATTCAGAAAGCCCTCTCTTCACCCCAAAATCACACTCTCAGTAGTAGTAGAGTTCCTACTACTAACAGTTTGTAAATCTTCCTAGAACCTTTCTTACATACGTACAATCTTACATATATATGCATATGCTCACTATTTGTAATACAATGGCATCATAGTATACATAGATAATGTTATGCAACTTGTTTTTTTCATTCTGTGATGTATCAGACACCCTTCTCTGTGCATACAGATCAACCTCATTCTTTTTAACAGTTGTGTTACATCCCATAGAATAAATAGAACCATAGTTTATTTAAGGATTTCTCTTAATAAAAATCAGTTATATTTATTTTTTATGTGAAATAGGAATAAAACTGCATTGATCTTCCTCATACGTATGTGCTTATGTACTTATGCAAGTGATTCTATAGGATAAAGTCCTAGAAATGGGGATGCCAGGAGAGACTCTGTGCATTTAACATTGGGAATCAGTACTGTCACATGTACCAACAGTGTATGAGAGTGTCCAGTTCCCTACAACTGTGCTGGATATTATCAGTCTTATAATTTTTACGAATCTGATTATCTCATTTAATTTCCATTTCTCTTGTAATTAGTAAGGTTGTGCTTCTGCCCATGTTTTTTCAGTCATTTATATTTCTTCTGTGAATTGTCAGTCCTATCCTTTGCACGTTTTTCTTTCAAGGTTTGTCTTTTTAAAATTGATTTGAAGTGCTGTCTGTAAAATACAGATATTAATTCCCTGCCACTAAATGGCTTCTTAGGTGTCCTAACCCCAAGATTATAAAAAAAATAATCTCTTCCATTTTCTTCTGTTACATTTCTGGTTTGTTATTTTATTAGATTTTTTGGATCCATCTCTAATTTTTTCATATAGTATGAGAAAAGGAATCTGAATTTTTAGAAAATGGGTACCCAGTTGTGCCATTATGTCTCTCCCCCACTCATTTGAAATGCTACCATTATCATACTCTGATTTCCCATATGCATGTGGGTCTCTTTTCAACCTGGCTTTCTCTTCTGACATGTGTCTATTCCTATGCCAGTGTTTTAACTACTGTTGCTTTATGGTATATTTTGATACCTTTTTTTAAAAAAGATAGTCTTGTGTATTATATATTTACTCTTCTAGAAAACTGTGGAATCAACTTTCAATTCTGTTTTATCAGCGTTTCATTAAATTAGGTTAGCAAGAACTGATACCATTCTAATGTTGATCCTATTCATCCAGAAGCATGGCTTATCTCAACATTTTTGTGGGGCTTCTTTTATATTTGTATTTCTAACACATTTTTTGTTGGGTTTATTGAAGTTTTTTACAGCTACTTAAAGACTGCTATTTTGATAGGTGAAAATGGTGTATCACTTAATTTACACTTCTTTGACTTAGAGACATCAAATTTTCTAAAAGTGTATTTATTTATTTATTTTAAAGTTTACTTTGGCTGTGTTGGGTCTTTGTTGCTGTGCGCGGGCTTTCTCTAGTTGCGGCGAGCGGGGGCTACTCTTCATTGCGGTGCGCAGGCTTCTCATTGCGGTGGCTTCTCTTGTTGCAGAGCATGGGCTCTAGACGCGTGGGCCTCAGTAGTTGCAGCACGTGGGCGCCGTAGTTGTGGCTCACAGGCTCTAGGGTGCAGGCTCAGTAGTTATGGCGCACAGGCTTAGTTGCTCCGCGGCATGTGGGATCTTCCTGGACCAGGGATTGAACCCGTGTCCCCTGCATTGGCAGGGGGATTCTTAACCACTGTGCCACCAGGGAAGTCCCTAAAAGTATATTTAACTACTTATGTTCTACGAATTATTTGATCATACGGTTCACCCATTTTTCTGTTGAGGTCTTAATCTTTTATGAGCTTATCAGATCATAAAGATACTAATCCTTTGCCATAAGTACAGCAGATATTCTTCCAGTTTGTTTGCCTTCTAATTTTATCACTTTTTTTTTTACTTTCAGAAGTTTAAAAGTCTAATATAATTAAATCTGTCAATCTTTTGTGATTTTTTTTTTTTTTTTTTTTTACTATTGCTGGTAAAGTCCCCTAAAATTTTATACTGAACGATTCCATGTTTAGGACAGACAAATACGCCATCTGGAAAACTAGCCATGTTGGCCTGATAATGGAATCAGTTAAGTAATTTCTTTATAGGTGTTTAACAATGTAGTGTTATTATAGTGTTAGTGATTATTTGTTTTCATTGTAAATAACAGAATATTATGTATATCATATATATGCTGTAATATATATCAGGATGATTGGAACATTTGGTTATGATTTTTCATTTTAATTTTTGGCACATGCAAGTAATTCTAATAGCTTTAATGAAATTCTGTGTCTTAAAAATTGTCAGATTGAATGTTTAAAGTAGGTGGCGTGTTCTGATGTGAAATTTGCTATAGTGTTAAGATCAGAATTATCTTTAATTGACTTGTCTGTCTTCACAGGGAGAGTTATTCACATGAATTTGTCCTATTGCCTATAAAACACTATCCACTTTTACCTTCCCCCCCCTTTCTTCCCTTAAATCCTACCATAGTTAGGTGAAGTTACATTGATATAAATTTTTATTAACTGTTTTGCAAATGGTCTAATGCTCTCAGTTCTTAGAGTTTATATATTCAAATATACTGATTAAATTACCCTTTTCTTATCATAATGAATGTGCTTTTATTGCTTAGGAAAAAACCCTTTAAAGTATTTATTAGGAAAGATCAGCATCTGAGAAGAGGAGTTGATATGCTTTCTCATGGAAGAAATTAGTCCGTGGAATTATAGTCGATAATTTATGGTAAAAGAAAAAACAATGTAGGTATTAGAACTATGCCTAAAACTTTCTATAGTTTGACACTAAGACAAGTGAATATTTGATTTTTATACCTTTTTGAACACTAAGTACATTGTCTTATATACAGTAGGCCCTCAATAAATATTTTTAGTGAATAACTGAATGAAGCACCTCTATTAATGGTAGAAATACTTTTCAAATTACTGGGAAGCACAGTTCTAAAACTTCTCCATAAATTTTGTTTAATCCATTAACGTATACACAGACAACCTGCACCATAGCTTTTCTACCACTTATGTTAGAAATTCCTTTTATACTTAATATTTGTTTAATTACTTGATCAATTGGTTAGTTCATTTGTAGATATGTTCCTTGGTGAATTTGATCTTTTGATTTTCATGATAGTTTAAAGAGCTATCTAGAGCAGTGCTGTACAATAGAACTTGTCTGTAATGATAGAAACATTCTATATCTGTGATGTCCAGTAGAGACTCAGCTTGCCACATGTGACTAATAAACACGTGAAATGTGGTCAGTGTGACTGAGAAACTGAAGGTTTAATTTTTTTTTTTTTTTTTGCGGTACGGGGGCCTCTCACTGTTGTGGCCTCTCCCGTTGCGGAGCACAGGCTCCGGACGCGCAGGCTCAGCGGCCATGGCTCACAGGCCCAGCCGCTCCGCGGCATGTGGGATCTTCCCGGATCAGGGCACGAACCCATGTCCCCTGCCTCGGCAGGCGGACTCTCAACCACTGTGCCACCAGGGAAGCCCTAATTTCATTTAATTATAAATGACTTAAATTTTAAAAAGCCACATGTTGCCAGTGGCTACTATATTGGACAGCACAGATACACCTACTTTATTTTCATTTAGCTTTCCAAGTTATAGCAAGTTTATTTTCTGGGTAATTGTTCTGATTTCACCAACAGTGTGAGGTAAAACTCTTTGAAACCTATGGTAAAAAAAAAATTATACAAGATCTAATTCTAAAAAATTCCCTTATTAGAGTTTAGAAATGTTTATTGAATTATGTGCACAGTTAAGATCACAAAACTCATTTTCATAGAATTATAACTTTGATGGAAATAATTAATTTTACAGTTATTATAGTAAAACTATTTCTTTGTATTTCATTTTTGTTGCATTTATATGAAATGTTAGGCCACTATATCAAACATACCACACATCATTTCTCCCCATATCTTGAGGTGATTTTATTCTAAGGAGAAACATATGTTCTAAGGACCCATGAACTAATGCTCATTTTAAGATTGGTCCATGTAAAGCTTTTATTCATTTTTAAGCAGCTGATCTAGAAGAAAGTTTTAATGAACATGAACTGGAGCCCTCATCACCTAAAAGTAAAAAGAAAAGTCGCAAAGGAAGGCCGCGAAAAACTAATTTTAAAGGACTGTCGGAAGATACCAGGTCCACATCCTCCCATGGAACAGATGAAATGGAGAGTAGTTCCTATGTAAGTAGAAAAATGTTGGATTCTTTCTTTTTGTTGCACCATGAATATTTCATCTGAACTGTGTTGATCGGTAAAGTTAATCATTTGAAGTGTTAACTAAGCTTGAGGTACTGATAGCATATTTTCATGGATTTTTTTTCAAGGTTTTCATTTTCTTTTACATTTGCAGAGAGATAGGTCTCCACACAGAAGCAGCCCTAGTGACACCAGGCCTAAATGTGGATTTTGTCATGTAGGGGAGGAAGAAAATGAAGCAAGAGGAAAACTGCATATATTTAATGCCAAGAAGGCAGCTGCACATTATAAGTGCATGGTAAGTATGGTTCTTTTTATGTGCTTTTAAACACAAGTTTTGGAAAAGCATTTAGCTAGTAACCAAATATAGAACTTTCCTCCCCAGCATTAGTGTTTTAGAATTATGAATAGTGTATCCTATAATCTCAAATCTTTTTTTAAAAGTATAATTGACTTACAATATTATATTAGTTTCAGGTATACAACATAGTGATTCGATACTTTTATACATTACAAAATGATCACCACGATAAGACTACTTACCATCTGTCACCATACAAAGTTATTACAATATTATTGACTCTGTTTCCTATGCTGTACATTATATCCCCATGACTTATTTATTTTATAACTGGAAGTTCTATAAGCCCAAATCTTCATAAACTCTAGATTTTAAAAAATATAGCCTTTATGATTTAGTGCGATTTAAAGTAATCCTAAGTATAGTTACTATGTTCCAGATAATCCATAATTAATGATTTCATAACTGTAAAAATTTCAGCTTTATAAACTTGTCTTGGAAGCTATGTTTGGCCTCCACTATAACCTCGTAAAAGTCTTTCTTATTGCACTTCATATACTATATTGCAGTTATTCATTTATGAACCTCTTTCCCCTAATAGACTCTTAAATCCCTTGAGGGTAAGAACTATATCTTATCTTTGCATCCTTAGATCCAGGTCTGACATATAGCATATGTAAACATTTTTGAACTAGATTGTATTGAATTACTCATCCCATTTATGACTAGGTTTTAAAAAATTATATTATTTAGGGAATTCCATGGCAGTCCAGTGGTTAGGAGTCCACGCTCTCACTGCCAAGGGCCCGGGTTCAATTCCTGGTCGGGGAACTAAGATCCCACAAGCCACATGGCATGGCCAAAAAAAATTTTTTTTTTAAATTATATTATTCATATCAGAGGTTCTTAACCAGAGATGCATATCAAATTTACCTGGGGAGCTTTTTCCATAATATGTACCCTTGGAGTAGATCCCAAACATGTCTAGTTTGAAAAAAAATCTCTAGGTTGATTCTCATCTGCATCTATGATGGAAATTTGTCATTTTAAACTATTTTTGAAACTGTGGAAATGTAAAATAGTTGAGATGACAGGGTGACACTGCTGAACTCTCCTTGTTAAATGAAGCATTTAATCTTGGCTCCACACTGGCAACCTTAGTTTTATTCCATTGTCCTTACTTTGGGTTATATTTTAATCAGACGTGAATAGATTAAAAAATATTTGAGTCAGTACTTGATTATTATTAAAGAAAAGTCATCTTTCTCAGGATATTAAAATAATGTAACGTAAGTGTTCTTAAGTTGTTTAATCTTTTTCTCACAAGGATTCTGAGTATTAAATGTTCCTGCATTTTTCTTTTCTAGTTATTTTCTTCTGGCACAGTCCAGCTCACAACAACATCAAGAGCAGAATTTGGAGATTTTGATATTAAAACTGTACTTCAGGAGATTAAGCGAGGAAAAAGAATGGTCTGTGCTTTTATGTTTATGCTATGCAACATTACTCTTCTGACTTTGTGCTTTAAATTTAGAACACATCTCAAATTTATCCAGTCATCAAAAAATTTAATATAAAGTAGTTCATATGTTAAAGTGAAGTATATATTTGACTTATTTGTAATATAATAAAGGATGCTGATGTTACTGAAAGTTATTCCTCTTTCTATGTAACTTCATTACCTAAGACAATTATACTGAGATTTATACTTCAGGGTATCTGAGAGTCTTTTAGTAAAATAAATGAAGATGTGAACATGACACACCTCATTAAGTTTAAAATGTTAAATTGTTTAAGCTCGCTTAAAGAAAAATTCCATGACCCCAATAGAACATTGAGAATCCCCCCTTGTTGTTATTCATTCTTTTTTTTTAAATAAAAGGAGATTTTTTCAGAGCCTTCTGTTTAGTTAAAGTTCACATACATAGTTATATCTTTTAATATGTTTATCATAGCTTTAAAGTTTCCTTTATAAAATGTGCCTAAGTCTCATGTTTTTAAACATACTGAATTACTAATAAATAGCTTTAAGAAATAATGGCATCTTTATTTGATGACTTACTCCTTTACAGTCTGTGAATATTATAAAATGTCATTGGAATGCAGAATCTTTTCTTTAAGACAGCAGTTGTCTCTAGAAATGACTATTTAAAAATTTTTTTATTGTGAAAATTTTCAAACATCAAAATTAGAAAGACTAGTAACACACGTCTATCCATCACCTTGACTCATCAGTTATCAAGAATTTGCGGCACTCGTTTCATCTATGCCTTTTATTCTTGTTGCTTGAAGTATTTTAAAGCAGAGCTGAGACTTCATATCATTTCACCTCTACATATTTCAGTATGTATCTCTTAAAAGTTGGACATTTTCTTACCTAACCACAATGTCATTACACCTTATAAATTAACAATGAGTCTTCAGTGTTATTTAATACCTAGTTCGTATTTCCCCAATTGTATCAAAACTATCTTTTTAAAGTTGGTTTGTGTGAATCAGAGGAGGTTCACATATTACATTTGGTTGTTATATTTCCCTTAAGTAATCTAGGGCACTCCCTCCTCCCTGTCTTTGTTGTCTCTGTTTTTGTTTTGTTGTATGCCATTGACATGTTGAAGAAAACAAATTAATTGTCCTGTAGAATATCCCACATGTTTTATTTGTCTGTTTGCTTTTTCACAATGCTATTTAACTTGTCCCTCTATCCGCCAGATTTTCTTTTAAAGTGGAAGTTAGATGTAAAGCTTGATTAGATTCATTTTCAACATTTTGGGGGGTAAGAACACTTCACAGGTGGGACTATATCATCCATATTTTATCACATCAGACAAGTCATAATGTCTGACCTTGGATTCAGGTGGTGAGTTGATCCCTCCGTTGTGAAGCTCCCCTTCGATCTTTCATCTGGTGGTTTCAGGCATTGTTGATCTTTGTCTGAATCCATAAGAAATGACTTTTTCTTTGTGGAACTGCATTTTTGAAGGTATAAAGATTTTTGATGTCAGTTGTTCCATTTAAACCCAGTTCAGTTTTTTGATACTTTGATTACTCTTCTAAAAATGAAACTCCTTTAAAACAGAATGTGGAGTACTAAAAAAAAAAATAAAGGGGAAAAAAATCACTTCATCGTATGTAGCACAATGTTGTGTCATACAGCTAAAGTCAAATAGGTGACTAGGATAACAATTCACATTCTCTTGATCAACTTATTTACCTCTGCACTGTTGAATCTTAGTGTCAACACTAACGTAGCATTTCCCCAAGTGTGCTCCAAAGGAAGTCAGTCCATCGGGATGCTCTCCCACTGCTCCAAAGTTAAAAGGGCATCTGGAGTTCAGTAAACTTGGGAACTGTTTACTATACCCTCCTTCCTGGAGGAAGGCTGTCAGAAGTTCTACAATCAAGTAATCTGTTGAAAACTAGCATTTCTCAAACTTCTCTGACTATGAAACCCTTCTTCCAACAATCACCTTAAGTCTTAAAAAGATGTCAGCCCCTTTAGTCTGTTTCTGCCCTTTTGCCTACTTGGTAGCAATCCCTCTCTGAGAATCTTCTCATTCTTCCCCCCAGCCATAATAGGAAAGGAACTGATCTCAGGGAGAAAAAGAAGCCAACCACTAAAATACAGAATATATTTTTGTGTGTGTGTTTGGCAGTATTAAGGAGTGTTCCCTTTATGTTTAGATGTCAGCTCTCTGATGGTTAGTAGAGTTAAATAATGGAAACATCAGGGGTGACTACATATTAGGAAGTCTATCAAAGTATGATTTAAATTGCAGTGTTATTTAATACATATGCTATACAGTAAGTTCAGTGCACTCTTTTTCAATAGAAAAACTGCCTGTTTTCTTTGTAACGTGGACTGTTTGGCTGAAATAGCTAAAATAGAAGAAATAAGATTGCATAAACTTTGAAATACTGCTTATGATTATTCTTTCTCTTCCCTTAAACAGAAATGTACACTTTGCAGTCAGCCCGGTGCTACTATTGGATGTGAAATAAAAGCCTGTGTTAAGACTTACCATTACCACTGTGGAGTACAAGACAAAGCTAAATACATTGAAAATATGTCACGAGGAATTTACAAGTAAGAGAACAATTGTCCATTTTCCTAAACTTGTCAGTAAGTAACTGCCCTTAAATAGATGACATTAGTTTACTTGCTCACTCTTCTTAGGTGGTGTTTAGCCAAGTGTAGAATACTAAGGACTCTGTATAAGAAATGAGTACTGCAATTGACATTTTCCTCTGCCTACACATCCCTGGATTAGCATTCATTCAATCAGTATTTTTATGCTTCCTGTGTGCCAGGTACTGTGCTAGGAGCTGGGCATACAATAGTGATCAAAACAGACAGAGACAGTGTCCTCATGAAAGCTTACAGTCTAGTGGGAGAGAGATATATCAATTAAATGGTCACATAAATATACAATCATAAACTTCGTAAGTGCTGTAAAAGATGTTACAAAGCGCTGTGACAGCATGTAACAAGGAGGAGCTAACCTACTAGTCTGTAGTGGGGGAGTGTTTGGGAATTTCCTTAAGGAAATAGTGCTTGAGCAGAGATATGAAGGGCGAAATGAATGTGGGCATTGGGAAGGCGTTCTAGGCAGAGAGAACAGCGTGTGCAAGGCCCTAAGATGGGAGAGAAACAAGGGTGCAAATGAGGGGGTGGGTGGTAGGAGGCTACTGCTGAGGGTCCAGGTGAGAATTGTGGGTAACTTAGAATAGGATATAGTTGTGAAGGCAGAAGTTGAAAAGATACACTTGGAAGACTGATGAAAGAGTAAGGTTTGGAGATTTGGGATTACATGTTACCCTCCTTTTTATGGGCCTCCACTTACCAGTGCTGCGTTGGGCTAGTGTTATCAATGTGAATCTACAGTGGTTCCCTTTGTTTAATCGAATGGAGAATAAGTTGGTAGAGATCCCTGAATATTTATTTGGTTTGCCTTTGCAAGTTGTAAAGCACTTCCTCGCTCTCACATTCCCAGCGTGCAATAAACCAGTGACTCAGGGTCTCCTATTCCGTGGACAAAGCAGTTTGCGTAAGCAGTCACCAAGTCATTTGGGTGATTGCGTGAGGTGCTAATGCTGTATTATAAAATTGGCCAAACTTCGCTTAATAATAAAGGCACATGTTTTTCAAGTGAGTTCTATCAAGCCTCGAAGGAACAGATAATTCCAATGTTATTTAAAGACGTCCAGCACATAGCAAAAAATGGAAAACTTCTTGGTTCATTCTGTAACACGTGCATAGCTGTGACACCAAACCTAACAAAGACAGCATTTAACAACAAAAATTTTAAAACTAGAGACCAGTCTTAACTTTTATAAATATATGTACCAAAATCTGAAATAAAATATTAGAAAATCAAATCCAGGGCTGTAGTCTAACAATTTAAAGATTATTCAAAATTAGGAAATATATAAATGTGACCTGTTACAATTAATAAAGAAAAATCCTAGTGGATAGTGAAAAGACATTTGATACCATTCAACATCCATTTCTGAATTTTAAAGTAAGGTAGCAAGAGTGCTCTTGGTGGTAAGCTAGGAGTCTTAATAGAGTGTTAGGAGAGACAAAAACGGCAAACAGCTTATTTAGTGTTAAAGTAAATGGACCATGGTTCTTAGCCAGAGCTGAGCCTCAGAATCGCCTGGAGGTGGATACGGCCCTCTTTAGAAATGTTCATGCCTAGGCCCTACCCTCAGATTTAAATTCAGTGGGTTGAGGCCCAAACCATGTATTTTGATGACTCTGCAGGTGATTCTCAGGTTCATCTCTAATTGAGAGCCACTATATCAATACACTTTCATTCAGATCAGGAACAAGACAAGGGTGCCAACTGCCAACGTTAACTTTCACTCTTTTTCTGGAGGGTTAAGCCTGTGCAATGAGAAAAGGAAGGAAAATGTATAGTAAATGTTGTGAAGGAGAAAAATACAATTGTCAATATTATTGATATTACTGTCTACCAAGAAAATCCAAAGAAATCAGCTCTGAATTTATTAAAACTTATAAGAGCTCAGTAAGGCTGCTGAATATGAGATGAATTCTTAAAAACAATTCCAGTAATAACTACTTAGGAAATGTAAAGGAAAAATGTCTATCCCACCACACACACACACACACACACACACACACACACACACGTGCATACACATACACCAATGGTGAACCTTTTTTAAAAATAGCATTTTACATAGGACCCCAATGAATGACGAAATATATTATGTTCCTTGATAGGCTCAACTTTGAAAGATACCTATTCTCCCCAAATTAATCTATATACTTAATACAATTTTAATGAAATCCAACTTTTTGAGTTTTATCTAAAAAAGTAAATGTGGTATTATTGTCTATTAGTAATGATTGTTACCTTATATAACAGGAAAAGAAATAGAAGCTTAAACAAGATAGAAGTTTGTTTCTCCCCTAAAAGACGTCCAGAGGAAAGCAGTGCAGATGTGGTAGGCAGCTTTTCAGTGTTATCGTTGGCCTCCATTAGCGTCTTTCTGCTGTCTCCTCCTTGGGCTTCCTTCCATAGGAAGCAGGAGGAAGCAAGGGCAAAGGAAGATGGAAGGACAAAGTAGCTGTTGCTCCAGCTGAGTCAGGCTTTAATCAGCCTTCCTAGAAGTTCCATACATGCTTCTGCTCAGCATCTCATTTGCCAGAATTTAGTCATATGTCCAAAGGAGGCTGGGAAATATACTCTTAGTGGACACATTGCTACCCAAACAAAATATGGTTTAGTACTATGGAGGGTGGTGGGGGATAGATAGTGGGGTAGCCAACTAGTATAGCACATGAAGCCAAGAAAATTTTTAATGCAATTGAGAGGAGAAATCCCCTGTTAGATATCAAAGCCAATCATATAGTAATTAAAACAGTATCACATAAGATAGATCACAGAAGATCACAGAAGACAGATCCGTGTCTTTGTTGGAATCATATAAATAATTGTGGTAGCATTTTATATATGTGGAGACAATGGATTAATTCAGTACCTGATATCTATACAGTTGGCTCTCCATTTAGAAAACGGTCTTGACCCAGGGAACTCTACTCAATATTCTCTAATAACCTATATGGGAAAAGAATCACTGATTCACTTTGCTGTACACCTGAAACTAACACAACATTGTAAGTTAACTATACTCCAATAAAAATTTAAAAACAAAGAAAAAGAAAAGAAAACAATCTTGAGTATAGGCGGCCTTTCTAAGCATGATAGGGAACTCAGAACTTTTATTTAACTACATTAAAATTAGACTACCTAAAGAGAACTCCAAATCATTACGAAAAACACAACCCAGTTTAAAAAATGGGTAAAGGACGTGAACAGGCAGTTTATAGAAGAAATAGCCATGGGTTTTAAGCACATGAAAAACTGTTCAACCTTATTAGTAATGAATCAAATGCAAATTAAAACAAGATCTTACCAATTTTGGCAAAGATGAATAGGATTTAGACTATCTACTGTTAGCTAGGTTTTTGAGACACAGGCATTCTTATTCCATGTTAAGGTTGAATATAATAAATTGGTACAATTTTTTAGGAGAGCAATTTATTATTGGAGATGAAAACCTTAAAATAGTATATATCTTTTGCTACTAGTGTGCTTGTAGGGATTGAGCAGACAACAGTGCAGAGATGTATGTGCAAGAAGTGTCATTGCATTATCGTTAGTGATAGTGGCAACACCCACTAGGGCATCTTCTTAGACTCAACTATACTTCAAACTGACAAGATTACCCCAGATGGCATCAGTCTACTCAGGAAGAATATAGACAAGAACTACAGCTTGCCAGCAGGGTGGCATCAAATATTCGTCTTCTCTGAGAGTCCTTGCAGCAGTCATTGTAGCAGTACAGCTCAGGTCCAATAAGATATGATCCACATTGGGGAAAAGCCTCATACCCCATTGGAGTCAGCACCTCTTAACAATACAGTCATATAGGCATAGATAATTTTCAGGTTACACCACACTGAAAGAGGACCAAAGATAAGACTTCTTATCAGAATATGCATATTTTTCCCAGTCCAGGTACAGTCTACCAACTGGGGGGGTAACATAGCTTAGTAAAATAGTTGACACACTAATTTTTGTTAAGTTGCTAGAGGAAGAGAGCTAAAGAGTTAACCAAAGGTGAAATTCTCATGTGGAATGGGAAAAGATTTTTAACTTTTCACCCACAATAGCAAAGAAAGAAAGAGAGAGAGAGGGAGGGAGGGAGGGAGGGAGAAAGAGAGAAAGGAAGGAAGGGAGGAAGGGAGGAAGGAAGGAAGGAAGGGGAGAGAGAAAGAAGGAAAGAAAGAAAATCAAATCAGAATTCTATCAGGAGATTTAGTAAATAAATTTTAGTACATACATGTATCTAGTGGAATACTATGCAGAAATTAAAGAATAAAGTAGACCCATGTGTAGAGTTGTGGAGAGGCATTTCAGTGATTGAGTCAGGGGAAAAAGTTACATAATTCTATTTTAGCATATAAAAAGTACGTGTGTACACACACGTACAAGATTTGTGTATGTTTTTTATACATAGAAAATTTTCTAGGAGCATAGTCAGCAAACTTAATAGTTGTCATCTCTCATTCGTTGCATAGGGGTGGAGAAGAGGCAATTTTATATTCTCCTTTATATGGTTCATGAGCAATCCATTATTTTTAAAAGTAGCCAATAATATTTTAAAATAACAGGCCCATTTAAAATGTTTAGAATTAGATATGTGGAGAATTACTGTGTTTACATTTTAACTTTATTTAGGTATTTTCACAATAGTTATCCGTTTTCATTTCAGGAAAAGATGGAAAATGTAGATAAGAAAAATAAAACTAAATGTCAACTTTAATTCTACCACCAGAGATAATAATTTTAAATCTTTTGGAATATTTTCTTCTAGACATTTGTGTGATTGTGTATATGTGTATATTTATAAAAACAAAACTTTCTTATATATACTCTTTTATAACCTGTTTTCCACTTACTATATCTTTAGTAGAGGCATTTTTTTTCTGTGACGTTAAACAGTTGTACATCACCATTTTAATGGTTGCATAGTATTCCAGTGTATGGGTGTATTAGTTTGTTTAATCAGTTCTCTTTTTAGACATTTAGATGGCTTTTATTTTTTAGCTGTTAGAAAACCATCTTGCAGTGATCATTTCTAAACAAAAGTATTTGGACTGGGATCCATGATGATTTGAAATGCTCTTTTTACTTTTTCACATTGAAATTTGTTTCTTAAATCTGCTTAGAAGTGGATTCCAGATTTTTTCATAGAGACCATGGAGTTCAAATGAGTCCGTAAGCAGGCAGTTTGGGGAGAGAAGAATGGACAAATGAAAGGAAATGCAAGGAGGAATATTTCTGAATGAAGTGGCTTCCTTCCCTCCTACATGTGACTTGCTTTCTTTCTTTACCAGCCCTTTCTGGATCCTGAATATATTCATATTAAAAAGGCGAGGGAAGATTATATAGTGATCTGTTTATCCTGTTTTATTGTCTTTATTGTATTTCTAAGCTATTTAAATATGTATTTTTGTAAAATGTCAGCCTCCCACCATAAAACAGTAAGTTCTGTGACAGCAGAGATCTTGTTTCACTGGTCAGCACCTGCGGCCTTGGTGTCCAGACTGGTGAAAGACACATAATAGGCCTATGGGAAATAGTCCTTGAGTGAAAAATAATCCGATAAAAAGATTAAAATTTGTTCTAACAAGAAAGGGCTCATCCTTTTAGATAAAACTCTGTTATAAAAATTTCTAAAAGCCCACAAAAATAGAAGAGTATAACAACCCCAGTCTCAGCAGGTACCAACTTATTGCCACGGTTGTTTCATCTACATTTTTTTTCTTTCTGAGGTATGTTAAAGCAGAATCCCAGATCTCTTGTCATTTTATCCTTACATACTTCAATATCACTATGCTATCATCACATCTTATAAAATTAACAGTAAATTCTTAGTATCATCTTATACCTGGTTCACTTTGGCATTTCCCCAATTGTCTTGAAGATGTCTTTTTAGACTTGATTTGTTCAAACCTCAATACATGCAAGGTCCTTACATTGCATTTAATGGATGTCTCTTAAGTCTCTCTCAATATAGAGCAGTCCCCACTCCACCCTTGCCTTTTCCTTCTACCTGTTAAGGAACCCTGATAAGTTGTCCTGTAAAAGTCCCATATTCTAGATTTATCAATTTGCATTTTCCTGATGTCATTTACCTCATTTCTCTACCCCTCTGTATATCCTGTAATTTATAAGTTGGCTCAAAGGCTTAATTAGATTCAGGTTATATTTGGGGGAAGATACTTCATAGGTGCACTATATAGAAGTGATATTTGATATTTGAACTCATGATTGAACTCATGATTTAAAGTGATTCCTAACATGCAGCGTTTGAAGAGTAGAAATTCTCCATAGTTCTTTGAAAATGTTTTAAGAATAAAAAATGATGAGCAAAACTAGGTCAGAAGTCAGTTGTTATTGCTGCCCCCCCAGCCCCACCCCTGCCGTTTATTCTACTCACTTGTTAGAAACTTTTCATGTTAAACCTAGTCTTATACCATTTGTGGCAGATGAATTCCTGTGATCATCTTTTATCCCTTGCTGACCACAAGAGGGCATCCACTGAACATTTTCTAAGCATTGTTCCATCTTGTCATCTTGTGTATAATTGACCTAAAACTGAGCTCAGATCAGCTCCCACCCTTCTTTGATTATTGTAGGGGTATTTAACTATAAAAAATATAGTGATGTATATACAGTAAAGTGGCCTAAACCTTTGTTCAAAATCACCTGCATTGCTATTTTCATTAAAAACAATGAATTTCAAGTATATACCCAAGTAAAAGGTTGTCGGAACAGCATGATGTCAAAGTATCCCTCCAGAGGTGGTTTGTTAATTTCAAAGAGGGAATACTTACCCTTACGATAGAGAAATCTGGCCGTTTCTACCACCTTAAAGCAAGTGAAAACAGCACACTCATAGCAGGACATTCTGAAATTACATGCATCCTGAGGTATGCAGGATTACCTACAAAGTATCCTGGACTAACAAAGGAAAGTTGAACCTAAACTTAACCAAGGCCTTAGACCTTGTTTCTAGTTTACAGGAAATAAAGGGTGAGAGAAAACCAAATAAAACATTCACAGGGACTTCCCTGGCGGTCTAGTGGTTAGGACTCGGCGCTTCCGCTGCCGTGGCCTGGGTTCAGTCCCTGGTCAGGGAACTAAGATCCCACAAGCTGTGCAGAGCGGCCAAAAAATGAAAAAAAAAAAACTGTAAAAAAGACTCTTAAAAACCAAACCAAAACAAAAACATTACCACAGTTAGATAAATCCAAAATGTGGTGTAGTTGACGAGGCATATGGTCTGACTCTTCCCAGAAGGTCAGTGTCATGGGGAAAAAAAGAAATTAAAGGAGCCAGTCTACATCATGAGAAACATAGCTAAATGCAGTACCTGGAAAACTGTTAGGTGACTCATAAAGGTGTTCTAGTAAAGGCCAGGACACTAATGATGAAAAGGTACTTGAGGAGTTTGAGTAAAATTGTTTCATGAAATGTGAGCAGAAAGCAGCAGCATGTATACTATTTATATTATTTCCTAAAATGTGCTTTGAAATTATGTATATGAACCATTATAGAATATCATTATTTCATATATATACCTAAAAGTTGATATTTTCATGTTGGCCAAGAACTTTTTTTAATCTCATTGGGCAAAGTGAGGAATTGCCTTATATTTGGACATATGTGGTTTTATTTCAGACGAACTTTTATTATTTCATTAATAGAGTGCTTTCCTTTCTATCTTTTAGACAGAGATGGACCTATAGCTAATTGTGGGGTGTTTTTTTAGTGTGGATGAGGAAACCCAGATTTTAAATGGGCATGGACCTCATCCACTAATGACATAAATATATTCTCATCAACAATGACAAAACATTTTGAGATTTTTATCTTTCATCATTGTAGACTATATTGTAAAAATCATAGTGGAAATGATGAGAGAGATGAAGAAGATGAGGAACGAGAGAGTAAAAGCCGGGGAAAAGTAGAAATTGATCAGCAACAACTAACTCAGCAGCAACTTAATGGAAACTAGGTATGAAAGTTAATTATATTGGCTCTGTTGTCAGGATACAGTATACACACTGATAAATACGTATTGAGGTAATAATGTGCAGTATGATTTTTTTAATGCTATTATGTTTAGTTAAGCATGTTACTAGAATGCTGAGGATGTGTAGGCTTGCATAGTTTTTTTCTTTTAACTAGCTGATTTTGTAATAATAAACACAAGCTATCCACTTTATCAATAAATGTAGTTGTAATGTCAAACCAATAAGATATTCTTGCTCCTCAATAACATTATATTATTGTGTTCCCCTCAAGCATCATATTTTACATTTTTTTATCATCTTTTAAACAGGTTCATGGGACAGAGTTAGAAAACTGGGAATGAATAAGACATCCATAACTACTATTCTTTTTTCACTGTTTTCTAAAATCAAAAAGGGTTTGTAACTTTTTACTGCCCAACTCTTAGATCCTTCATTGAACTGCCTAAAAACATCTTGTTTGTTTTATGAGCCTTCACTAGATGGCAGAGTTTGACATGTTGATATTACGTAGCTGTAGTTTGCAGTTTCTGGGAAGCAATTGAAACACTATTAACCCTGTGTATAGTGTCAACAGTTAAAGCAGACATTGAAATGAAGTAAGCTATATTTCTGGACTGAACAAAGTTCTACTGTTTAGAGTGTCTAAGTTTGTTTAGTGGATTCATACTCAAGGGAAAGCATAAGCAAATTTCACTTTACAGTGCAAACACGCCTCTGGTGGCAGCACATGGGAATTTATGAATTTTTTTTCCGCACTCAAGTAATGGAGGCGAGAAATGAAGAGAACCTTCTTTTTCTCTTGGCTTCGACAGCACATGCTAAAAATCTCTTCCAAGAAGTGTGCTAAAGCTTTTCATTTGGTTCCCGTTAAAGTTGTTCTCACTGACCAGCATGGACTCAGGCAACTGGTGATTGATTATAAGCTCTGAGCTCCAGTGCTTACGGCAAAATTCTCTTGACAGTAACCCTCTTCTCTTTTCATGTCATACAAAGAGCTTCTAGCAAAATGATTGGATCCTTTCAAGTTTAAACTAACATTTGGCAACAGCAAATTAAGCCTCTTTAACCTTTAAAGGGTTACCACTTACTAAGGACTTTAGCCACCGTGTCTGAAACCCATTCCTCTCAAGTGCCGTGTTGTTGTGGAACACTTCATATATTGGCCCAAAGTATGTAAGGAGATCTCATGTGCTGTAGAAGTAAAAAAAAAAAAACAGTCTTTGCATAAAGCAGTATTTATTTTTAATTTTGTGACCACTATTTTAGAAACTTTATTTAATATTTTTAATGTTTTCATTAATTGCTTTGCTTATCTATAAAATAGGATTCTGTGTCCTATTTTTCTTCTGGTAGGGTTCAGTGGTGTTTTATTGATCATCTGAATTGTTCCTCAAAGCCTAAGAACCCAGCTTTTTAGAAAGGATTTTCACACTGGCATTTCTAGCTAGTGATATTTTCTTCCACTTACCTGCTGAAGCACATTTATATATTTCTTTATGGCAAAACCAAAAAATTTTAGTTGTGTTCTGCCGAATATTACCATAGCACCTCAATATCAAGGGTAGGGATTCTGATTTCTGAATTATTAGTTAACCTACCACATTAAAGCAAATTAGCCAACAAGAAATAACATGTTAACTTGACTGTACATTGAGATATTCTGCAGCTTATGGAAAAGCATTTTAAAAATGTAACAGGTGGAAAATTACACTGTGCTTAACGACTGATTTTTTTTAACTGCTAGTCCCTTAAAGTCACATTTGTCAAGTGTGTATTCACACATTTACTTAAATCAAGGGACTCGATGACTGCTTTATTTTAACCATCTTTTATTATTTTTAGAAGGAAACTAGCTTTAGTAGTGGATTGCCCTATATGTTTTTCTCCTTTTGCTCTAAATATACCATTGGATTTTTTGTGTGTGTATGTGATGAATTTTCAAAATTCACCATGACTTGAAGTGCAACGACAGATCTAGATGTTTGTTTACCAAGCTATGTGACTTTTCCCAAAGGATCTGTACTTTATTTCCCTACAGCAGCTTGAAACCCATTATTTTAAATCTTTGAATCACTGTGTCTAGATCATTTTTACATTGTGTGCCATAGACTTACCCATGGAATAATAGAGCACCTTCATTTTTGGACAACTACTGTAATGATGTTTTTAGGAAAAATGGAAGGTGCCGGGGGTAATAATGGCCAGTCAATAATCATGTAATGGACTTCAAATACAATAGCTGTCAGTTAATGGATTTGTTATGTAATAAACTGTATGACTTTGTATGGGTTTCTTCAACCCTTTCTCTGCCACTAGCAACCAGAATAGCACTTTACCATTTGGTTGGCTAGATAAGTGGCTGGCTACCTATTTTTCTCACTGTGGTGTGATTGGCTAAATAGTCTTTCATTAAAAATTGAAATGTAAATTGAAGTCACATGAAAAATCACCTTTGGTTGTAAACCTCCAATATTTTGATTCTCTATCCATGTTTTCGTCACATGCTGAGTAAAAGTGCCTTACAATGTAAAAATTGTACAGTACTTATGTTCCCAAGTAGCATCATCATCTTCTGGGTAGTAATTACATCGTGGTATGACTATTTAGAAAAATGGACCTCAGCAGTGTATTTACCGTTCATCTCCTAAGTCCTTAACTGTAGTTTTAATAAGCATGACATTATTTGATAAGTATATAACATTTACATCATTTCAAAAAATACTGCCATGACTGTCTTTTATGCGTATTTTAGCTTGAAATTTTGAAGCGTCTTTTCTTTTCTCCTTTTTTTTTCCCTTTTTTGTTTTGTTTTCGTTATCAATATTAAACAGTGTAATCTTTGCAAGCGTATATTGAAGATTATTCTGGAGCATTTATTGCCTTACCAGAAATGTTAGTAAGAAATGTTCTTTAGAGTAGAAGGATAGACTTGAGTTTCTATACTTTAATAAGAGCTCTTTGTTCCTGGGGGGAGGGGGGATGGGAGGGGTGAGTTTTACTTTCATCTCAGTTTATTAAATACCCACAAATGAAATACATTTTATTTCAAGGATCATCCATTTTAGAATTTCAGATAGTACTTGCTCAGGAGTACATGCTACTCAAGATATTAAGAGAATAACAAGATATGTAGATCTACTGTTGAATCAGAATCTATGTACTTGAACAAATGTGTGACTCAAATATCTCAAAGCAAAAGAAAAGTGTTCTAGAATGTTGTTGCTTTTTTAAAAAGCACTAAAGTTAGACCAAGGTATACAGTTTTGTTCTAACAGACATTTAGGTTAATTGTAAAGATAAGGAATGCATTATGGGTCAAAATCAAACATTCCTCTCATGTTATGTATATTTTGTTCCTGTTATATTGGCTTTATTTTCAGAATTGTAGTTTGTAGTATTAGTTTCCTTTTATTGGTATTCTTGCATATACTATTCATTCAATAAATGAGTTATGACTTTCATGTTCGTATTTATGTCTTTTTTGTGCAAGGGTATGATGAAGCTTATTTGTAACAGCAATAGTACTGTGTTCCTTTTAGTCTTGCTTTTATTTCAAGGTGAAATACCTAGTTTGTTTAATAAATTTGTCGTTAAACAAGTATGAGAGAGAAAAATGTGAATTTGAGTTTAGTTCAAAGTTTCACACATAAGGCTTATCAGGGAGAGAATCAGCACTCTTTCAAAAGTATGATAGAACTGCATTACATTTTGGTTCTTTTATCATTCCATGATAAAGATACCTACAACTTAAATCGGGTCCTCTGGAACCTAGTTAGAAGGTGATTTTAAAAATAAACCAAAACTCGTAGTACAATTTATCTGCTTGCTAATAAGGGTGCAGGATAATATCCTTGTCATAAAGGGATTCCACCTTAAAGATTTAAATGTACTCCCTTTACTCTGGACAGCTTACTTCTAGCAGTAGTGCTCATGTATTGAGATGGTCCTATCCAGGGCAGAAATCAAAGTTTTAATTGGTAGAATTTGCTCATTCCATACATACAATTCCTAACCTGTGTTCCTGCATTCCTACTCAAAAGGAAAAAGAAATCAAGTAAGAGGTTCTGATTAATGCTGGAACCATAGGAGAGTGTGCTTTATTGCAACTGCTACACACATGCTTGGCAAGTGTGTGTGTGTGTGTGTGTGTGTGTGTGTGTGTGTGTGTGTGTGTGTGTGTGTGTGTGTTGAAAATCCATTACTTAGTTTCATTTTAATTACCCCATAAAATTATAAAGAGAATTATGTGGTTTTCTTTACCTAATTGAAACTGTTGACAGCTGGGGTTGGGGTGTTTTTTGTTTGTTTTCTTTTCTCAGCTGCAGTCATCAGCAATTGCTGATGATCATTCCAAAGCATAAACGTGCTAGAATTTCCTACGAAAATTCTATGGCCAGCAAATGGCCAGTCCATGTTTTTAAGGGAAAACCCAGTCCCTGAGACAGTGCTGCTTTATGTATCAACCAGTGTTACATAATTTTGCCGTGTTCAGATAATGAGGTAACTGGGACATTAAGGACAAGGCAAAGGTGCATTCTTGATTTTTCTTCAGAAGATGAAAGCTATAAAATACCAGTTATGATGAAAGTTAATGATAGTATTTTACCTTGTTAACTGTAGCAGACGTGTTCTCCATGTGGTCAGTGTACTGAAGTTAGTCAACCAGACCTGGGTCTTTGTCAAAAGATAGCAGATCCATAAACATCCAAATTCTACCTTTGCCTATACCTCTATAGGCTATAAGTGTGTTTTTATGTTGGGGGTGAGGGTAGCAGTGGGGAGATAGGGAAGGTACAGCTGGGCAAAGAGCTAACTAGATCTGCTGTGTGAATGAAGGGCAACCTTTTAAATGGAACCTGAGAGAGTAGATATTCAAGGGAGTGTTAGGAGCAGGGAGATAGAAATAAACTGTACTTTAATGTGGACATTGGATTTAGACTGTTGAGTTTCTACAAAGTCATTTGTACAAAAGGGTAAGGTTTTTCTGTTTGAGTAGCTTTAAAATCACAGCTATTTACAGATTTCTTTTGAATTTTATTTTATTTTTTATACAGCAGGTTCTCATCAGTTATCTATTTTATACATATTAGTGTATACATGTCAATCCCAATTTCCCAATTCATCCCACCACCACCACCCCACCAACAGATTTTTTTATTTATAAAAGTAATATATATACCCATAAAAAGAAATGAAGTACTTATACATGCTACAGCCTGGATGAAGCTAGCTAAGAAGGGGCTAAGAAGGCAGCACAAAGTGTCACATATTGTAGGATTCCATTTATATGAAATGTCCAGAAGAGGCAGATTCATAAGAGACAGAATGCAGTTTAGTGGGTGCCAGGAGCTGGGGGGAGGGGAGGATGAGAGTAACTGGCATGGAATTTCTTTTGGGGGTGATGAAAATTAGATAGTGGTGATGGTTATATAACTTTGTGACTATACTAAAAACCACAAATTATATGCTTTAAAAGGGTGAATTTTAGGGAATTGCCTGGTGGTCCAGTGGTTAAGGCTCCGCGCTTCCACTGCATGCCACACGGCACAGCCAAAAACAAAAAGGTGAATTTTATGTTAGGTGAACTTTACCTCAATTAAAAAAATATGTAGTCATTGTACAAAATTAAAATATAAGATATATCAAGCAAAATGTGAGAATCCCCCCCTTTTCCACAAGCCTACTCCCCAGTATTTGATGTGTATTCTGCCAAATGCCTGTGTACAGATATAACTTAGACGCGCTTTTTTTTTTAGCATAAATAGGCTCATGCTGTACCTACAGTTCTGCACCTTGTCTTTTTCGCTTGAACAACATCACAAGGTGTCAGCACAACTAGATTTCTCACATGCTGTTTAGCGGCTCCATGGCATTGTAGGGTATGGTTCTGTCCAGTCTCACGTGCACCTTCATGTCCTTAAGCAAGTAATTTCTTAGGCTAAATTTCCAGAAGTGGAACTGCTACGTAAAGGGCATGTACATTTAGAGTTTGGATAAAAATTGCCCTCCAGAAAATTGGTACCAATTTAAAAGTCCACCTGTAGGGATTAAGCTTCCTTGCTCTGCTACTCCAAAGAAGTGCTTTTTAATGAAAAGAGGTGTGGTACCTTTTTTAAAAAAAAAAATAAAACCATACATGCTCTACAGAAAATTCTATGGGGTTTTGATTTTGTTGTAAAGACCAGATAGACTGTATCTCAAAGTGGAATATGAATTATCTTCGGGAAAATGGACACTATATTTCATTTGTGAAAAGATTAAGTCAAAAGGTTTTGTTTTGTATGTATTATTAACAGTAGTAATTGGTGAATCATTTTCCTTCCTTCTGCTTTCTGAACAGTAACAGCTTGCTCGTAGCTGTTCATTGTTGCCAGATGGATCTGCTTCTCTTTGTGTCCAGGGTCAAATATGGCTCAGTTTAGTGTACTTGAAGGGGTTGTGTACTGTTTTGTTGAAGAATTCCTATGACCTTTATCTGTCGTGATGGTTCCTACTCCCCAAATCATGACTCCAACAACTGGTCAATTATGTAAAAATAAGATAGAATCACTTGACCTTTTCAACTAGTTGTTTTGTCCTTGTATGAATAAAATCTAAGACTAACTAGAAAAATTGACTTGATATTTATATCATGCTTTTAGCTTATTTGCTAGAAAATTGTTTTTTTCATTTAAGAATTTCAAGCAACAGTTAGTTACCTGCATGTCTGAAAATAAAGTAAGAAATAAGAGTAAAAATAACATGAATATTTGGTTATCAAGAAAGTTCCTAAATAAAGAATAAATTGAATGTAGTCAGGATGAATTGATGCCGTATGATGCCGTTAGTTTTTTTCTAATTCTCAAAGTCACATTTTGTGCTAACTGGGTATTTATGACATTAGCCAAACAACTATTTTACTTAAAAAGATTTAAGTCAGATGTATAATATTACAAAAATAATTTTTAAGTATTTTACCAATAACCTGACCTTTGGTCATGTTTCCTTCCCCCCCTTTTTTTATATGCTTATAAAATAATTAAGTCTTTAAGGAGGGGTGACAAAACAGGATGACTACACTAGAGAGTTCTTTCTGTAACTTTGAACTGCAGCAATCATGGAGACTGGTGTTACTTTCACTTCAGAGGTTAGCCATACAACTTAACACAAAGGCTTATTTTCAAATGTTCCTGACCCTTAAGCCCAATAGGCTTATGTTCTATATTTAGTATTGATTTAGTATTACCAGGAAGCAATAATTCTTTGGACCCTGGTCTCATATGTTCTTGGTTAGAGAGCAAGCACAAAAGATAAGCAGTGTCTGAAAGTTTGCAGATCAGAGAGCTGGAATTTTGGCATTATCCTCAAATACAACAGTCTTTCCGGACCTCCCTTAGAAGAGTTGTTCTTAAACATTTCAGCTCATCCCATGTGCCCAAACAGCCTAGGGCAGCTATCCAGTATGCTGGGGGTGGGGGTACAGGAAGAGGGGTTAAGGAAAATGTATGTCGCTTAGGGAAAAGACTTGACAGGTTTTCTTTCTCCCTGGGAAAGAGGCAAGGTAGGAGATTTAGGTAGCGTTTACTGCATTTAATAACTGAGGTCACTCCATTCCATGAAACTTGGAAATGCAGCCAACTATTTGTAGGCCACTTCCTAGAAAGATTGACACAAAACATTTAGAACATTCATATCTTTATTCTTTTTTTCCTTTGATGCCCTCCTGGAAACTCTCTTACCTTAATTTCCATGATCTATACCACCCCTTCGAGACCAGTCCTTTCCTGACTCTTTTCCCTACCCTGATCTAAGTGTTCCATGGTGTCCTGGTCTTTGCCCTCTTGTACTGTTCTCGCTTGTCACCACAGTGTACTGCTCCAGCTGTCACCTGTGTGTTCTGCTGATGAGTTCCAGTCCCTACCCACAGTCTGCTCCACCCGCTGAAGCTCCATGCTGAGTCTCAAATGAGACTCTGTGCTATTCTCCTGGACATTTTTACTCAATCTGCTGGCTACTCAAGCATGAGTCTCAAACCAAGTTGTCCTGATAGTGCTACAGTTCATCTACTTTGATTTCCACATCTACTTCCTTAGAATCTGTCATTCTGTCTTTTGGATCCATCCTCTCTATTCTTACTGCTGATTAACTAGTTTGGATTCTACTGGGTTTCGTTTGTATGTTTTTCTTTTTAACTTTTTGCCGAGATTCCTAACTTCTTCCACTCTGTGCCCGTGTTCACCAGACTCTTAGTTCCTTCGTTTTCTTTATTGGGCAGTTTTTGGTCTTGCTTCCTTAACTACTCAGTTTGGATAAGATGGTTAATCACCTCCATTACCCTTTGACACCACTGGCCTCAACTTCCCACTTCTTGTAATTCTCTTCCACCTTTTTGTCTCCCCTCTGCCTAGAGTTCACC
Organism: Delphinus delphis; assembly: GCF_949987515.2. Classification (NCBI taxonomy): domain Eukaryota; kingdom Metazoa; phylum Chordata; class Mammalia; order Artiodactyla; family Delphinidae; genus Delphinus; species Delphinus delphis. The sequence continues at coordinate 14,157,858 of NC_082704.1, read as the reverse complement.
CCAGTCTTACATCTGGGGAAGATGACCTGCTAGAGGACATCACAATGCAGACCGATGCCACCAAAATTTTGGTGTTTAGTCTCAAATTCTCCATATCAGTCTGCAATCCTTTTTACTTACGTATGGACTCTAGATTTTGGTGGCCTTGGCTCAGATCCCATGTAACCTTGACTAGGTTGCTGACTCTCTCTGTACCTCCATTATCTCATCTTTTAAATGCAGGTGAAAATACTACTCCATGCATAGACCTGTGAGGATTAAAGGAGGGAACCCAAACTGAAGATCTCCGTCCCCTAATCCACCGTCCCTTGTTCCTGTGCTCCCTTCTAGTTTTACCCTATTTCTTTCCTCTTCTCATATAATTTTCTTGAAAGTCAAGTCCCCACTTGATGTCTCCACTTACATATCTTTATTATCCATTCCTTAGCGCACTGTACTCGCTTCTGTCTATACGTCTCCATTTCTCTCAACTACATTAAAACCACTCGAGCAGAGTTCACCAGTGACTGTTGCTAAAGCCAGCGGGCGCTTTTGAGTTCTTACCTTACTTGACTTCTTGACTCTGTTTAATGTCCCTGACAGTCCAAGCACCATCATATGGTTCTCTGCCAGCCTGCTTTTGCAGATGACCCAAAGATAAGAGTAACTCATAAGGTGACAGGAGCAAGATTGAAAGGGCCTTCCAGTGGTTGGGACTGTACATGGACTATCTACCTAGCCCCTCCCCGCTAGCAGAGATTTAATAGGTAGCTATGCAAAATCACAATCTGGTCTTTCCTTGGCAAAGGACCTACACATACAGAGTGGGGTGAACTGTAGGCACCTGGGAGGTAAAAGGGTAGAAGGGAAAGTTGAGAGAAGGAAGATGTTGAGGCCATGGGTATCAAGAGGTAATGAAGTTGATTAGCCAACTTGCTTGTGAAAAATGCCACGTGGTAAAGGCAACTCAAAGCTTGAAGCACATCAGAAAGCAAAATGCATTTATGTTCATAGATACACATATATAATTCTTGTTTAGTAGAAAAAATCAAAGTTAAGGTATTTGCCTACTTATAAAACCTATGAAAATCACCAGAGGTACAATGGTGAGACAAAAGCTGGGGAACTGTAAAAATTCTAAGCCTGTTATGCAGATAGAATCAGGCAGCAGACACCTGAAAAGGGGCCACACAGGAGCAGAGGGAGGTGGATAAATTAAGAGCTTTATGGTCTGAAGACCTGGGTTTGAGTCCTAGTTTTACCACTAGTAAGTGGTAACTCTGAGCAAGGTAACCTCCCCTTCTCTCAGCCTCAGCCGCACCCCATCTGTCAAAATAGTATCCCTGTTATATATATATATATATATATCCCTTAAACCACTGGGTTGTCTTAAAGAGCAAATAAGATAAAGTTATTTTAAGTGAAATCAGCCGATTCATGGTAGATAACAGTACAGAAAAGTAATAGCTATTCCCTTTCCACACAGTGATCCTTCAGATATAAAAGTGAAGCTATCCCATTACTTTTTAAAGTTTTTAAAAAGTATTTTCACTATTCACAGATGACCTGACGCTCATCGTACCTAATTTAGAAAATACAGATAACTGAAAAAAATTTTTTTAATCCCTCATAATCTTGTGGACCATAGGTCACCATTATATTTTTTGTAAAATCTTCAATGTTTCTATGCATATATGTAATCAGATAAAATGGGCTCATATTATACCTACTGAGTTGTATTCTGCTATTTTCATTTAAAACTTGGAAATTTCTTCACAGGTCAGTAAATACACTCTATCATTCTTACTGGTTGCATAATAGTACATTTTGTGGCTGTATCACAGCTTATTTAACCATTTCCCTATCATCAGACAGTTAAGTTGTTTGCAGGTTTTTTTGTGGCCATTATTTTGCTAGTGCAAACAGTGCTGATCTAATCATGAAGAAACAGCAGAGAACTCCAGATTGAAGAATGTTCTACAGAACAGCTGGCCCATACTCTTCAAAAAAGTCAACGTCTTGAAAAACAAAGGCAGAGGAACTGTTCCAAGTTAAATGTGACCAAAGAGACATGACAACTAAAAGTAACGTGCGATCCTGAGTTGGATCCTGGTTCAGAAAAAGAATTCGTGCTATGAAGGACATTTTGGGGACTTTTAACTAAATGTAAATATGGACTGAATATTAGATGATACTGTATCAATGTTAATTTCCTGTTTGTGATCATTGTTGTTATATAAGAATATCCTTGTTCTTAGAAAATACATACTGAAATGCTTAGGAGTAAAGGTGTGTCATGTCTGCATTTTAACTGGTTCAAAAAACTAATGTGGGTGTGTGTATGTATGTGTATGTATAAAAAGACATAAAGCAAATAGGGTAAAATGTCATAAGTTGGTAAATCTTGGTGAAGGATATACAGGAGTTCTTTGTATTATTCTTGTAACTTATCTGTAATTTTGAATTTTTTTTCTAAGTTAAGTTAAACACACCAGCAGAAACAGCAGCTCTTGTTAAGGGAGCCTGAAGAAGGAAATAGGAGTAAGCCTTGGTGAGCCATCAGGATATTTCACTAGGGAACCACATCTGGAGGAAAGAGTATAAACTGTATTCGGATCAGGTGGCCTAGAGAGGAGCCCTCTCCTTTCCCATGCAGGAATCAGGGAATTGGGAATCAGGGTGATTCCCAACCTTTTCTACTGAAGTACACCCAAAATAGAGGAACTTGGTCTTTTGAGCTGTTTTCACCCTTCAGCTGCCACTGTTATGCTTTGTATCTCATTTCTTCATCTATCTTAGATTCCTTTTTCATTTTGTTGAAGTAACATTTCTTTTTTTCTTACAGGATACAAAGTAACAAATATTTAAAAATAATGCTGAGATGAACATTCTTAAACATATAGCTTTCTGCCCTTGTCTGATTATCTCCTTAAGATAAATTTCTAAACAAATTCCCAAGTCAAAGTTCTGTGCACATTTTTTAAAGTCCATTAATTCATATTACTAAATGCCCTGCAGAAAGTTTTTACTGTGAACACATTAGCCAGTTTCAACAATTATTAACTAACTTCCAATCTTGTTTCATATATACCCCTACCTGTTCCTCTCCCACAGAAATATATATATATTTCTCTAAAAAACAAAGACTTTTAAGAAATAACAATCACAGTACTATTATTGAACCCCTCCAGTGTTTAAGTTTCTCCAGTGGTAAGTGCTAAGTGTTTGTTATTCTCATCTAAATTTCCACAGATTTGAGGAGGGAGAAGCAAACAGAAGTTCTTGAGGTTTTGTTTGAAATCATCTTAAAGGTCATAATTCACTTTATATATAATTATCTCTATATTATATGTTATACAGGTATATATTACAGGCAATTCTGGTAGACTGTATAAAATCAGATGCTTATTAATCTAGTTTAATGCTAATTTAAACTCTCCAAACACACTTTATTAGGATATACGATCAAAATAATACAGACAAAATACAATTGCTAAATAATTATTACAAACATTTGTCGGATAGCATGCCTTTAAAAGTCCACACACAAAGTTGAGTAGAAACAGTTTTATATATTCATGTAAATTGCAGAATTTTACCTGGATTCGGCTAAGCAAATTATTATGAAATAGCTGCCAGTGAAAATGATTTATTTAAAAAGCAGTTGATTAGGCAACAATGAATTTGTTGCCTAGTCAATTGCTTTCTAAATTTCTAATAAATGGTGGAAATTAGGCATAGTCTTAATTATGTAGTAACAAAGTCATTATTAGCATTATTTTTTATCCGTGCTGATACTATTCCTTTAAACTAGTTTCCTGTATTAGGAAGGTGTTTCCAAAGAAAATCCCATGATTCGTCATTTCCACTGGTAGTTATTTCGCATAGCCTGTGGACCAGCTAAAGGGTGAAAACAGCTCAAAAGACCAATTTCCCCTATTTTGGGTGTACTTCAGTAGAAAAGGTTGCGAATCACCCTGATTCCCAATTCCCTGATTCCTGAATGGGAAAGGAGAGGGGTCCTCTCTAGGCCACCTGATCCAAATACAGTTTATACTCTTTCCTCCAGATGTGGTAGTTGCTGTTGGTGCCCTGGCCAGGTCCCTTTACCAGCTGTGCCCCCATCCCACATTAGCTTCGAGTGTACCTTACACCTGGGACCTCTGGTTTCTTGCCCTTGCCTGATGGGAGCCTGGGAGGCTACACTCACCCTCTTCCAAGGTAGTCAATGATTCCAGGATACAAAATCCTTGTCCCCCGGGCCTGAAGGCAGGACTGCTGCAGCGGGTCAGTCCAGGGCTCTGTGTCCTTGCTCACCTCTCTCCCTCTCCTGCTTCGATTCCTCCCTTGTGAGTTTTTCTTTAAGAGCGCCCCCTCCACAAATCAGAGAATTGAAATAACGTATCAGTCAGGGAAAGAGTTATGCTTTTCTTTTCGAAATTTAAGTTTCAGTTGCAAGTCCACTGATAGTGAATTTTTAAGCAAATGTATTCATTCCAAGGGCATTGACACAGCCTGCTAAACTGAGGGTTAGAAGTGGAGCAGAAAAGAAAGAATGGGGCCTTTGTCTATGCCTGTCGGAAAATAGAGCATTAAAAGCAATTCTGATAAGATTCTAAGACAACCGCAACTAGATTTCTCATCAGTTTTACTCAGTCCTGTTTCGATTTCCACTTGGAGTAGTCGTCTACTTTTGTGAAGTCATCTGCCTCTGCACCAAAATAGTCCTGGGAATCCTGAGTCTTAGGTGCACTGGAACAGTCTGTCAGTTTTATGCACCTGGTAGCAGTATCAGCTTACACTGAAAAGCCTGCTTCCTTCCTCCCGAGGCTCTGAGACTGTTCTTTACCATTCCTTCCAGAAGACTCTCTAGCCCAGAGCTGTCCTACAGAACTTTCTACAGTGGTAGAAATGTTCTGTGTCTGGCCGCTGAACATTTGAAATGTGGCTAAGTAGGACTGAGGAACCAAGTGTTTTACTTTATTTAATTTTAATTCACTTAAACTTAGATTTAAATAGCCACGTGTGGTTAGTGGCTGCTCTATCAGATGGCACAGCTCTATCGAATTTATAGCAGGGCCCTTTAAGTAAGTGTGAAGGGAGAGCAGAAACCAAGTGCTGAAAGATGGAATGGTTCTGTTTCATTTTTTAGAGTAACCAAAAGTATCAGAATGGAGGGAAATGGAATGCCTTATTAGAGAATTGTACGCAAGTGAATGGACCTACTTGTAACTTTTTATTAACTTAGTGTATGATAACCCTGAGGCAAAAACATATTATGAACAGAGAAGGCCTTGATAAACCTTCAGGGTGTTAAAATCTGTCCCAGTACAGTGTGTGCTATATAATCACTTTCAAACAACAGAGCTATTTTAAACTCAGCCATAAAATCTTCTTTAGAAGTCAATTTATCTGTCACCTTGTTACTACCCAGCTTGAAAAGGTACCCAATTTCCTATAGTAGTATTTGGCCTATACAAAATTAACCTAAAGTAACCTGAGCTTCTGTCTTTGACTTAAAACTTTCCCTGTGTTGGAAGCCTGAACTATATAAGACAGTTTACTGTTGAGCTCGTTAAAAATATATGAAGCATATCTATTATACCTAATTATTTCTAACACACACCCCTCCATCCTGATACCACGGGTCAGCAGATGAGGGAGTAAGCTTTTGGTGCTAGCAGCCACCTAGGAGGGTGCTAAAGATGGTTTGGTGTAAAATACCCTGTTCATTTTAGTATTCTGAATTTTGGGCCCCGTCCTGGAAAAGAGCAACATTAGAAAGAGATGTCATGTCAGCATACACATAACCTGAGAACCCCAAGAAGCCACAGCCTTAGCTGTATTAATAACCGGAGCAACAGTGCTTTCTGAAAACCACAATAGCAGGTAACATAACCTTAGGGATTTTAACTTCTCTAGAAGTAAGGAACCCTTTATTATTCTTTCTGTCTTATTTGCTGATTTTTCTACAATTGTCTATAGCAGAAACACTCAAATGCAGCACATAAGCATGAAGGTTGGCCTTTTAAGAGTACAGATTTATGTTGGGTGAGGCAACAACTCTGCCTTCATTTAGAAAGTAATTTTTGGGACTTCCCTGGTGGTCCAGTGGTTAAGACTCCATGCTCCCAATGCAGGGGGCCTGGGTTCGATCCCTGGTCAGGGAACTAGATCCCACATGCCACAACTAAAGACCTGGTGCAGCCAAATAAATAAATTTTTTTAAAGTAATTCTTTTATTGCCTCACCTTGAGAACAAACTGTGTACTTAATGTGTAGTCCTTTTTATTTTTGTGAGCTACTAATTCTATTTTATATAAGGTTCCCTTTTCAAAAAAGAATTTAACATACCTCAAAATGTACGTATTTCAATATACAAATTTAAGTATACATACACATACTAAATACTGATAGATGGCATTACATTTTAAACCTTAGTTGTTAAAATATAATTACTCTTGGGACTTCCCTGGAGGTCCAGTGGTTAGGACTCCACGCTTTCACTGCCGAGGGCCTGGATTCAATCACAGGTCGGGGAACTAAGACCCTGCGAGCCGCGTGGCATGGCCAAAACAAACAAACAAATAAATAAATATAAATTACTCTTTAAAAGCTTATTATAAGACTCTTGGTTTTTATCATCATGATTTAAATTATAACCTAGTGCCCAGAGCTTGGTTTCTAACGCCACTCTCCAATGAAAGGAACCAGGGCTTTTGGGGGAAATGGCTGATTCCAAGGCTAGGGCAGGGAAAGTACAAGATGAGCCTAGAATATCATGCGGTGCCAGAAATTAAGAAAGTGCCCAGGACTTCCCTGGCAGTCCAGTGGTTAAGACTCCATGCTCCCAGTGCAGGGGGCACGGGTTTGATCCCCTGGTTGGGGGAACTAAGGATCCCGCATGCTGCATGGCGCGGCAAAAAAAAAAAAAAAAGTGCTCAAAGAATGGTGGGGAAATATCAAGACACAGGAGCCAACATAGAGGGACTCCCAACAGCCAAATCTTGGGCAATTTGGGCAACAAAGTAATGCTATTAATGGATCATTACCTATAAGATAAAATTGGAACCCGTGAGTCCATGACGATATAAATAATTTAATAAATAATGACTGGGGAGAAGGGAACGCTCTCCATTATAATAGCATTTCAGCTAATAAACTAAGAAGGAATGATGTTAATAGGAAAATCAACATTTGACATACACCCCAGTAATAATTACTTCAGGCAAGAATCATCAGTGGATGCTAAAATTGGTGAAAGTTTGATGAGGAACAATATTTACATAGTCTTAGTATCATTCCTCATAACCTTTATTAGTTACAAAGGGGAAAATAGTATCTTATAGTGAAGAAACCTGGCAGACACTGCCTTAACTGAGTGATCCAAATGAACATCAGTAATGGGACAGATTGGTAGCATATGCCTCCAAATACGAAGCACTGTGAAGGACACACCATCACAGCTGCTGTATTTCTGACCCAAAATGGAATGCCTGAAATTTAATGAGGCCGTACCATTGGACAAACCCAAATTGAGGGAAATTGTACAGAATAATAACTCACCAGTGCCCTTCAAAATTGTCAAGATCATATATACACTATTGATACTATGTATAAAATAGTTAACTAATGAGAATCTACTGTATAGCACAGGGAACTCTACTCAATGGTCTGCGGTGACCTAAAGGGGAAGGAAATCCAAAAAAGAGGGGATATATGTGTATGCATAGTTGATTCACTTTGCTGTACAGTAGAAACTAACACAACATTGTAAAGCAACTATACTCCAATTAAAAAAAAAAGTCAAGATCACAAAGAGTGAGGAACTGTTCCAGAATGATGGAGACTTAAGGATATGCAACATGCATTCCTGGATTCAGCGTGGTCCAGGAAAGGGACAGTAACGAGACAATTGGTGAAATTTAAATAAGGGTTCTAGATTAGTTAACACTGTTGTAGCAATGTGAGTTTCCTGATTTTGATCATTGTACTGGGTGTGGTTGTATTGGATGTTAACACTGGGGAAGGGTATATTGGAAACTTTGAGAGAGAAAGCAAGAAGAAATAGGGCAGCAGGAGAATCAGGAAGGTGGTGTTCCGGAAGCCAAAGAGATGGCAGAGACATTCAAGAACAAAGTGATAAATAGTATCAAATGCAATGTGAAGGACAGTTATACAAGGCCAAAGATAGTGTCCATCGGATTTGGCAAGATAGCAGTCACTGGTGTTCTTTGTCAAAGCTGTTTCAGTCCAATGGTGGATGCAGAAGACAATGAAAGTTTGTTGAGGGGAGATGGGAAGTGAGAAAGTAGATAGAGCAAATATGGAGAGACTCATCACCTCTGGGCCTGGAGGATAAAGGGGAAGAAGCAGTGTAGATGCGGGTGGAAGGAACTGATGTGATTCAGGCCTGATTCCTTCCCTCTCTTCATAAGTTAATGGGTTGAGTCTTCATTCTAGAGTGAATTTGATGGGGTTGAATAGGGATGAATGTTAAGAGCATTACTGAGGGGAACAAGGCAGGGAGCTGACCAAGCACTTGTGAAGGATTGTGGAGGGGTGTTTAGGGCCCAGTTGAGGTTTGAGACCGTGAATCTGTAGAGGAACCAACCCGCATGGTTGCGGGGTTTTCTCCTACAGCCCTCCACAGTCCAACGGGTAGACAAAACAGGCTGTAGGTTGATCCAGGATGTGGCTTTGCCATTGTGGCGGAGCAGAATTAGAAGGGCACAAAGGACTTCTGGCAGTGGTGAGAGAGTGGTTCATGTGGGATGCAAACTGAACTGGGAAGTCAGGGATGTAAGGGAAGCCGAGAACAGGGTGATAGACCGTGGAATTGGAGGTCTCCCGTGGATCTGAAGCATGCTTAACGTTAGGCAGGTGGCCAAAGTGAACTGGAGAGGGAGAAAACTCTCAGAGATTGGAGGACTTCAGTTGAAGAGCTGCCATCAGCAGCATTGGAAAGCATCCCCCAGCTGGCCCTATACCATTGTAGGTATATACATTGTAGGTATATACATTCCAGTTTGCCCAAAACATTCCCAGCTTATGTGTTATCCCGGCATCTTGTCCAGTTTAGCATTTGTCCCAGATTTTTCATTTTCACACGAAGTGTATTAATAGTTGAATTGAAATAAGCCAGGATGGGTCTGTTGCATCACCACTTTTTAATTCCAGCTTCTGCCTTGGTCTCATCTACTAGCTTGTGAGATGCATGTACAGAGAACCAAATTCTCACTTTAACAGAGAGTTAAACCTAAACAACAACCAGTGATAACTCTTCTCCCTTTTCCTAAGTTTTTCCAAATACAAGGTAACTAACAGCTCCCTCTCAAGGACAGTGTGCTGGGTGTTCACTGATAACAAAGCAAGTGCACTGACACTAGGAGTTAAAGACAACCGACTCATTCTTGTCCTGGGTAGGGATTGGGGGGGGGCAGTATTCACCACTGTGCCCCTTGCTGGACACTGGGTGTGCCAGCTGGGTGTGCCCGTGCCAAAACCTGCAAGTTACAAGAAGCTGCTAGGCCACCAGTCAGTAGGCCAGTGGACACAGGGAATTACATATTTATGTGTATGTAAAATACATTCAGGAAATAGAGGCAGAAATATGTCCTGCCATAGAACGTAATACAGCGAGTAATCTGAATGCTCTTGGTACAATGGTTATGTCATTTATTATATGTTGCAAATCTACAACCCTCATTTTTTTTAAATTTGCAGTCCACCCTTTCAGCATGGGTTCAAAAAACTAAAGTGCATAACTGATAAAAAAATACCAAATTTGTTATTCCAGAAAATTGATCATGAATGTGTAACATGAACAAAACATTTTTGATAGTTATTATCACTGACTACATGAAAACCAGAAGACATGTCTACAGAGACAGCATCATCATCTACCTCAAAGGTTTGTAGTTATTTTAAGAAGGCCGTGCAGCAAAGGTGATTTAACAAGATGCAGCTGCAGAGAGGGTATCTTCATATTGCTCGTGAATGACTTTTTTTAGATCAAATAACTTCTTCAAAATTCATTTACTCATTTTTGATTTCAGGTTTCCTTGTACATGATGAAAAGTGAAACAATACCTTTTAATAAGTAGCTCTATTTGCAGGAGAACTTCACAGTTAAATGATGTCAGTTTTATATTGATATCGTGAGATGATTCACATTGAAAATCAATTATATTAGTCAGGGTTCTCCAGAGAAACAGAACTAACAGGGTATGTGTGTGTGTGTGGGGGGGGGGGGGGGGGAGAGAGAGAGAGAGAGATTTTAAGGAATTGGCACACACGGTTGTGGAGACCTGGCGAGTCCAAAATCTGATGGAGAAGGCCAACAGGCTGGACACAGGGAAGAGGTGCAGTTCCAGTCCAAAAAGGCGGCAGAATTCCTTCTTGCCTGCAGGGGAGGTCAGCCTTTGTTCTATTCAGGGCTTCAGATGATTGGATGAGGCCTACCCACATTAGGGAACGTAATCTGCTTTACTCAGAGTCCACTGATTTAAATGTTAATCTCATCCAAAAAAACACCTTCACAGAAACATCCAGAATAATGTTTGACCAAATATCTGGGCACCATGGCCAAGCCAAGTTGAAACATAAAAATTAACCATCACATTGGTTAATTCCAGTAATGGTTCAATTTGTCATCCAATTCATGGAATCAAAGTAAAGCTAATGGGAATTTATTCTGATGAAGGCGAAACATCTGACATTGAGAAAGCTATTGTAAATTCAGTTTGAAAATTCAACATTTAGGATAAGTATTTTTTAATAAATTTATTTATTTTTATTTTTGGCTGCATTGGGTCTTCACTGCTGTACACGGGCCTTCTCTAGTTGCAGTGAGTGGGGGCTACTCTTTGTTGCGGCGTGCGGGCTTCTCATTGCAGTGGCTTCTCCTTGTGGAGCACGGGCTCTAGGTGCACAGGCTTCAGTAGTTGTGGCTCATGGGCTCTAGAGCGCAGGCTCAGTAGTTGTGGTGCACGGGCTTAGCTGCTCTGTGGCATGTGGGATCTTCCCGGATCAGGGATCAAACCTGTGTCCCCTGCATTGGCAGGTGGATTCTTAACCACGGCACCACCAGGGAAGCCCTAGGATAAGTATTGTTGCAGTGATAATTTTTTTTAATAGAAATACAAGTTTTGGTGGACCACAGCACCATGGTAATGTGTGGAGCAGAAATATACTCAGAATTGGTTGTGGTACAGAAATAATTCCTCATTATGTCCACATAAGTGGATTACAAAACTGTTCTGGAAAGTCAGGAGTGGGGCAGGGGAATCTTGGGTTATACCCATGCTTTCCTTATTTCTTCCTTCATGCAGATATTCTAGTAAAGATCGGTGGCATACATAGCATATTTGACACCCAGAATGACAAAATTATACGAGAAAATTATTTTGTCTGACAAAATTATTTTCTGTAATAGTAAAAACCATTATTTTCTTGATTTCATCTTTAGTTTTGAAACAATTAAAAATTTAAAAGAATACATTTCAATTTTAAATACATTGTCCAAATTCAGTAAAATATTTCATACATTAACCAGATTTTCACTTACCAAACAAAAGGATTACGTCTTGTAGACTGCACTTTGTTTGCTGTTTTAAATTTTAAACACAAGTAAAAGCTCCAAGTTGTCACCTAGAATGACAGGGTTGAAATAATGACTGTTTCTTTGTCTTTAAAGTCAACTGGGCTTTCACCATTTATTTCAAATCTCTGTTAAAATACAGGAGTATGTGGTACCATAGGGGCTGGAGAAAGAAACTGCAAGCCAGAAGCAAGCTGGAAGGGTTCTGAAGTGTTGGTATCTAATTTAGAAACCAGTGTGGGTGGCTGAGTCCATTTGTGTCAGGGGCCAAATGTATAACCGAAAGTTCTCTGAATTAATTTCCCAGTGAAACAATGATTGTTAAAAGAATAAGTAATAAAAATGTGCTAATACGAACTTCAAAGTCTATATACCCAATGGAAATGCACTCATGTTCACCAAAAGATACGTAAAAAAACAAAAAAGTTCATAGCAGCACTATTTTTTAGAGAAAGAGACTGAAGCTCCGACTTCAATGACTTACCCCGTTTCACAAGTCACCTACCATCACATTTCCCTCAGTGGCCTTAATGGAGGCCACCAACTTTGTGCTGGGCACTGTGGTGGGTGGGTGCTGGAGCTACACAGATGAGCACGTTAGGAATGGAACAACTCTTATTTGCTTACTCGACCTATTGGAGAGTCGGGGAAGATTTTTTCACCCATTTCCGTATCGGGAATTGTGGTGGCAAAGAATATAGATCAGCAAAGGTGATAGTTCCCATTTACTGATTGTGCACTGTCCTAAGTGCTGTACCATATATATATAGATAGATAGATAGATATACATATGCACACACCATATACGTACACATCATCTTCTTTAATCCTCAACGATCCTTGTTAATAATATCCCCATTTTACTGAGACGAAAAAGAGAGGCTCAGTGAGCCTGATTCGCACAAGGTCACAGAACAGTTAAGGGTTCCCCTCACATTTGTACCCTTATCGGGCTGACTCTAGGGCTCTAGGTCTCAACTCTTATATCCAGTTAAAGATTTTTGTTAGAATCCGGCTACGAGTCAGGAAAAATGGAAGCCGCAATGCAGTCCAAGGAACCTGAAGAGCCGGCGCCCAGTTTAGGGCCACTGGGAAGAAAGGAGGGCGGTGGCAGGTCTGGGAATTTGGGAGCCTTCTGGATGGGAGACTGAGGGAAAGAGGAAGAGAGGCTGCGCGGGAGTCTCCGCTTCTTTGGGAAGAAAATTCCCACGACCACCTCGGGAGCGTGGAAAGCCGCAGGCTCCCACGGAGGGGCGCGGGGAGCGCGCGGCCGTTATGGGCGGGGCCTCGGGGCGGAGCGGGGGCGGGGCCTGCTGCGCCTCAGCTCTTAGCGGCGGCGGCGGCGGCGGCGGCGAGGAGCGCTCGGGCGGACTACTCTGCTTTCCCGCGCGGCGCCGCCTCCTGCCGCGCCTCCGCCTTCTTCTCGGCCCCGCCACCGGCTTCCTCCTCCTCAGACTGCCCTCAGCCCGCGCACCAGCCGGCTCCGTTATGGCGACCCGCAGCCCCAGCGTCGTGGTGAGCAGCCTGGCCCGCCAGGCCCGTGGCGGCGGCGGCGGCCGTTCCCTGAGACGCGGGGCCGCAGTGCGGGCTCGGGTCGGCGTGGCCCGGGGCCGGGGGGCGGGGGCGGCCGCAGCCTCCTGGGTTCGGCCGCGCGTCACACCCGGGCGGTTGGGGGGATGGAACGGTGAGGTGGGGGTGGCCGCCTCAGGAGAGCCCCGGGAAGGAGGGCTGCGTGTGGGAGGAGAGGGTGGAAATGGCGTTTTGGTTGACATGTGCCGCTTGCGAGCGTGCTATGGGGAGGGGCCGTGGGCCAGTTCGGGAATGATCTGGCGGGGTGAGGGTGGGAGCTTTCTTAGGAGGGGCTCTTCCCTGTCGATTTGCGGTGTGTGGGTGAGGTCCTCGGGGCAGCTCCATGAGAGGGACCAGGAGCACGGAAACGACCACATGGGAGGCATGCGGGGACTGGTATTTTAATCTAGTTTTGCAGACATTGTAATGATTATTTGTGGGAATGCGCATTGCCTCATTGCATCCTCACGGCAGCCTTGGCAGCGGTAACCATGCCTACCTTTTTACACACGTAGAAAGTAGTTAGCCGATATTAGGTAGCTTTCCCACGGCCCAGAGGTAGCCAGGCCTCGTAATCAGATCTGCTTGAATCCGGATCCTATGCTCTTTGATGCTGCAGGGGACAAAAAATGCGAATCTGGTCCTTACCTTCAAGGGCATTGGCACCGTAATCCGTCTTTGGTATCCTGTCTCCAGCCTCATTGGTTCTTTTCCTTGTTTCTCGAACAAGCCCAGCTGCTCCCTCCCCTTACCCTCCCATTTTGATCACGCTTGCTAAAATAGCCAACCCTCTCTCAATAGTTAAATGCCTTAGCCTGCATTATTACTATTATTATTATTATTTTAGCAGTTACCTTATTACCTGTTGATTGTCTCTCCCACAAAAACATAAACTTTATAAGGGCAGGAAGCACCGCTGTAACCCCAGCGCGTAGTACAGTGCCTGGCATGCAAGAAATTCTCAGTGATGGTCTGTTGGATGAATACATTAAATAATTAACCACTTGAGCCCTAAAAAGGGAAGGGTTCTAGTTCATATTAGGCATTGTGACTTAAGGTAAAGAGTAGTGCTCTTAATGGAGTCTGGCCTGGGATCCTGCTTGCGTGGGTTATTTACTAGCAGTGTAGCCTTGGGTAACTACCTTTCTGGATTTAAGTGTCTTATGTATAACTGAGGTGCTAACTACCTCATGGTGTTATTGAAAGGATAGCCGGTCTTTGTGAATGAACAACCTTTGCGTGGTTCCTGACTGGGAATAGTAATAATATCTATCGATGTGTTTACCTACATAGTCCTGTTTAGTCCTCAAAACAACCCTCTAACAAGAGTATGATTATCGTTTTACAGATGAGGAATCCTTGAAGCCTCAGTGAGAGGTTAAGTAACTTAACCTCTTAACGTAACATACCCAGTGTCACACAGTTATTAAGAGGAGCTCAGACTCAAACCTAGGTCTCTCTCAAGGAGGGTCCATACACTTAAATGTTATGCTAATAGTAGGTACTCAACTGTTTTTATTCAGTTGCTGAGGAAGTTAGATGCTTTTAAGCTTTGGGGTCCAATGGCTGCACCAGCATATAGTGAATTATTTTTGCTAGACCTGGCTGTTAGTTTTGTTTGAGCATCAAGATATTGATTGTGTTTTCGGTTTGCAAATTCCTGTTCCTTTTTTAATTTCCTTCCCAGAAATTGTCTTCATGTTAGCAGTGACGGACACTTAAATAGTGCTTACTGTATGCTGGTTACTAAGCCCTTTACACATATTAACTGGTTTGATATTTATTTAAAAAATTTATGTGGCTCAGAGAGGTTAAGTAACTTTCCCAAGATTACCCAGCAATACTAGGATTTGAATCTAAGCTATCTGGCCCCAGAGTCTGCTCTTAACCTCTCCACTTTTAGGTTCATAGTGACAGTAGTAGATATTTATTTAGTACTTACTATGCTTTAGGCATTGAAGTAAATATTTTGCAACATTATCTAATATAACTGCCCTAAAGATACATAATAGGAGGGAGATAGATAAACACTAGTATGACCTTGGAGGCACAGATTGGTGAGCTATTGATAACTTGCCCAGTATCACTTAGATGAAATTGACCTGCAGATCTGCCTGATATGACCCATGCTACTTGTAACTATCTCTCTAAACTTCCAGGGTAAACTTGGACACACTTGAACAAAGAACAAGCTTCTGAATGTTTGCAAGTTATTGTGAAACATCAGATACACATTATGTGGATAAAATATCTTCTAAATTTCAGGATGGTAGTGCTAGAAATGTAACCCTTATTAACTGGACTTAAATCTTACCCGGCTAATAATTTTCACAGAATTGATAAAATAGTGCATTTTTTTGGTCCACAACCCTGTCATTGTTATCAGGGTTTAGACTGACAATGTAGACCAAAATTATTCTTGGTGACCACCAAAAAATGGAGCAGTTGAGTTTGGGGGTTTCATTCTACAAATTGATTAACGTGACATGCATACTGTAGATTCATCTTAATTGTTTTCTGTCCATTTTTTGTATCTAGGTGTCACAGAAAGTCCATAGGCAGGAGGTAGGAAAAAGACAAAAGGACCAACGAGATCAGCAGAGAAGAGGGGTCTTGAAGTTCTCTTTTAGGTTTCTGTAGTTCACTAGGCAGTAACTGGGCCATGTCATTCTTTTCCCCTGTGAAGAGATGATAAAGATGTGCTAGTGTGCTCTTCTTCCTATCTGTAATTGTATATTGTGTGCATTGATAAGATTTATATGCTATAAAAGTGTCAACCACCATCGTTAATATTGAGACTGGATTGTTATTTTCCACCAGTGGCTACCAAATTACTAACAAACATTTAGAATAACTTGCTACTAATAAGAATTCAAACAAACACTTCAGATTGCTATGAAACTACTATCTTCAGCACTGTGCTTCTGATAATTGATAGACATTTATGTTTTGCCCAGAATTAACATGCCTGTTATTCCACTGTGCACACTGGAAAGGAAAGATGATAGTATTAGATAGTAGTTATGGGCCCGCTTACGTAGAAGCAGGTAATAATTTATCCCTGAGTTGAATAGAATGCTGATTTTAATTCTTGTAACCCTTAGATTCTTGTAAACCTTTTAATTCTTTTCACATTTAGGGATAAATGCATCAGTAGTTCATAATTTTGGTCTTATGATATCCTGAGTTATTACAAATTATCCCAAGGGGATGACACATCTGCTTTGGGTTTTTCTGAGAATTTTAAAGTGTCTGAATATAAAAGGTAAAAATATGCCACCTAGCCATTTCTGCCTATTCTAGAAGCTTGGAATTATTGTTGGTTACTAGGAATAAAATAAAATGTATTTTATCTATTACTGTACATCTTTTAATTCATATTTTTAAAGACTCGCTTCCTCACTTCCATTTAGTCTTGTTTGGACCCAGGAACACTGTCATTTTTTGACCACAAACAGGCTTAAGCAATCCTGCTCACAGATGATGAATTGATGTTGCATGTGTTGTCTTAGCTCGAGTTAATGTCCATGCTTACTGTAATTTTAGATAGTATATCTCTGTAATTAGACATGTGTAAACCACAAAATTTTTCATGTATGGAAACCATTATTATCGATGTGACACATAATTATTAAGAATTTGTGGCTTCAGTTTTACTGAAAAATAAAATTATTTTGGTAATTTATGATAGCAAATAGACAAAAGATAGTAATGTTACATTTTCAATAATCTTTCATATTAATAAAAGTGCCTTGTAGATTTTACCATTAACAAGTATATTACAGATAGGCTAGAATTTGAGAGCTATGTTTTAAAGCTCTGAGGAGATGCAGTCAGATTTCTGAACTGTCTGGATAAATGGTAAGTAACTGAGAGCTATTAATAACCTATCCTTTGGCCATTTCTGGCTGAACTGGAAATCAGAGTAGGAAAGGTGGATCTGCAGAGAAACCACATTTCATTTGTTTACCACTTCCAGCCCCTCCAGGGCTCTCCCCCAAATATTTTGGGGTTGGGCCCTCCCCAAAGCCATCCAGGACCTTCTTTGCGATCTTTAGCCATTTTATGTTAAGTTCATATGTTGAAGCTCTAACCCCCAATGTGATGGTATTTGGAGATGGGGCCTTTGGAAGGTAATTAGGATTAGGTACGGTCATGAGGGTGGGGCCCTGGTCTTTTAAGAAAGACACCGGAGAGTTTCCAGCCCCAGCGCTCAGCACACAGATAGCTAGGAGAAGATGGCTGCCTACAAGCCAAGAGAAGAGACGTCAGAATGAAACCTACTTTGCTGGCCCCTTGGTCTTGGACTTCCCAGCCTAAAGAACTGTGGGGAATAAATTACTGTTGTTTAAGCCACCCGGTCTACAGTATTTTGTTGTGGCAGACTAATGCAGTTCTTTTAGAAGGTGTTGGTAATAACCACGTGCTTAGACACGCAACACCAAGTCACAAATAATAAAACAGATGTGATTTATACTCATATACAAAGTTGGGCATTGCTATTGCCTAGTTGATTTAGAAGGCTGTGCTAATTCAGTATCAGAGACATACCAGTCTAATTTACTCAGTTTATATCCTAGGCAACAGAATATATTGACTACTTTAAGCTTGATATTGCTTTAGGAGGGAGTCATTGGTGCTGGCTGACCTTGGGTTCCATGTTTATCTTTAGTGTGTATAACCGCTTTTGATAATCACACGTTTGTGGGCTTCTGAAGTTAGATTTGGTACAGATTATAAGCTTTAATGTGCTGTATAGTTAGTTATATGTGTATATGTCTTTTCCATTAGATTATATGCTCTTTGAAGGCTCTAAATTTATAATCATCTTTGTATCCCCCTACAAAATCTATTGCATAGTACCTTAATCAAGGTGGGTGCTGGATGCATTTTTATATAATTAAACATATTGCAATCCCTTCCTATCAGAGTACCCACTGGATTGTTAACTAATCCATGTTAGATGGGGTTAATTAATACCAGATATTAACCAATATCAGATGGAACAAATAAGGGCTGATAAGATTAAAGGCCACCAAGTATATTTCTCTCTAGCTCTTCTAGAGATTGAGATTATTAGCCCTGTTTAATATGAAGCTTTGGTGCTTGGGATGATTAAAACAAATTCCTGTCTATTGAATTATATCTTCTGTTATTTCTTATTGTCAGTGGTCTAGGTGCAAGCAAGGCTTCTGAGAGTTTGAGTACCCTCCTAAACTCCCATAATACTTTTTCTGTATTTTTAAAATAGTTTCACACTGTCTTATGGTTTTTCATGTATATGTCATATCTTCTACTACACTGTAAGCTCTTTGAGGGTAGTTGTGTCAAATTTATCTAATCCTCTCTAGTATGTACAACATAGTAGGTACTCAATAAATATTTGAGTGAGTGTTGGTGATAAGAATTACAGGTCCTGAATAAGGTCCTCACCATTTAACAATTACTATTCTAATACATATTTGAACATTAAATATGAATTTTTAAAACTTGGATTTTTCATTAATGTAAAATTGAGAAAAAGTGATGTTGGTGCCTTGTTATCATTTAAATAAATTGCTTCCTGTTTAACTTTATTTGAAACATACACAGGTACACATATTAGTATAATGAACCCTCATGTAGTCCTTGCCCAGTTCTGACAATTATCTATGCATGGCCAAATCATATGTTTCTTAAATTAGGACCCCCATAAATACACCCCATGTATTTATAGTGAATTATAACAAAGTTGTGAACTTATGCCTAAAGTACCTCAAGTGATACAGGTTTTATGAATTCTTATTTTTGCCTTTTGGGAAGAGTTATATTGACATGTTTTTTTAATCTTGAAATAACATATCAACCCTTTTACACGGAATGTGATATGTAAATCTAATAGTATTGATTGAAAATAAAACCTTTTGAATTGGAAAAAAGAATTTTTTTAATTAAAAAACATTTTTTTGCCACGCTACACAGCTTGTGGAATCTTAGTTCCCCAACCGGGGCCCTCAGCAGTGAAAGCGCAGAGTCCTAACCACTGGACCGCCAGGGAAGTCCCTGAATTGGAAATTAATTTGGCGTGTTGACAGAGAGAGAATTCCTATTTGGGGGGGGGTACATCTGTGCTGGTCTGTCTGTGTTAAACTGCATGTTTGGGATGAACTCTGGGCAGAATTCACATTGGCTTTGATTGAGACAAACAAGACTCTTGAAGTTCTTAGGCTGCCTGCAAAACCCATAGCCAGGCACTGAGCCATTTTCACAGAACCAGTAGGCTTTATAAGTGTTGCATGTTTCAAAGAGTCCTGGGTGGGTCCTGGTTTATGCTTATGGCAGAAGCAGTGAGTAACTGGGAGGAAGGGGTGAGTAAGTCTCAGGGAAGCCATTTTGGTGCTCCGGATCTTGACTTTAAAAGCACTATGAAATGGTACGTTTTCATTCTTGTCAGGTAATAGCAGATCTGTTCTGATGAGCCTGATATCAATGTTTGTCCTCTTGTAGCATCTAGCAAGGTCTAGCTCTTCTTTTCCCAGAACTTTTAACTAAATTTCAGTTTATAAAATTTAGAAAAGTAATGCTTGCTTGTTATGAAGCATTATAAAAGTAATGCTTGCTTGAAATACTCTTGTAGATGACACAAATGTCCTAGTCCCATTCTTTTTTTTTAACATCTTTATTGGAGTATAATTGCTTTACAGTAGTGTGTTAGTTTCTGCTTTATAACAAAGTGAATCAGCTATACGTATACATATATCCCCATATCTCCTCCCTCTTGCGCCTCCCTCCCACCCCCCCATCCCACCCCTCTAGGTGGTCGCAAAGTACCGAGCTGATCTCCCTGTGCTATGCGGCTGCTTCCCACTAGCTATCTATTTTACATTTGGTAGTGTAGATATGTCCATGCCACTCTCTCACTTCGTCCCAGCTTACCCTTCCCCCACCCGTGTCCTCAAGTCCATTCTCTACATTTGTGTCTTTATTTCTGTCCTGCCCTTAGGTTCAGAACCATTTTTTTTTTTTAGATTCCATATATATGTGTTAGTATACGGTATTTGTCTTTCTCTTTCTGACTTACTTTACTCTGTATGACAGTCTCTAGGTCCATCCACCTCACTACAAATAACTCAATTTCATTTCTTTTATGGCTGAGTAATATTCCATTGTATATATGTGCCACATCTTCTTTATCCATTCATCTGTCGATGCACACTTAAGTTGCTTCCATGTCCTGGCTATTGTAAATAGAGCTGCAGTGAACATTGTGGTACATGACTCTTTTTGAATTATGGTTTTCTCAGGGTATATGCCCAGTAGTGGGATTGCTGGGTTGTATGATAGCTCTATTTTAGTTTTTTTAAGGAACCTCCATACTCCCATTCTTTTTATAGTAAATGTCTTCTGAAATAAGCCTGATGACAATGTTTAGCAGATACATTAGTACTTCACCTTAGAGGACCTGGCATAATCTTTTGCCCCTCAAAATAGGATTTTTTTTCCTGCATATGAAAGTAATACATGTTTTTAAAAAAACAAATCAATATTGACTTCACACCTCGTGCCGAGCGAGTGCCTGTGCACTATGTGCTGCTGGAGCTTACCTGTGGGCATGTCCCAGTCCACCTGCCTGAGTCACTGCCAGGCTCCTGGCCACGTGCTCCAAGCAGAAGCGGTGCACAGCTACTACCAGTCTGACATGACGGTACTTGAAATTCCACCGAAGTCTGGAAAACTCAGAGCTCTTGGGACTGAAAGAGAGATGATGTGAACCTCAAATTTCTTAGAATATAATTATCAATTCTGTGAATAATAAATGTATCTTAAGTATATATTTTAGAAATTTATTGAAAACCAAGCTACTTGTCCTTAAGCACCTAATACAGTGCTGACTGAAGGAGGAGGTACTCAATAGATATTAACTGATGCAGTGAGATTTAATTATGGTTTGACCAGTATTTCTTGCAAACTGCCAGAGTTCATGTCATCAGCTTCTTGAATGTGATTTGGAAGATACTTAGTCTTGAATGTCATGTGAGACAGTATTATAATTGTGGTTTGTGTCTTTGAATAAGCTTTAAATATAATGCTGAGTGGGAATTATAAATCAACTATAATTTTTTTAAAAAGTGAAATTGGCAGTGGGGAAAAAAAAAGAAGTCAAAGTGTAGAAAGTGGCAGGTCCCCACTTCTTACAGTTGACTATTGTTTGGTATATTCTTCCATACCCACCCTTTCTTTCTTCCTCTCTCCCTCTCTCTCCTCTTTTTTTAACTTTTTGTATTAAAATTTTTTTGTTTGTAGATTTGGTTTTAATATATCATAAAATTTCCCCATACTTTTCACATATGTATATAAAAACACATACTACCACAAATAATTTATAAGAAAGACTTGATATTTTTAAAAAGCAATATGTACTCACTGAAGAAAATTTGGGATATATAGTATAAAGAGTTAAATAAAATCGCTGTAACTCCCCTCCGCAAGACAAAAGTTTTTTATGATTTTGTTATATTTTTCTGTGTTTATAGGCCCATTATATAATTATAAAACTGTAATCATAGTACATTTTACCACCACAGGTCCCTCATCATCAGTGTTATTAAACATTTTGCATTATAAGGACTGGACATATCAAGACGACCAATATGTGGTCCTACTCAAACAATCTTAGAGTATCTATTATGAAGGCACCTCATGAGTTGATTATAACAATCTCAGACTTCTAGAAGTTTGGATTTTTAAGGAATCACTTAGCTTTTTTGGTGATTTTTTTTTCCTACTGTGAGATGAGAGAGACTCTTTGGGTTTGAGGTGGGGAACAGCAGTTTTTCTTGCTCGCTGTAATATTTTAACTTGCTAGACTATACTGTATTAAGCATTTTTTACTAAATTTTCAAACATTTGCAAAAGTCGGGAGAATAATATAATGGATCCCCATATACTCATCACGCGTTTATAATATTGTCAAGATTTTGCCACATTTGTCTTAGCTCTTTAAAGTTTTTCTTTTACTCTGCTGAACTAAAGAAAATTTCATGTCATTTTACTTCTGTAATCTTAACTATTCATCTCTAAAACATGTGGTTGATTTCTTATATAACTGTAATTCATTATCATACCTACGAAATTACAGAAAGTTCTTGATATCATACCTAAATTTCTGTGATAGGCTAAGGGTTCTAAACGTCTAAATCCAATCAAGTGTTTGTATCATGAAATGCTCTCACTGAAAACAGCCATATTTCTCTTTCAGATTAGTGATGATGAACCAGGTTATGACCTAGATTTATTTTGTATACCTAATCATTATGCTGAGGATTTGGAAAAGGTGTTTATTCCTCATGGACTAATTATGGACAGGTTAGTACGATCTTAAATTGAAATTTTGTTTTTTTCTTATATTAATTTCAAGTGTCAGCAACTGTTTTAAGTAGTTGATGTTTGAACATGAACTAGACCAGCTTGTCACATAATAGATGCTTTCTGTTTTAAAAGCCCTCTTGACAAAAAAGGGAGGAAGGGAGAGCTTACTAATTACCCAGTATAAGTCATAGTATACTGGGAATCTGTAGGGAGTAGAATAAAGTAAATATTGAAGGGAGATTGGAAGAATGAACTCTAGGCACAAAGTCTGATTTCTCAACCCTGAACAGGGTAATGGACTGGGGCTGAATCACGGGAAGACAAGGTCAGATTTTGATGATTATGCACGTCTAGCTTGAAAATTTCCTGTTAAATGAATTGCAGTGAAAAACTTTACTTGTTATTTAAATGCTTGCCTTGTGTGTCTGGCTGTTGTTTTTTATTTTAAAATTATAATATCAATATTATAACTCTATTCTAATATAGCTATATTCTAGAATTCTAAAATATTCTAACTATAGAGGCTTAAACAAGAAGAGTGAAGTTCTCTCAGCCTGCTGTACACATTTCCTCCCTATACATTGGCCATGTACATATACTATATATTTTAACACATGGGTATTACTATCATATAGGTCTAAAATTTATTGGGCATTTTTTCATATTAATACATCCAGAACTATCTCATATATTTTAAAGGTTGCATGGCATTCCATTTTCTGGCTGTACCATAATTGATATAACCAGTTCCTTATTGATTAGGTGCAAGATGTCTCCATTATTTTGCTTTTGCAGATCATACTAGAAGGGAACATCGTTTTATAGATGTTTGGGCAGTTGCTCAAATTTATCCACGGGGAAATTTTGTGACAAGGGGAAGGTGTTTATTGAATGTTTTGATACTGCCAAATTATCCTCCAAAAAGTTTATATTAATTTATACTCCCAATGGTATATGAGAGTGCTCTTTCCTTACAATCTCTTCTAATATTGTATTATTGGAATTTGCTGGTTTGATAGGTGAAAATTGTATCTTATTTTAATTTGCGTTTTTAAAATTTATGATAGATGTAACAGTACACTTGGATTTGGAAGGTTTTTGAAATTTTTATCTTCACTTTATGAGCAAGGATATTATACTTCATGGGGGCAAAGGATGTGTTTTGTTGAAGTTTAATCTTTTTTCTTTTTTTTTTTTTTTTTAATGCTTGGCTGAGCCTCGCAGCTTTCGGGATCTGAGTTTCCCAGACCAGGGATCGAACCTAGGGCCACGGCACTGAAAGTGCCGAGTCCTAACGACTGGACTGCCAGGGAATTCGAAGTTTAATCTTTAAGGGATGTTTGTTGTAAAGTTTAAATGTTCCTTTTATAATATAATTTAATTTCTATTAAATTCTTGATTTTATTTCTGTAGGACTGAACGGCTGGCTCGAGATGTGATGAAGGAGATGGGAGGCCATCACATCGTGGCCCTCTGTGTGCTCAAGGGGGGCTATAAATTCTTTGCTGACCTGCTGGATTACATCAAAGCACTGAACAGAAATAGTGATAGATCTATACCTATGACTGTAGATTTTATCAGACTGAAGAGCTACTGTGTAAGTATATTTAATGCATGTTTAAAATAAACGTGGCATTTTTATTATATGTATCCTATATGTATGAGCTTTAGCTGGTTATATATAAATTCCATTAGCTTATAACTTATACAACTAAAGAACCAAAATTGATCTACATAATAGATAAAAACAAAACCATATGAATTCAAATTAACATTAATTTGATGTGAAGGACTATGTTTTGCTGAAATAAAAACAAAACAAAACAAAAAAACCCATGGCAACTGTAGGTTTTCCTGTATGTTTTTGAAGCTCTGCAAACTATACTTACATGTTCATTTTACTTGGTTAGAGTGAGATTTTCTAATATATTCCCTAGTACTGTATATCCAAGTAAATATTGTCTTTTTCAAACTAGTCGCCTATACTTATTTTAAAGGTTCTTTGGTTTACTTTTGTTTTGTTTTGTTTTGGATTTTGAAAAACCCGTTTTCGGAATTGCTCTTGGGACTTGGGGGATATACTCTTTTGACTGTACTTACTGGTGGCAGATGTCCTCTCTGGAGCTAGATTGACTTGAGGGGGAGTCGTATTTGGAGTTAGGTGTGAGTAATAAGGTGGGTCAACAGTTGTCTCTTAGAAAGTGCGTATGGAGCGAGAGCATTAGCACATTGAAAAGACCACTTTTGAGTCACAGTCGCTTTGTCTGTGTCACACAATCTCAAATGCTTCAGAATATTGACACTTTGTGGTGAATCAAAATCCAAGTCATCTTTACTCGTGAATTTCATCATCCACAATTTCTTTGATCGTGTGAATGTTTGATTTTTATTACTTCATACTGTTGCTTTTTTTCTGGTTGTATGTTGTCATTGTAGTTCCTGAGAGTTACTCCTTTCCTTAAAAATAGGATTTTTCCTAGCTTCTTCAAGGATTAGAATAAATGTCTGATCTTTGCTCTTTCATGAGTCAGTATTGTAGTGCATCTTTGTAGAAACTTGGCTTATGTTTACATTTTCATTGAGCATAAGACCACTTATCTACATTTAACTTTCAGCCTCCATTCTCTTCGTTAATCATCTATTTGACCCAAGTCTTTGACCTTTTCTCCATTTTCATCAGTCCTGTGGGTGATTGGACAGCCATTTAAGCATTATCATAGACATTTTCCCTATCCTGTTAAAACCCTTTGTGCTCATATATCATGACATTACTTCATACTCATAAGCTCCTTTTAACGTGTCAGAGTCTCACTTGAATTAAAGACTTGCTTAAATACAAAATTTGGATTTTTACTCAACAGAAGTTATTTATTTTGCTGATTTACACTAAGATTTAATTCTAGGCAGTATAGCTGCCCAGGCTTTAATATGTTGTTGCTTAGAGGCAAAACATGGGCTTACAGTCCAGGGCTTGATTTCTCTGTTTGGTCTTCTTAAGCACCGCCCCCCCGCCCCCCACATGTGCACATAAAAATCAATTTTGTTACTTTATGACTTATACTTCATTGCTCTGGGGACTTGTGCAGAATGTTCTTTCTGTGAAAAGAAAGCTCATTAAAAAACTGAGAGGAGTTTAATATTTTTAAGAGTATTTTATAGTTATAGAGCAATTTTGAAGCGGTAGAAACACTTTGACATTTTAATTCCATTTTCTACTTTTAGTTTTTTTCCTGTTTGTTGTTTTTTATTTTTATTTTTTTGTTTGTTTGTTTTTGGCCACGCTGCGTGGCATGCAGGATCTTAGTTCCCCAACCAGGGATCGAACCTGTGCCCCCTGCAGTGGAAGCTTGGAGTCTTAATCAGTGGACCACCAGGGAAGTCCTAGTTTTTTTCCTATTAGTTTCAGATGTTAGAGGATTGTTAAGCTGAACTCCTCAACTGATAAAAAGCGTTGGAACATTCAACATGATTAAAGCAAACATTTAGGTAAATTTTCACATAGAGAAAAAAGTATCTGTTCTGTTTTATGTGAAATTCTGTGTAGATTTACTACTAAACAATAGAAATTAGGAAAACCATATACTTTCTGTTGATTTGAAGTAACATTTCTACCCTATTTAATAATTCATCAGCTTGTTGTGGAAGATAGTCACATGTGCCTATAAAAAAACAGGCAATTTAATTTGATATAATCATAAAATGGGAATTTAAAATTGCAGCATCAGTAACATTGATGTTAATGCAGTTTTACATGTTGATCTTGACCAGTTTGAAACAGTGAATTAAACATTAACTGTTCTGTACTTATCCTAAAGAAATGCTCCATGAACTATTAAATGTTCCCAGAATATATAAAGAGCCATAATAATATTAACACACCCCATCTAGTTTTTCTTCAGAATGAAAATTGTATTTTTCCGATTAAAAAATACATGTTTATTATAAAGAACATACAACCATGGAAAGTTATAAAGGAATTAAGTCACCCTAAATTCCACTACCACTTTTATTTCTAATATTTTGAAGAATTTTCTCTCTGTGTATATACACTCACATTATAGTTTACATACTTAGAGTAGCTAGGCAGAATTTTATTTGCTTAGTGCCTAGTTGACAGATTGCCTGGGGATTCCAAATACCATGTTTCATTAAATCTTAGCACTGATTTTAAGATTTACCACTATTTTTTGTACTGCTAAGAAAGAAGACGCTGTCAGTTATTGTTGTAAGTTGCTGTTGATTGTAATATGTCAGTTTCAGGGGTATTAAAATGTGAATGTACATCTTAGAACAATAAAATGTAGTACTATATATTCAATGACTTTTCTATCCCTAAGGCTCTGTGATATTAAAAAAAGACACAGTTGATAAGTGTGCAAATGTATTTTCTCTGTTGTGAGTTCAATTTTGCAGTGAATTTTTTTTTTTACTAAAATAGTTTAATTTAAAAAAAAAATGAGGAAGTCTCGAGAGGGAAAGTTGTCCAACAAGTAAATTTTTTGTGGGAATATTTTTTGTGGGCCCTAAGCAAAGGAGAAATTAACCTGATTTATGGTGTGTCCAGACTAAATGGCTTATGTTAAAATGAAATTCTTCTTAGAATTTTATTTTATTTATTTTTCATTATTATTATTTTAAAAATATTTATTTATTTATTTATTTGGTTGTGTCGGGTTTTAGTTGCAGCAGGCGGGCTCCTTAGTTGCAGCATGCATGTGGGATCTAGTTCCTGGTCCAGGGATCGAACCCAGGCCCCCTGCATTGGGAGTGTAGAGTCTTAACCACTGCACCACCAGGCAAGTCCCTCTTCTTAGGATTTTAAATCTTGCAGAAAACTTTTGAGTTATGAATTATTATCTCCATGTACATTTGAGAACAATGAGGGGCAGAGGGATTAAGTGACTTGCCCAGGATCATACAGGTCTTCAATTTGAACACAGGCCTTTAATTCTGTGCAGAACTGAGAGTCTTATTTGGGAAAACTTTTAACTGACTTGGATCCTCTAATATGGGCTTCCTATTATTTCTTCAGAAGTTTTGCATGCAAACAATTCATTTTGCCAGTTATGGGATTTTTCCTCAGTTAGGGTCAAGGTTCAGAAAGCTATAAGTTTCAGTCTTAATCTTGGAAGTCACTTGATTAGTAGCTTGATTAGGCTATCTGTTTAGTATGTCAAAGGTACAAATTACTTTATAGCAATTTGTTATTTGTAAGAAACTGACTTTTTGAGTGAGCTTGTTGAAGAAAAATGCAGAAAATATTGGAGTAGTTTCTTAAAGTGTCTCGTCTAAGAAGAGGTCAGTAGCTTTTGGTCTGACACTTTTCTCTGTATGTATTTAGTTAATGGCTTTAAGGTATGCTTTTTTCTCCAGAACAGTTGAAGTTAAATGTAAACGTACCACTTTGATGTTGACACTAGATAGTCTAAAGCTTATCTTCTGTAAATCTATCTATTTATATAAAGAAAGTGAAGTGATTTATGCCTTTCTCCTGCTTATTGAACTAAGACCATAGACGTGGATGGAGAAAAGAATTTGTTCAGTTTAAATTGGCAGGAATGGGGATGTGTACTGTCCATGGTATAAGGAAACACTAACAGAACTAGAGTCAAAAGTATACTTTCTAACTCTTGCCTGTGGATTTTCACTGTGATGTAGTCCTTGTCGGACAACTTAGGTTTTATGTAAGCACCCTGATTAGTAGAACATGAAGGTACTGGTCAGGTTTGGCCCCATGAAACCACAACTTCTATTTTTAAAAAAAATTAAGGAGGGAGTTTCCTGGTGGCGCAGTGGTTAAGGATCCACCTGCCAATGCAGGAGACATGGGTTCGAGCCCTGGTCTGGAAAGATCCCACATGCTGTGGAGCAACTAAGCCCATGGGCCACAACTACCGAGCCTGTGCTCTAGAGCCCGCGAGCCACAACTACTAAGCCTGCGTGCCAAAACTACTGAAGCCCGTGTGCCTAGAGCCCGTGCTCTGCAACAAGAGAAGCCACACAATGAGAGGCCCGTGCACCACAACGAAGAGTAGCCCCTGCTCACCACAACTAGAGAAAGCCCGCGCACAGCAACGAAGACCCAACACAGCCATAAATAAATAAATAAATAAACAAATTTTTTAAAATTAAGGAAATTGATTAATTCACTCAGCAAACATATTACCACCTGTTGTATGCAAGGTACTATCTTTTAGGCCATGAAGAGTGGTTCTATAGAACATGTTTGTCAGATCCTAGTCCCAAACCAGACATGGAATGAAAAACAAGAAGACAGGTTGCAATAACTTCTGAAGGTTTGAAAACAGTGTACTTGAAAATACTAGATATTAAATATCAGCACTAACACTTCAATCTTTTCTGGTACCCTGTTGTACTAAATGATATCTTTGATGTGTGTAGAGCAATGCTGACCAACAGAACTTTCTGTGATGATGGAAATGTTCTGTGTCTGTGTTGTCTAGTACGGAGCCACTAGCCACATGTGACTGTGAGGCTGTGAAATATATCTCATGCAACAGAGGCTCTGGTTTGTTTTTTGGGGCCACACTGCGCGGCATGTTGAATCTTAGTTTCCTGACCAGGGCTTGAACCCGTGCCCTCTGCAGTGGAAGCGGATTCGTAACCACTGGACCCCCAGGGAAGTCCCTGAATTTTTAGTTTTATTTAATTTTAAATAATGTGGTTAGTGGTTATTATATTGGATAGTGCAGGATTAGATCATCTATAAGGGCCCTGCTTCATCAGCATCATTTTTAAAACTGATAATAGCTTCTTTTTCCTTTAAAGCAACATTTTAAGTTTAAAATAACAGGTAAATAAATTGACTTATTACCTGGGCATATATCCTTCCAGACTTACTATTTTCTGCATATATTTTTAGAAAATTGGATATCTGCCGTTTTTCATCTGAGGTGCAGTCTACCTCTAAAAGTTCATGATTCTAATATTCTCACTTTTGTTGATATTTGATCAGGGTACAGGAGACCAGTTAAAGGACACAGAGGATGGTTGAAATTATGACGTGAAGAGAAAATATGATTGAGTGTGGTGGACTTGGGACCTAGCTGGATGTAGAAGGAACAGTTGTTTCCCCATAACTCCATTCTAGGGTCCTAAAGAATGATCTGAAGTTCACTGCAAAAAGGAAGGCACATATCGCTAAGCCACTAAGTGCTAAGGCTGGACTTCCTACGTCAGTAATACTCCTAGTCTCACCCTCTTGGGAGCCCAGTTTTGGTGATTAACCTCTCTGCATTCTCTTCTTATGGTCTCAACCTGTTTGTTCCAAGCCGTTCTTTTGCAGCCCACTCATTAACGTGTTTTCACACAGCTTTCTCTCCTCTTTTCCTATACCAAGCTTCAGTTCCTGTTGCTACCTGGAGGTTTGCAAAATTTTTAGGGATAGACAAATAAGAAAGTTCCTTCCTATTTCCTTTCTCTCTTTTTTACGTAGACTCGAGAAAAGGTAGATAAAATGGAAACACAGACACGGAGGGTATGTATTTGGTAGACCCAAAGAGCTTCTCTGGGGATTTTATGTAGTTGACAGTGACATTCTGAGTTAAGGACATATCGGGCTCTCCCATGCCAGTCCCATCATCTCCTTAAAGATGAAGCACATAAGAGTCACTCAGTAATGAAATGCAGCAGGGATACAGTGGGAAGCTTGTCATAGACAGGAAGGGAGGGAGCAAGGGAAAATCCTCTGGTGGGGTAATTGATTCATGGGTGCCATTTGTATGCAATTTGGGCACTTATACCTGTATTCTAGCACAGTGGACTGTAACATTTTTCTTAACTGAATCTTCTGTATTACCCTTCATTTAAAAGGTGGCTGTGTTTCCAGAAAAAGGAACCTCGAAGCTAAAACCCTTGGGGCGAACGGAAATATGGAGTTTTAGATCTAGTGCAGCAGCAGTGTCTTGCGTGCTTGGAGTTCTCTTGTCTCTTACCCTATCACCATCGCCTTTGGATCACAGGGTTTTTTCCATACTTTTCAGTTCTCAGATCTTTACTCCTTTTCTCTGTAAAAAAGGGTCAATTGAAGTCGACTGTAATACCAAATTTATACAGAAGATGTCGCTATTTAACTTGATTTACTGTGTAAATCGTTTACTACTGTGATTCGCTCTCATTGAAAGCTTCAGGTTTCATACAGTTGTTTCTTTTTGGGTTTTTTTTGCTATTAATTCTCTGTCTTTGAAACTCTAGGTTTTAAGTTAGTTAGAATAAGAGGTGTCCGAAATTTCCTTAAGATGAGAAGTAATATGCAAGAGTTTTTTGATACTGGTAGTCATACTTACGTATCTTACGTTTAGTTTGCAACACTGTATACTGTTGGCCCATTTGTGATTTTCAAAAATAACACTCCATAAAATACGGACACATATATAGAAGTGTATGACAAAATTAGAAGTACAGGCGCACCACGTTTTATTGCGCTTCACGTTTTTTTAAGTAATTTTTTTTAATATTTATTTTTTGGCTGTGTCAGGTCTTAGTTGTGGCATGCAGGATCTTTCACACTGCATGGGCTCTGTAGTTGTGGCACACGGGCTTAGTTGCCCTGCGGCATGTGGGAACTTAGCTCCCCAACCAGGGATCGAACTAGGTGTCCTCTGCATGGCAAGATGGATTCTTAACCACTGGACCACCAGGGGAGTCCCTATTGCACTTCACTTTATTGTGCTTTGCAGATACTGCATTTTTTATAAATTGAAGGTTTGTGGCAGTTTTGGGTCAAGCAAGTCTATTGATGCCATTTTTCCAGCAGCACTTGCTCTCTTTATGTCTCTGTGTCACATTTTGGTAATTCTCGCAATAGGTCAAACTTTTTCATTATTATTATATTTGTTATGGTGATCTGTGATTAGTGATCTTTGATGTTACCATTACAAAAAGATTAAGACTCACTGAAGGCTCACATGATGGTTAGCATTTTTTTTGTTTTTTGGTTTTTTTTGTTTTTGCGGTACGCGGGCCTCTCACTGTTGTGGCCTGTCCCGTTGCGGAGCACAGGCGCCGGGCGCACAGGCTCAGCGGCCATGGCTTACGGGCCCAACAGCTCCGCGGCATGTGGGATCTTCCCGGACCGGGGCACGAACCCGTGTCCCCTGCATCGGCAGGCGGACTCTCAACCACTGCGCCACCAGGGAAGCCCGATGGTTAGCATTTTAATTTTTTATCTATTTATTTATTTATTTGGGGTGGGGTGGGGTTTTACCATAGTTTCATGTTTTATTTTTAAAGAAACTGCTGAAATGTTTTCCAGAGTGGCTGTACCATTCTACATTCACATAAACAAAGTATAAGTGATCCAGTTTCTCTGCATCCTCCACAGTATTTGACGTCTCTGCATCCTCCACAGTATTTGACTATTTTATTTTATTTTTAAATTAATTTTTATTGGAGTATAGTTGATTTACAATGTTGCGTTAGTTTTTGCTGTACAACAAAGAGAATCAGTCCTACATATACATATATCCACTCTTTTTTAGATTCTTTTCCCATATAGGCTATTACAGAATATTGAGTAGAGTTCTTTGTGCCATACAGTAGGTCCTTATTAGTTATCTATTTTATATATAGTAGTGTGTGTATGTCAATCCCAATCTCCCAATTTATCCCCGCCCCTTTCCCCCTGGTAACCATGTTTGTTTTCTACATCTGTAACTCTATTTCTGTTTTGTAAGTAGGTTTGTTTGAACCATTTTTTTAGATTACACATATAAACAACAGCATTTTTTAGCAGTAAAGTATTTTTAAATTAAGGTATTGTACATTGTTTTTTTAGACATAATGCTGTTGCACACTTAATAGACTACAGTACAGTGCAAACATAACTTTTATGTCCACTGGGAAACCAAAAAATTCCTGTGACTTGCTGTATTGTGACACTCACTTTATTGTGATGATCTGCAACCAAACCCGAAATATCTGAGGTATGCCTATATATAAAAGTAGAAAGTCTTCTTATCCCTTCTCACTACTCAGAGGTAATTGCAGTTAGAAACTTTTTAAAAATGCTGAACAGAAATGGTTCCGTAGGCAACACATTGCTCTGTAACTTGGTGTTTTTAGTTACCATTGTTCATGTCAGTGTGTATAGATTATCAGATTCTTTTTTTTTTTTTTTTTTTTTTTTTTTTTGCGATACGCGGGCCTCTCATTGCCGTGGCGCCTCCCGCCGCGGAGCACAGGCTCCGGACACGCAGGCTTAGCGGCCACGGCTCACGGGCCCAGCCGCTCCACCGCACGCAGGATCCTCCCAGAGTGGGGCACGAACCCACGTCCCCTGCATCGGCAGGCGGACTCCCAACCACTGCGCCATCAGGGAAGCCCTATCAGATTCTTTTTAATAGCTCCACAGTATTACATTGTGTGGATGAACTTAATTTAAATAGCTCCCTGTTAATAAACATGCTGGTTGTCTCCAATTTTTGTTTTTTATAACAGTTGATACAGTGAACATCCTTGTATGTACCTTTGCACACTTGTGTTTTTGTAGCTTTGATTCCTGGAAGTGGGATTGCTGGGGCAAATGGCATGCGTGTTTACAATTTTAATAGGTATGGCTATATATTTTTCAAAGGACAGTGTACTGATTTATACTCTCACCACCAACAAGGGTGCTTGTTTCCTGTCACTCTTGCCAAAATATATATCATCAGACTTAAGTTTTGCCAGTGTGAATGAGTGAACAGTAGAATCATGTTGTTTATTTGTTTCTCAGATATCATTTTATATGTTATGACATTCTTTTCTGTGAATTACCTACTCGTGTTCATTCTCCATTTCTCTATTGGATTCTTATTGTTGGAGCCCAATGTATACTAGAAATACTCGTTACAGATCTTTTCTTTCAGTTTAGGTTCATGTCATGCCTAAGTTTTTACCTTTCTGAGAATGTGAAAATATTCTACGTTTTCTTCTGGTTTGCTTATGGCTTTATTTTTTACGTTTAGATTTTAATCCATCTGGAATTTATTTTTGTGTATGCTGTGAGGTAGGGATCATACTTTATTTTTTTCCCAAATGGATTACTAGTTGATGAAACACCATTTATTGAATAATTCATCTTTTTCCTACTGACTTGAAATACCATCTTTATCATATACTAAATCCTCATATATTTCTGGGTCTGTTTCTGGGCTCTATTCTGTTCCTTGATCTCTTTGTCTGTTACTGTGCTGGTACAGCACCATTGTAATTGCCACAGCTTTGGTATGGTTTGCTCTCTGGTAGGGCAAGTCTAAGCTGTTTCATTCACCTGCTCTTTCACTCCAGTTTTCTGTCTTGAATCCAGCACAGCAAATTATGATCATTATCACCACCAACTACAGTGGGTGTGGAGCATTCCCTTTTGAAACTCTTTTAAGGGTTTCTACTAGATTCTGTGATAGCATAAAACTGGGAGCCTAAGAGGTATGCTTTAAAGGACTACTGATCAGACCCGATTTCCCAGACTGTGCTGAAGATGACCTGGGCCTGAGCTAGACTTTTGAGGGAAATATCTTTGGAGTCAAGTGTGATATAGACGAGACCCTACAACTTGATTGACTCATGGGAATGGTCCAGGGCCAGAACCAGACACCTGTCATGCTAATAACTTCTTTCGTGGTTCAGAAATTACTGAGACTGAAGATGGGTGGCCTCTGTAATACTGCCTGCTCAAAAATGGGTGTACCCCATTTTTAGGACTCTTAGAAGCATCAAATCAGTAATGACCAATTAGAACTTCTTAATTTTTACTAATCTCTAGTTGAAAGTTACCTAGTCATTCATTTCTAGAGACATAATTCTTACAGTTTGTATCATTTAGACTATCATAATGCTATGACATTAGATAGCTAACTTCTTAAATCTTCTAGTTCGCGTTTGATAATTTGAAATGTGTGTGTATACGTGGAAAGATATACATATATATTTATCTTTTTTTTTTAACTAGAATGACCAGTCAACAGGTGACATAAAAGTAATTGGTGGAGATGATCTCTCAACTTTAACTGGAAAGGTATGTATCTTGAAGGGGAAGAAAAAAACATTCCATACCAAGTCAATTAGTAACACTGTGCTTTCAATCCATCACCAAGAGGCAGTTTAGATAGTTATTTATGCACTCAAACAAGGGTTATTTAACCCTTGGAAACAACCTAAGTTAGATATCTTTCTCTAGGTCATATAGCAAAGAGGCAGCAAAATCCAACATTAAACGTCAAGTCTGTGTTGCCAAGTACTGCTGGTATGCTTCTCTGGGAATCTAATTTGGGATCCTTCAAAGGAATATATGGGGGAAAAGACAGTCTTCTTTTTAAAAATAGACAGCACATAGTTTCTTAAAAGATAGAGAAACAGTATAATGTAGTGACTGAAAGTGTGGGTTCTAGAGCTGGAGAGCTTTGATTCAAAGCCTGGCTCAGTACCTCGTAGCTATGTGATCTTGGGCAGGTTATTTAACCTCTCGTCTCCCATATGATGCTACTGGCAGTCATCTCAGTGAGTTAAGAGGATTGAGTGATATAATGCATGTAGAGCTCTTAAAACAGTTTCTGGTAGTTAGAACACTTAGTATGTTATAACATACTGTTATTTTAAGGAATCCCAAAAAAGAGTTTAAAATACATCAAAATTCTTCCAGCATAGACATTTCGCTGAGATAATAGAGCTATTAAAATACCTGAATATTTACAATATTATTCTTCAGATACACTGAAATGATTTTTGAGTAACCAATGATAAATGATGGAATGCTTTTTTTTTGCAGCTGCCAGTTACTTTTTTGCTTATAGACACAGTGCCAGATATAAAGGCATAATCTCATAAAAGCTTCACAAGAATCCTCTTGAGGTAGATATTATCATCCCCATTTTACAGATCAGGAGACTAAGACTCAGCAAGGTTGAAAGACTTGTCCAAAGTCACACTGCCAGTTAAGTGGTAGAGCTTGAATTTAAATGCAGGTCTATCTGGCTCCAAAGCTCTTTTCTTCCTCTGGTTTTTAGATTTTAATGTTTATAGCTTACTTCACTGAGTATCTGTAAGGCGACTTTAACATGCAACACTTGTGTCAAATTCTATGGTCCCATATCAGGGTCGTGCCAAACTAATGTTGTCTTCCTCAACATCTTTTGAAAACTTCAAAGGAGAAATTATAATCTGTTGACTCTTTTCCCTTCCTGCCAGACCTATCCTCCTTCCCTTTCAGCGTGCTTTGCCCATATTTAGAAGTCATTTGAAGCCCTTACTCCTATAATCAGTTTTTAGTGCTGGAAGGGACCTAGCCTTCAAAGCTCTCTGTGATTCCATTTGACCTTGCCTTTCCCACCTAATGGCTCTGTCCCACTACATAGCTCTGTGATCTTAAAAGGTCTCTGCTTCTAAAATAACTTTCTTTTCATGATAGTCACAGTAAGCACATTTATTGTGGGAAAAAAACAAGATGCAGAAGTTGGGTGAAGTTGTTTCTTGGTGGTGAGATTATGGATTATTTAGACGTTCTATTTCAGTTTATCTCTGGCGGATACTGTGTGTGTGCAGATACATATATATATGAATAGTTTTCCCCTTTTTTCCAGTTATGGTTGAGAATATGGGCTTTGGACCCTGAAAACCCCTCTTCAAATCTATTCTCTACCACTTGACTATTTTTATGACTTTAGGCAAGTCATTTGACCTCTGAACCTCATATTTTTCATTTATTAAGTAAGGATGTAGCTATTTGATGTAAAATAAGCTCTCGGTAATGGTAGCAATTCTCATTCTTTTATTTTTTAAACATTAATGACATCATACTCTGGATACTATAATTTTGTGTGGCAAATATTTAATCTCTCAGCCTCATAGTAGTAAAAGTCTTTGATTATGATTTAGACAAGGTTTTGCAGCTACTTAGTATTATAGGCAAGACTAGAATCCAGTTTCTTTGTCTCATAATTCAGTGCTCTTTTCAAACTATAATTCCATCCCATGGTGCAAATTGCTGCATCAGTGAGCCAAAGTCACTGATGGGAAAATGTCCTTCAGATGTGCTAGCTGGGTTAGAGAAAATGCTGAGAAAGAACCACATGGTAGGTGGTGAAACAATTATTTGGTCCATTAATTGATTACAGTTGGCCCTTGAACAACATGGGTTTGACCTATGTGGGTCCACTTATATCCAAATTTTTTTCAATAAATCCTTACTACACGATCTGTGGCTGGTTGTATCTGTGAATACGGAGGAACTGTGGATATGGAGGGCTGACTGTAAAGTTATATGTGGATTTTCAACTGTGTGGAGGGTCAGTGTCCCTAGTCCCCTTGTTGTTCAAGCATCAACTGTATATTCAATTTTCCTAAAGATTTAGGTTACAATATCTTTTGAAAAGAGAGAAATTAGTTGTGATATGAGGAAAGGAGTAAATTGCATATGAACTATGGTAGTAATATAATGTACATTATAAAATGCATGCAGTTATAAAATTATAGATTACATAAGGTGAGGTTTAAAAAAAGTTCTTTTCTTTCAACCCAGTGGATCTTGTGTGCCCTACCTTGATAACCACTGACTTAGAAGAGTATATAGAACATTAAAATTCTGATGCTTGTAGGTATGTGATAGAGAAATGAGAACTACAAATAAGCAATATAACATGAATCTTCTTGTGACAATGATTATAACCAGTATGTGAAATGCTGCCTCATTCCCAGGAATAGATATAGGACTCTTCTCTACCTCGGAGGTAATTGTTAGATGGTATTTTCTCTAAGCGTTCTAACAGCTATAAAATTCTGAGAGGTAGAAATTGGGGTAAGGGTTTATGGTGGGAGGAAGCATTGGTATCTTTTAGTTTAGTCCAAGAATATGAACACATCCAGAAAATGCAGATGAATTTCAACCTACTGAGAAAATGCATTTTGAATTGGATTCCATATGGTAAGTTAAATGCATGATTTTGGAGTTATTGTACAAATTATAGTTTTGAATGTTAGAGTTGGAATACACATATTAGTTGAAGTCCCTCATTTTCCACATGGGAAACTGAGGCCCAGAGAAATTTCGTGACTTGCCCAAGATTAGACCTCCGTTTAAGTAATGAAAACTCTTAAAAAATGAACATATGGGTCAAATTTTATTTTTAAAAATTCCATTGCAGTGAAAATTTTATATTAAAGAGTTCCAAATCCCAACAGATGGCCCATTTGTTTAAATCAGAGTTCGATATAGTAAAGTAGCTTAAAGCAAGAATTGGATAAATCCTTAGAGTTTGTTATGATGTGACTTGAATTATAATTGGAAACACTGTCTGATTCATTGTACTGATTTTCATTTCTCTTTTTCTTCCAGAATGTCTTGATTGTTGAAGTAAGTTTTACATACTTTTAATATAGTGTTTATGATTTTCTAACTTGGTATGCACAGTCCTAAAGGTAACCCAGGGAAAGAAATTCCTTTTCATCAGTTTTAATGGTGGGCTTGTGTTATAAGGGAGTGAGATTGTTTTTTTTCTAAGAAATATTTAGTAATTTACTTTTACCGGATAGTGGAAACATTTTGGCATATTTCTTACCCCTCTCTTTTTGGCTTGAAATTTTTTTGTTCCTTTTAAAGTTACACATGTCATTCCCATCCATGCTTTTTATGCTTCTATTGCATATATATAACCATATACAAAATATATTTTTTGATAATTTATATAGTGCTACACTGTATATATTCTCTCTTGCAGCTTGTTATTCTCACTTAAAATTGGTTTTGAGGTTATTCATGTTGAAACATATAGAGTTAGTTGACCTTAAAATCCTTCATAGCATTTCAGTGTACAAATCAACCTATTTATTGCCCTACAAATAGGGAGTTTGCTTCCAATTTTTCTTACTACAACAGGGCTGCTAAGAGCATCCTTTTGCGTTGTCCTGTGTGCATGTGTGTGAGTTCCCTCTGGATACAGGCACTTAGAAGTGGAATGACTGGGTTTTCGAATTTGTACGTTTTCAATTTTACTATTGTTGCCAAATTACTCATCAAAGTACTTTATATTCCCACCGGTAGAATGAGTTCTTACTCTTTTATGTAAAATGGTGTAAGGCTTAAGAGCAACAGTAACCCCTGATTCATTTTTTGTTGTTACCAAGGTTTTTAGGAACTTTAGCTCATAGATTAAAAAATAAACAAATAACACTCTTTTCACAGGGTTTGTGTACATGAGTATCCCTGGGAACTGGTTGCTTTTTTTAAAATACAGATTCACTAATTCCACTTCAGATTGCTTCATTTTGTCTGCAGTAATGCCGCCTAACAAATTACCACAGACTAAGCCGCTTAAAACAACACACACTGATTATCTCAGTTTTCAGGTGTCAGGACTCGAATACAGGGTAGCCGGGTCCTCTGCCCCAGCTCTCATCAGGCTGAATCAAGGCTGGGGTTCCTATCTCACCTGTGACTCATGGTACTCTTCCAAATTCATTCAGGTTGTTGGCAGAACTGAGTTCCTGTGGTTGCAGGACTGAGGGCCCCATTTTCTTGCTAGGCTGTCCTCATGTCCTAGCACATGGCCCTCTCATATGACAGCTGACTTCTTCAAAACCAGCAGAATCTCTCTCCAGGCTGCTACAGCTGTCTTGTGTAACACAACCTACTGACAACCCCATCATTTCGCAAGTCCCACTCACACTCAGGGAGTGGGGGATGATTCTGAGTGTGTACACCAGGGGGCAGGAGTCCTGGGGGCCAACAGAATTCTGTCTACCACAGCCCAGAAATCTGCATTTTTCACAAATCCCCAGCCCTGATGTTTCTGATGACTTACAGCCCCACTTTGTGAACGCTGCTTTATACCATCTGTAGAGAATATTTTCATTGAAGAGCATTAGGGTTATGGTTTAAGAAATGTTTTCCCAATTAGAGATAGGTTTGTTTTGAATAATGTCTTACTTTTGACTAAATAGCTAAGATTCACTTTCATGTAAAGTAATTCTATATGGTAAAACTTTAATACTTTGGATACTTTTAAGATGGTATAAAGCAGTGTTTCTCGGTGTGGTCTCTTAACCACCTGCATCCGAGAGTTGGAGCATCCTGATCTTGAGTTTATAAAAAAAAATCTAATATCTTTTATAATGAAGGGCAGCACCACAACTCTCTAATAAAATATGTGTGTACATACTTGCATATATATACTTAAATTAGCTGTCATTGATCTCTTGGTGCCTATAAAATCCAGCCCTGAGGACTGGCATTCCTACTGCTTGCTGAGAGCCAGATGACTTACAGATTCCAGAATATCTCAGTATGAATTGTGAGAATCACTGCACCGAAAAAAAAATGGCATTATTCCAGTTATACATGGGATTTTGTTTTTTTGTGTTTATATGATGACTGAATTTAAAGGTACGATAGTTTTATTTACCATTTAAATGTCTTTTCTTTTTTTAAAGGATATAATTGACACTGGCAAAACAATGCAGACCTTGCTTTCCTTGGTCAAGCAGCATAATCCAAAGATGGTCAAGGTTGCAAGGTATGTAAATAACATTTTGACATAGGATACTTTCTTCATTTGAAAAAAGATTAATTGCTTCTTTGTAAGGGTAAATTTTCTTATCTCCAAAAAGTAATATAATCTCAAGTAAGACTCAGTAAGTGTCCTTTGTAAATAATTTGTCGTGTGTTAAAGCCTTTCAGTGCAGTCACCTTATTGCCCAATGTTATTACTCTTTGGTTTTTCCCCAATCTAATAATGATATCAAAGTTGTCCTGGGTAGCATGGCAGAGGATTTGGGGCCTCTTTGCAAAACTGAGACCAAGGATCCCAAAGACGGGTTAGGAGGTGGTAGGAAGGAGTGGGCCCTGGAGATCCTGAGCTCCTGGAATTGAGTGATGTAATGGTCCTGTGTGATGCATCTTGTTTTGTAGCCACGTTGAAAATGTACAATATCTGCTTCCTTTCTTCTAAGCCAGCCTCACTTCCTGGTCCTACCTGTGCTGTTTGGCTTATTAGTTCTACCTGTGTTTATCCCTAATTATAGTTTCACTCGCCAACGACTCAGAGGTAGACTATTATTCCCACTTCACAGATGGGGATACCAAGGCATAGGGAATTATCCAGAGGCACAGAGCTGGATCACTGTAGAGGTAAAATTTGAACCCAGGCAACCTGGCTCAGAGTTCATGCCTTACTATTTTTTTTGTCAGGTGACGTCCCTGGATGTTTTGGGGTTTTTTTTCCTTTTTTTTTTTTAATTTTTGACCAATCTGCAATTTTATGTAGGGGTCAGATAGTGATCTAACTTTTATTTCCTAAACGATTAACTGGTTTTTATAAACCCCTTTTAAAGGATCAAAGTATTTGTCGAACATCTTTGAATCAGAGTAAGCCTTCTACTGAGTCGTGTGTCAGCAGTTTGTCCTTTGGGGCTTTTCTGATAGCTGGTGCCAGTGTATCATCAGTGAGTTTTTACTTTAAATGGATTTGGGACAGGCATGATGAGAGTGTAGAAATGATGCATTCTAGGGCACTAAGCAGTTTCCTGCAGACCAATCAGTGCATTTGCTCATTTCTCTACATGCTTTCAGGGTTTTAAATGTCAACCTACTGTGGCATATACTCCTCCAGGTATTCTTGTGTGCCTCTTTCCTGGAGTATGCTGTGAAACTGAGATAGACTGCCTCATGAGAGAGATACTTCCTGTAGCTGGAGGTGTGAGGGTCATTAGTGATGGGGCTGTGGCCCAAGTGGGTTGTTTCTCAACCTTCTTTTCCTAATCTCTTCCTTGCCATTAAATTTAATATCACAGATATATTGTGTATCTATTTATGCAATGTATGTGTATCTGTGCTTTATACCTAAAAAGATTAAGTACAAAGCAGGGTTAAGAATGACTAGAAAGCTTTTTAACTTAAAAGTTAAATTAAAAATTAAAAAACCATTAACTGACAGGCATGTCAAGTGCTGCAGCCACTTTGGAAAACAGTTGGGCAGTTTCTTAAGAAACTAAACCTGTAACTGCCATACAACTCCAGCAGCTGCACTCTGGGCATTTCTCCCAGAGAAATGAGAACTTACATCCGCTCAAAAACCCATGTGTGAATGTTCATGGCAGCTTCATTTGCAATAGCCCCAAACTGGAAAGAGCCAAAATGTCCTTTGGTGGGTGACTGGTTAAACAAACTGTGGTCCACCCTACCATGGAATCCTACTCAGCACTAAAAAGGAACAAACTGCAGATGCACACGACCTGGAGGAACTCAA
Source organism: Delphinus delphis (assembly GCF_949987515.2). NCBI lineage: Eukaryota > Metazoa > Chordata > Mammalia > Artiodactyla > Delphinidae > Delphinus > Delphinus delphis. Next base: position 14,116,125 of record NC_082704.1, on the reverse strand, counting down.
CGGAACTGTGCCAATCTCAAAAGGGCAAATACTGTATGATCCCATTTATACAACCTTTTTTTTTTTTTTTTTTTTTTTTTTTTTGCGGTGCACGGGCCTCTCACCGCTGTGGCCTCTCCCGTTGCAGAGCACAGGCTCCAGATGCGCAGGCTCAGCGGCCATGGCTCACGGGCCCAGCCGCTCTGCGGCATGTGGGATCTTCCCGGACCAGGGCACGAACCCGTGTCCCCTGCATCGACAGGCAGACTCTCAACCACTGCGCCACCAGGGAAGCCCCTATACAACCTTCTTAAAGTGACAGAATGATAGAAATGGAGAACAGATTAGTGGTTGCCAGGGGTTAGGGCGTGGTGGGTGGCTGTGACTATAAATAAAGAGGTAGCAAGAGAAAGCCATGTGTGATGGAAAGTTCTGTATCCTGATTGTGGTGGTGGTTACACGAATCCACACGTGTGATACGATTGCGTAGAATTACACACATATAAATATGAGCACAGAAAGCTGATGAAATTTGGATAAGGTCAGTCCACCAATGTCCATGTCCTGGTTGTGGTAATCTACTACAGTTATGTGACATGTTCACTGGAGGAAACTGGAGAGAGGGCACACAGGCGCTCCCTGTGCTTTTTTCTTGGCTACTTCCTATGAATCTGCAATTATTTCAAAATAATTCATTGAGATCTATAGGAATATGAGGTGCCGAGTTCCCCTGAACTCTTAGTACAGCTTGCACTGAGTTTAATGATACCTTTTTTGGATTGTTCCTGAATGAGTTCAGGTAGATGGAAGGGGTTTTGCTGTGATTGGTTTGTTATTTTCTTTCTAAATGGAACCCGAGTCTAAGTGTGTCCTCTAATTACTGGAAGGAGAATCTCAAGGGACTTGCCTGGACTACGATCCCTTGGAGGATAAGGCTTAGGCCAGTGCTTCTCAACTTTGGCTGCACATTGGTATCATCTGAGAGTTTAAAAAGCAAAACATAACCTACATCTGTGTCCCATCCCCAGCGATTCTGATGTAATTGGTGAGGGGTATGGCCTGGGTATCTGAGTTTTATATAGTTTTTTAATGTTCCCACATGATTCCAATGTGCAGCGAAGGTTGAGAATTACTTTAGGTCCTTTCCAGTCCTTTTAATATACTTATCTAGGAAGTAATGAAATTTTGTTTTATTGGGACTGCCCTTATCATATGTAAAGGCTTTCAGAGCACCATTACAGGTTTTTTAATGGCTGAAAAATTTCAGCAGGCAGCACTTGGATTATGAAATTAGCTTTCGTTAGAGTTGACACATCCTACCTGCAGTTTCTGCTCTCAAAAACAAATACTAGCTCCTTTAGCATGCTACTTCTTTTTTAAGCTAACATTCCTCTTTGTAAGCTATTTACTAGAAGTCTTGAAAGGTGATGCTCACCTCTCCCACACCATTTGTGGCTTAGGGATTGTTTTCCAGGGATTTTGGACTGAAAGCCTTTACTTGTCATCTTTGCTCGTTGGCATTCCCCACCCGTTCATCCTCCCCAAGTAGCTGCCCTTTGATGGGCATGTGGGTAGTCAGGGGGCAGCTCTCAGAACAGTCCATCGTGTTCCAGGTGAAGATCAGTCGAGGGCCTCATCTATAGTGTGAACTCATTGCTGCCCCTGCCCAGGGAGCCCTGTGATTTAGCTCTCTCCATTTCAGAGTGTTTCTTTGGGTTTGTTAAAACTGACCATAGTATTCTAAACTGCAGATGAAACCGTGTTGCAAACCATGAATATTCTCTTTTGTAATGCCCTGCAGTGTCTCCGTGTGTCACATGTCACTTTTTATAATTAACAGCTTGCTGGTGAAAAGGACCCCGCGAAGTGTTGGATATAGACCAGACTGTAAGTGAAATACTTTGTCAATCATTTAACCAGCTTTAACCCAACAAGTTTTATATGAAATGGTTTAGAGTCACTTTAGAGAATGTTTGCACGTATTAGATTTGAAAGTGATGTTTTCTGTATCTAAATGATGTGATTCTTTTTAGTTGTTGGATTTGAAATTCCAGACAAGTTTGTTGTAGGATATGCCCTTGACTATAATGAATACTTCAGGGATTTGAATGTAAGTAATGCTTCTTTTCCTCATTCTCATTTTTCAGAACCCATATAAAAATTTATAAGAGGGAAGAATTGTTTTCTCTTTCCAGCACCTCATAATTTGAACAGACTGATGGTTCCCATTAGTCACATAAAGCTGTAGTCAAGTACAGACGTCCTTAAAGCTGTAACTTGGCCAGGCTAGGGTAACACATCTTGCTGGCTAAACAGTTGAACAGGTTTAATATACAGTAACTGTCCCATTATTATTTCAGATGATAGATGTGATCATAAGTAAGCGAGAAATGAACTAGTTTAAGTCTTTTAATTCACTCTCCTTCAAATACCCACCACCTCCTCTGGAAGCAGGAGTGCCGAGAACGCGTTTGTGAACGCGGGTGAGGAAGATGAGGAAGGCCGTTTGTTTTGTAAAAACCCCTGCAGCAGAATACTGTTCATAGAAGACATGCCAAGTACTGTTCTCGCCTTTCACTTCACAGTATACTTTTCTAATGTGAATCTCTGGATTTTTATTTTATAGCATGTTTGTGTCATTAGCGAAACTGGAAAAGCAAAATACAAAGCCTAAGATGAGAGTTCAAGTTGAGTTTGGAAACATCTGGAGTCCCCTTGAAGTCACCAGGAAAATTATCAGATGTTCTAGTTCTGTGGCCAGCTGCTTAGTAGAGCTTATTGCATGTATCTTCTAAGAATTTTATCCGTTCTGTATTTTAGAAAGGTCAGTTGCTGCATTCCCTAACTCTTTATTTGCACTATGAGCCTATAGAGTATCAGTTCCCTTTGGATGGATTGTTGTTTGATTTGTGAATGAAAAATCTCTTAAACCACACCACTAATGAATGAAAATATTGAAATTGTATCTGTAAGAAACATTGAAAGAGGAGAATATATTAGTTTTTTAATTGGTATTTTAATTTTTATATATTCAGGAAAGGACAGAAGTGATTGAATATTGTTAATTATACCACTGTGTGTTTAGAAAAGAAGCAGTCAGTTTCATATCAGTGACAGCATTTAGAGGTATTGTTATGTCGGATAAACCATATGTCCTGGAGTTATTTTAGTAGGTTTCAGTAGTATTAACTGTATTTTCCCGCTTGTTCAGATTATTTCTGGAGAATCTTTGTCAACAGTTCCTTTTAAATACAGGTCAATACGTTCTAAAAACCTACCACTTTTTGAAGTCTTCAATGTAAAAATCCTTAAAATAAAGGCTGTCTCTTTAAAAGAAACTATGCATACCTGTTATTTCTCTACAAATTAACCTAGTGTAGTTTTCTGTTGGTTGCCTTTTCCTTGTCTGTTAAATTTCAGTAGCTAGTTTAATTGTAATCTTTACCAAGCAGAGCAAATAATGATTATCTGGTAGAATGGGTTGGTGGAGCTAGTGAGATTCTTACCTACTTCAGAGACCTCAGATTTTAGACACATGATATATAGTTTATTACATTTTCTGATGCTAAAATAACATGGCTCTCTCTTGGAATTCTGTTAAATTGCTTCCATTGCAACCTCACCTGCAGTTCAACAGTTTTTCAGACATACACTGTTACCTTCTTTGGGTAGAGAATACTCTATCGACTAAAGAACAACAACAAAACCTTTTGTTTTCTGGGAGCAGGCAGAAAAGTTTTAAGCCAAAACTCTTCATTGCTTCTCTGCTCCAGGTAAGGTATGAACTAGTAACCTTGCAGGCCATCCAGCTATATTTATGCCTTACAAAGTCTGCTGTAATTCCCAGCAGCAAAACAGGGAACTTTAAATGATACTAAATAATAATTTGCTATAGTCCTAGAACTTCCTAGTTTACAAAAAGTTTTCCCTTTTGTTATCTCATTTGATCTTGGTGCCCTCTGAGGCTGAGGTGGGCGTTACCCCGTGTGAGTGTAGCATCCAGGGTAACTCCGCTTCCTCTCCTCAGCACGCCACCTCACTGGGCTCTCCCGGGCCACCCTACTCACCACTGCACCCCGCCTCCGACTGCGGACCCTCCTCACCCTCAGTTGCACTTACCACCTTCTCTTAGGTCGAACCGTATGAAATTACCATTTTTGTAGGTCAAAATAGTTGGCAGTTGGCAATTTTGAGTGGTATAATCTAATAACATGCAGTATAATTTACATTTGTATTTGTTGCTCACTGTTTGTCTCTTCTTTTCATGTCCTCTAGAATGTACGCTGCATATAAGGAGGGCAAGACTTGCTTCATTTCATTGTAGTATAGAGGGAAGGGAGGAGGGGCATGATAAGGGGAGGAGATTAAGAGGTTCAAGCTACTATGTATAAAATAAAGGAGGGCAAGAATTTTTATCTGTCTTGTTCACTGAGGTGTATACCTAGTGCCTCAAAGGTGGTAGCAGCTCAGATGATGGTTGTTGAATGAATGAATAGCTAAGAGTTCTGGGTTAGACTGTCCTGACCATTGCTTATTAGCTATGTGACACTGAGTTACTTAACTTTGGAACCTGTTTTCTCAACTGATTCATGGGGATAATGCTGTCTCCTTCACAGGCTTACTGTAAGGATTCATTATATGGGAGAGTACAGGTGCAACACGACAGCGGCCTGGGGCTTAGCAAGTGCTCCATAAACGTAAGTCGCTGCTGAGAAAAATGAATGTTTCGAGAAGATAGGTACATGGCTAGTAAGTGTCAGGGATTAAACCAAGATCGGTCTGATTGTTGGTACAATATCATGAAGAAGCTGAACTATTTCCCCTTCTGACTTGTGCAGACTCTTTAGTTTGTGGTTCTGTTTTAGCTGGTTGACAAACCCAGCAAGAAACCCAGGTAACAGCCAGGAAGGAAAGGCCTGCTGAAGCTCACACACTTTTAAGAATGTTGTGCAGACAGACTTGACTTAACCTGCTTTTGGGGCATACAGTTCTAACAATTTTATTTCTTTAACCAATTTTCAACAGATCAGATATAGTCCGTTTATAAGGTAGGGGAGGGGAGATACTGACAGGAATAGCAGTAATTTGTAGGGTAGCAGTCTGTCAAGGTGGAGGAAAAGTATTCAAAAGAAAAAAGCTGTAGCCTTCTGGGGCCGTGTAGTCATTGAGGATTGGCGCAAATGGTCATAAATGTCACACTCCAGTAATCCCTCAGGGCTGCTCTTTCATTACAACCCCTTAAAATAGGGATGTTCATAAGAAAGGAAAATGAAATTTCATTTGCTTGATTTTAGGAGCTAGGACAACGTGGACCCTGTTTTAGGAGTATTACCACCCAGGGGAATGTTGATGCTTAAAGAAGAAGCACACCTTAGCAACCTGGAACATTCATGTGTCAAACCCTTCATATGTTCCCATTTTGTGAATGCTTAGAATATTGTATGTATTATACCTGTAAATATAGTTAGGTCCCCATTTTAATTCCATGTATAAAAGATTTATAGATAACCTGGGCTACTGCCTTAATTCTTTAGCTTGGAAAGTTAATCAATTAATGTCCTTCCCTGCATTTGAGATCCTAGAAATACACTGAGCATCCGCTCTGTGCTAGGTGCTGGGGAAGATGGGCAAGGTTCCTGATTTCGTGAAGATTTCATTCTAGTTGGGGAAAGGGACAGTAAACAAAATAATTTCCAATAGTGGCAAGTTGTAAAGGACCTAAAACAGCAATGTGCTGGGGACTGGAGGATGAGGGGTAGGTGTCATATGTTAGATAAGGCGGCCAGGGAAGCTCATGGTTGAGCTGCGATTGAATGGGAGAGAAACCAGCCGCATGAAGCACTGGAGTAGAAAGTTCTCATGGTAGGAACAGCAAATGCAAAAGGCACTGAGATGGTGACAAGCCATCTGAGATGTTGGAGGGAGAGAAGGAAGGCCAGAGTGTCAGCCAGCAAGGAAAGGGGCAGGCCCTGAGACTGGAGAGGAAGGCCTGGGCCAGACCCTGGACCACCTACCTGGTAGGCGGTGACCAGGAGGGTGGATTTTCTGCATTCCACAGACGGAAGGAACTTCAGGGTTTTTAAGTAGAGAGTGATAAGGTTTTATTTGCATTTTTAAAGGTACAAGAACCTCTAGGACCTGTTCTGAAAGTGGGTGCAGAGGATTCAGGAATAAAACTGGCAAAGCCAGTATAATACCTACTATTTAATAGGTTTAACATGTGTCCGATGCTGTGCTACAGTGCTTTATATACATTATTTTTATCTATTGTAAGCACATTTCACAGAAGAGACAATCTCAGAGGTTCAGTTGCCAAATTCGTGGAGGGAAGGCTGCCGTGGACAAATTGGTCATCATTTCTTCCTTGGATTATGGCAATAGCAGCTTCCATTCTTGTCCCCCTTCCCCCTGACCGACACACACACAGTCTCTCAACGCAGCAGCCTAAGTGATCCTAATTAAAATATTAGGTTGACTCACTCTTGGGCTCAAATCCTTCTTGTGGCTCCCAGTTTCCGAGTAAAATCCAAACTCCTACAGGGGTGGATAATCTACTCTTCCCCACCTCGCTGCTCCAAGCACCTGGCTGCATCACAAGCATCCTTCACCAGAGTGCTCGGACACCGCTGCCCCATACTTCTGCGCTCGCCCCTCTTGGTCAGCCCCTGCACTGCAGTTTGGGTCATCTTTTTTTCATTCTTGTGTGTGTGTTTTGTTTTTACTTTCTTTCTTTGCATGATGATCTTTAAAAAAATATAAATCGGATTACAGTTGACCCTTGAATAACATGATGTTGACCTGCGCGGGCCACTTATACACAGATGTATTGAATATTACAATAAATACCCACAGCGCTACATGCTCTGCCGTGAGTTGAATCTGCGCACTTGGAACTAACAAGTTCTACACAGATTTTGGACTACTCCCCTGACCCCCGTGTTGTTCAAGGGTCAACTGTATATCACTTGCCTCCTTAACACTTGAAAACTCAAGCTGTCCTCAGGCCTGCAAGCCCATGTGTAAACTAGCCTCTGCCCGCTGGTCTAACTTCATTTATCCTCTGCCTCCTGTCTCAGTTCATTTCACACGTGGTGTTCCTTCCGCCTATCACTCAGTTCCCCCAGATCAGCCTGTCTGGCTCACGTGTCACCTTGGTGAACACTTCCCTGCTCTCCCTAACAGCCTCAAAGTCACTCTCCATTACATTACCTCTGTTTTAGTTTCCTTGTGGTCCTTAGCTCTGTCAGGTGGTCAGGCAGTCCCTAAATGGCAACTACTGCCACAGCTGCTAGGTTGGACTTGCAACTCTGCCATCAATTCAGGTGCAGAGGAAACAAAGCCCAAGGCTGATGCAGAGTTTATTACTTAGCAGCGTAGGCAAGATCAGCATTATGTCCACTTGTTGCATCCCCAGTCCCGCAGGATGATACCAAAACAGGGAGGACAGATGACACAAGTGGTGGATTGCCCTGTCGTGGAGGAGTCGGCTCCATACTCCAACTAAGTGACTGTATAGCCTGCAGCTGTACCCTCAGTGGGGCGGCAAGGTTGGAAGTCCCACGCCTTTTGAAAACCAAGGAGGCGGACCAGAAACTGCCTCATGGCAGCCGCCGCAAGATCGGGAGGTGGATGACCAATGGCCTCCCGACAGCTCCTCACGTGGCTGTTTACCATGTTCCTGGGAGGGTCACAGGGCGTTCGTCTGAGACTTGGGGCAGACTGCAGTTGACCTTGTCCTCATGGCCTATGTGGGGACGTCCATAGCAGAGCTGTTCCCTGACAAGCACCTGCCAAATGGAGCTTTTCCTTTATTTCTCTACTTATCAGCTGTCTCCCCTTAGTAGACCATCAGCTCCATGAGGGCAGGACTGGGACAGTCTCGTTCACTGCTATATCCCAGACACCTACGAGAATGCCTGGCAAATTACAGTGCTCGATAAGTATTTGTTGAATAAATGACAGAATGTTAAAAAGCAAATAAAATATTTAAAAATTGTATCTGAATTACCTAGAATGAGAAGCAAGACCTATTTTCAGGTTGAACAAAACAAACAAAAAACCCCAAAACCCTATTTATTATTAATCATTAATTGAATTATCACCATATGCAATGGAACCATACTAAGCACTTCTGAATCCTTATGATAACCCCTATGAGGTGAAGTGGATTTTTTTAATCATCCGAATTTTACATATGAAGAAATGCAAGCCTGGAGAGGTTGCATAATTTGCCCAGGATCACACAGCTAGAAGTGGCAGATGAGGAATTCGAACCCAGGCAATCTTATTCCAGAACCTGGCTCTTAGTTCTTTGGCACTTAACCTTGGCGCCCACCTCTTATGTGGAAACTAATACACCGGTAGCATAGAGGAAAATATTAAGCTCATTGAAGGTAATAATTCCAAATGACTTGTACATTAAAGAGCTTTTTCGAGGTCATAACTGATCTTTAAGAATGTAAACTGACTTCCTCTGGCACTGGGAAGCATTTTCAAAGATGATTACAGAGTTCCTCTAATGTGATCTTCAAGTTTTTCTGCCGGCTTATTTTATGATCCTGTGGGCAGCTTCAGACAAAATAACTTTCTGGCATGAAGGGTTGTGTGTGCTCTTTGCCATTTTTAAATGTGAATTTTATAGATACTTCACTTGAAAGAGTAATGATTTTTTAATTGTTTTTTCATTATTATTTGTAACTTCAAGCATTACCGATAAAAACTGCCAAATTAAGTTTCAAGTTTTCTCTTTATACAGCATGAGTGTGCTTCATAATGAGCTTCCCCGTTATGATTCATGACTGAAGTGACTTTCAAACTTGGTAGCTTTTCAGTAGAACTTCTTTTCCTAACATTTTTTTTTTTCTTTCATTATGACAGTATTTGAGAGCTTTGAACATAAATCTCAGGTTCATTTATATTGCACATGTTTCCCCCAGAACATTTGCCATGCATCTTCCCATTAGCCCCACCCCTTTTCAAGCACTTTACTATTTCCTGGCACCATAGGACACTACGGGTTCACCTTGGGTTTGCCCTGCCCCGCTCTGGAATCAGCCATTACTTCAAGGATTCCTTTATTGGACAATGGTGTTAGAAACAAAGATCTGAGTGCTAGGTGTGCTTATGACTGTTGGTGTGTCTTTGCTTCTAGGTCCTCCCAGTGGACAGAGCTAGGAAATATAAGCATGCATACTAACCCGTGTACACACACATCTATATCTACTTCTGTATCTGGGCTAGAATGAATCCTGTGGTATGGATGAGAGTGGAGACATCCGTATGTTTATTTCCATAAGGCTATTGTCTCCATTCTCATCCCCACCACAGGAATCCCCTAGCCTTCCCCTTTTCCTTATTCTTAAACATTTTTTCTTTGACAGTGAGAATGTGGCTTGATTCACTAGTTTGTTTGACCCTAGTATCATAAAGTAGTTACATATGTCTGTAACAGATTTATTAACTAGAGTCCAGTATTTGTGGACAGATCTTTGTCGTAAGCCTTATAGTAGCCAATCAAAATGCTGTTTTCCAAAATTACTTTGTGTTATTCACCTGTAAAGCAATTTGATTCATTTGTTAGTGTTTATATTTCATGTAGGCCCCTGGCTCCCATATCCTAGTTGTAATTACTTATTATGGCGAAACATAATGAGAGTCAGAGCTATACAAAAAAGTCTGCTCAGAGAGAGATTGTTCCCTCCTCATTCCTGCTGTCCTGTCCCCGTTACCCCTACTTTCCACTGCTTTTCCCTCCCACCCTGTGAGGGTCATCCTCCTTGTTGTTAATGGCAGTTGCATGTTTACCGAGCGCTTACTACATGTAGGCACTTTTCACGCATTGCTTCATTCCCCCTGAGGTAGTAGGTACTCTTATTCCCCCCATTTTCTTAGATGAGGGAGCTGAGCCCCCAGAGAGTGGAAGGAACTTGTCCAAGGTGACTTATCTGGAACATAACCAGTATGAAACAGGGATCTGTCTGACACCAGGGCTGGTGTCCAGACCACCCCTTCCTTCCTTCCTTCCTTCCTTCCTTCCTTCCTTCCTTCCTTCCTTCCTTCCTTCCTTCCTTCCTCCCTCCCTCCCTCCCTCCCTCCCTCCTTCCCTCCCTCCCTTCCTTCCTCCCTCCCTCCCTCCCTGCCACACAGCTTGTGGGATCTTACCTCCCTGACCAGGGATCGAACCTGCACCCCCTGCATTGGAAGTGTGGAGTCTTAATCACTGGACCACCAGGGAGGTCTCCAAACCACCCCTTTCTTAAAATTGTCTGGTCCCTCCTCAGTGTGGGTCTTCCTGAAGCTCATCACTTCCGAAGTCGCCTTTCTGAAGACATTCCGTTAATGATTGCAACCCTTGCTCTAGTTGGTCAGGTGTGGTTAAACAAGGTCCACAAGGGGCCACCTGGCCTTTGGTTGGAACTTAGGGGAAGATGCTGCCTTCAGTTGAATCTGCCCTCCCCTTTTTCAAAATGTGTTTACATACGTTACTTGTAAATTTGGAGACACAACAATTTCTTTAAAAGGTCACTAAGCCTTCATAGATAACAACTGTCTGGGGTCACATAGGTTAAAGGAGCAACCACATTCCGCATTGTTGCTGTTCAACTCAGTACAGTAAGTCCCCTACATACAAATAAGTTCTGTTCCAAGAGCAGGTTCGTAAGTCCAATTTGTTCCCAAGTCCAACAGAGTTAGCCTAGGTACCCAACTAACACAATCGGCTATATGGTACTGTACTGTAATAGGTTTATAATGCTTTTCATGCAAATAATACATAAAAAACAAACAAAAAATTTAAAAAACATTTTAAATCTTACAGTACCTTGAAAAGTACAGTAGTTCAGTACAGCAGCTGGCGCCTCTTAGCAGTACCAGCTACATCACCGCTGCTTTTATCCTTGCTTCCAGACATCCTGGGCTTGAAATAAAGACACTGTACTACTGTACTCTATACAGTACTGTACAGTAAAGTACGCAAAATCACAGCCACTTGTAGAGGATGCATGCGCGTGACAGTGTACACCAGACACGTGAAATAACTTACGTGATTGGACATGCGAATGCATGTTCGCATCTTTGAAAGTTTGCAACTTGAAGGTTCGTATGTAGGGGACTTAGTGTAGATTATTATGGGGCCTTCCTGTGTCTCAGGCTCTGTGCTAGGTGCTTTGGGGATAGAGGTGAATGCAAATTGTCCCCCCGCCTTGAGGGGCTTAAAGTCTAGTAGGGGAGAGGGATCAAGTATACAAGCAATTCTAATGCAAGGCAAGTCTTCGTTCAGTGCTAGAAGAGGGGGCACACCTGATGCGAGGAAATTCAAAGAGGAAACTCAGAACGGGGAGGGGGAGGCAGGAGGGCATTCTGGGGGAAGCTTCAGGGAGAAGCGATATTTGAAATGGGGCTTGGGAGAATGAGAAAGCTTTGGACAGGTAGATATAGAGGAAAGAAGGCTGGGGGAAAAGGTTTCAGACAAAAGGTCTACTTGGGTAGAGGCGTAGGGAAAAAAATTGCAGGGGAGTGTGGGAAATGGTGAGTAGTCTATTTTGGTTGCAGCAGAGAGGAAGCCAGACTGGAGTCATCTTAATGGCTTTTGTATCAGTTAGCGTGTTCTAGGCTTCCAGTCATATTGCCTAGATCAAACTGGCTTAAACAATAAGGTTTATTGGCTACATAACTGGGAAGTCCAGAGGTAGCTCAGGCCTGACCAGTTTGATCCACTGCTCCACTAGGATGCCAAGAACCCATGGGGTTTCCACTGGTCTACTCTGCTGTCCGTAGTGCCAGCTTCATCCTAAGTCCGGGCCTTCTTGTGGTCAGGAGAGGGGCTGCCAACAGTCATCTGAGTGCAGGCTTCCTCAAGAAAGGCTTTCTGTGCAACTCTCTTAAAAGCTGTGAAAAATCTCTCAAGTCTCACTAGCCAGAATGGGCTCAAATGTCCCATTTCTTAACCGGTAACTGGAAATTGGGGGTGGGATTGCCTTTTGCCCAATCAAGCCCACTTTTAGAGCTAAGATTATAGTTCATTTCCCTTGGAATATGTTGAACAAGATCAAGATTCAATGAAACAGGAAGAAGTCTGAAATTGGTGCTGGGGAGGCAACCAAAACCTCTGTGGTCTCAAGTGCCAAGAAAGTGGAGTATTGTGCTTGTTAAGTGAAAAATTGGAGAACGTGGAAAAGTTTCTAGGTTTGACAAGCCAAAAATATTCCTGTATTTCATTCAGTCTAAGATGCTATCAGTTGTTTGTCTACAGGATAAACAACCTGGTTTCTTTAACAAATACGTTGCAAGGAAAAAAGACATGAAGGAGAAATCTATAGATAAAGAGACTTAAAGAAATATTAATCAGGGAGACTTCCCTGGTGGCGCAGTGGTTAAGAATCTGCCTGCCAACGCAGGGGACACGGGTTCGATCCTTGGTCCAGGAAGATCCCACATGCCGCGGAGCAACTAAGCCCGTGTGCCACAACTACGGAGCCCGCACACCACAACTAGAGAGCCTAGAGCCCGTGCTCTGCAACAAGAGAAGCCACTGCAGTGAGAAGCCCACACACTGCAGCAAAGAGTAGCCCCCACTCGCCACAACTAGAGAAAGCACACGCGCAGCAACGAAGACCCAATTCAGCCAAAAATAAATAAAATAAATAAATTTATAAAAAAAAAAGAAATATCAACCAGGGATTCCCTGGTGGTCAAGTGGTTAGGACTCGGCGCTTTCACTGCCAAGGGCTTGGGTTCAATCTCTGGTCGGAGAACTAAGATCCCGCAAGCTGTGCAGCGCAGCCAAGAAAAAAGAAAAAGACTGGTAAAAAAATATATATATATCAATCAATAGTGATGTATGGACCTTATTTGGATCCCAATTCAAGTAAACAAACTTTAAAATACACACACATTTTATGACACTTATGAGACAATTGGAAATTGGAACAGACTTGAATATACATTGATATCAAGGAATTGTTGTGGTTTTTAAAATATGGAATAATATATTGTGGTTATGTGTTTTAAAAAGAGTCCTGTCTTTTAGAAATACATATTCAGTTATTCATGGATGGAAATGGCTTGATTGGAGTCGGGGGAAATAGGTGGGGTGTGGCAGCAAGATTGGCCATGAGCGCATAATCACTGAAGCTGGATGATCGGTCTGTGTGGAGTTCATGATCCTACTGTACCTTTTTATACGTTTGAAAATTTCCATAATAAAAGGGAGATTGGGATTGACATATATACACTCATATGTACAAAATAGATAACTAATAAGAACCTGCTGTATAAAAAATAAAATAAATCAAGGCAAAAAAAAAGAAAGGAGGTAAAACAAGGTATCAGGATAAGCCTAATTGAGAAGGTGACATTTGCTGTGGAATGCTCCACATGTACAGGGCCCCTGCCACCGCCTGGCATTAAAAATACTAAAAACATACTGTTTAGGGGCTGTTGTGATAAAATAAAGATGGCCAAAAATTCTTTTCTAATCCTTCTATTAAGAGGCAGAGAAAATTCCCCTCCCCTTGAATCTGGGCTGGCCTTGGAGACTTGCTTGAGCAGTAGACTACAGCAGAAGTGACATTCCAGACTTCTACACAAAGTCATAAGAAGTCTTATAGCTTTGTTTGGCTTGCTTGGAACACTGAAAGTCCTGAGCTACCCTAGGAGAAGTCTGACTACCCAGAGTCAGTTATTCAGGAGGCTAGACTCCAGTAAACAGTCCCAGCTGAACCCAGCCTTCTACCCATCCATCCCCACCAAGGCTCCAAACTTATGCGGAGCCCATGTGGACCTTCCAGCCCAGCCCATCTGCTCTGTGAAATAAAGAATCTCCTAGCTGAACCCTGCCTGAATTCCTGACCCATAGAATCATGAGATACAATTAAATGCTTGCTGCTTTAAGTCACTGAATTCTGAGATAGTTTTTCAGGCAGCAAGAGGTGGCCAGAATAGAGCTGTATACATATGTGACAAGCTGTTTAAGCAGGGAATAACAAATACAAAAGTCAGGATAGTGTTTCTTGGGGGTGGGTGGGGGGGGGAGATGCAGGTAGGAAGAGGTAGGGGGATGGGGGGATGACATGGGGATGGACACAGGTGGATTCAAAGGTATCCACAGGACCTAGTTCTGAGATTGGGTATTGTAGTGGGTTCTCAAGTGTGCATTTTAATTTTATATGCACATTACACACATAATATTGTAGGTACCGAATATTACATGATAAAAGAATTTTATAAAAGGTCTCAAGCAAGAATGGGAAAATACTAAAATTTATTAAAACTGAGTGGTGGGTACATGGGCAGCTGCATTATGATTCTCTATACATCTGAAATCTCTTACGATAATATTTTGAACTTAATAGGATTTCTACAAGGACAAAAAACACATAATATGTATATACATAAGTGTAGAGAAAGATGCATGAAAAGATGAGTTCCCCAAGTTTTAATGATTATTACCTCAGGGAAGTTCTTGCACTTTTTTTTATTGTGGTAATATATACACAACCTAAAATGTACCATGATAACCATGTTTAAGTGTAGAATTCAGTGGCATGAAGCACATTCACATTGTCGTGCAACCATCACCATCCATCTCCAGGACTTTTTCATCTTCCAAAACTGAAACTCTGTACCCATTAAACAATAATTCCCCAGTCTCTCCTCCCCCCAGCCCCTGGCAGCCAGCATTTTACTTTCTGTCTCTATGAATTTGACTCCTCTAGATAGTTCATATAAGTGGAATCGTACAGTATTTGTCCTTTTGAGATTCGCTTATTTCTGTTAGCATAATGTCTGCAAGGTTCATCCATGTAGCATGTGTCAGTATTTCCTTTTTAAGGCTGAATAATATTCCATTGCATGTATATATAACCTTTTGTTTATCCATTGATGGACATTTGGTGCCATGGACTGAATTGTGTCCCCCCAAAATCCATAACCCCTAATGTGACCGTATTTGAGATAGGGCTTGGAAGTGGTAATGAAGTTAATAAAGTCATAAGGATGGGGCCCTAGTCCAAGATACCAAGAATGCAAAAAGGCTATGTGAGGACACAGCAAGAAGGCGGCCATCTATAAGCCAAGGAGAGAGGTCTCAGGAGACACCAACCCTGTTGGCAGCTTGATCTTAGACTTCCAGCCTCCAAAATGGAGAAAATTAATTTCTGTTATTTAAGTTACCCAGTCTGTAGTATTTTGTTATGGCAGCCCTAGCAAATTAGTACACTTGGGTTTGCTTTTACATTTTGGCTATTGTGAATAAGGCTTCTATGAACATGGGTATACAAATATCTGTTTGTGTCTGCTTTCAATTCTTTTGGGTATATATTCAGAAGTGGAATTGCTGTTTACTGGATATTCTGTTAACTTTTTTGAAGAACTGCCATACTGCTTTACACAGTGACTCCAACATTTTACATTCCCACCAACAATGCACAAGGGTTCCAATCTTTCCACATCCTTGTCAACACTTATTATTGTCTGTTTTCTTGATAATGGCCATCCTCATGGGTATGAAGTAGCATCACATTGTGGTTTTATTTGCATTTCCCTAATGATTAGTGATGTTGAGCATCTTTTCATCTGCTTATTAGCTATTTGTATATCTTCTTTGGAGAAATGTCTATTCAAGTCCTTTGCCCATTTTTAAATCAGGTTGTTTGTTTGGTTTTTGAACTTTTATGTATATATCTAAATGTATATAATCAGGAAAAATGAAACTTTTTATTGTAGCTAAAATAGAGGAAGAAGAAAATAATTTTTAAATGAAGCTAGTGCTCTGTGACTTTTTTCCTCTTTTCAATTATTTTTCAATCATTCTGATTACATCAAGAAGAAAACCTCAATCTGTGCTCCTATGGTTTTTAATGCTGATTTTTTAAAATGTGGAAATTAGGGGGGATGGGGTGGGAGGAATTGGGAGATTGGGATTGACACATATACACTATTGATACTATGTATAAAATAGATAACTAATGAGAACATACCGTATAGCAGTGGTCCCCAACCTTTTTGGCACCAGGGACCGGTTTCGTGGAAGACAATTTTTCCATGGACCGGGGCGGGGGTGGTGGTGGTGGGGGGGATGGGGGCGGGGGGAATGGTTTCAGGCTGATTCAAGAACATTACATTTTTTTAAACATCTTTATTGGAGTACAATTGCTTTACAATGGTGTGTTAGTTTCTGCTTTATAACAAAGTGAATCAGCTATACATATACATATATCCCTGTATCCCCTCCCTCTTGCATCTCCCTCCCACCTTCCCTATCCCACCCCTCTAGGTGGTCACAAAGCACCGAGCTGATCTCCCTGCAAGCACATTACATTTATTGTGCACTTTATTTCTATTATTATTACATTGCAATATATAATGAAATAATTATACAACTCACCATAATGCTGAAGGGAGGTGGAGCTCAGGTGGTAATGTGAGCGACGGGAAGCAGCTGCAAATACAGATGAAACTTCGCTCGCTCCCCCCCACCCCCGCTGCCCACCTCCTGCTGGGCCGCTCACCTCCTGCTGTGCAGCCTGGTTTCTAACAGGACACGTTCCTGCCAGTCCTCGGGCCCCAGAGTTAGGGACCCCTGCTGTATAGCACAGGGAACTCTACTTAACTCTACTTAATGTGCTGTGTGATGTAAATGGGAAGGAAATCCAAAAAGAGGGGATATATGTATACGTATAACTGATTCACTTTGCTGTACAGCAGAAACTAATAACATTGTAAAACAACTATACACCAATAAAAATTCATTTTAAAAAATGTGGAAATTAGGGAAAAGTAGGACATATCCAAACACAGTCGTAAGTGCATAGTATTTTTTTTATCCTAATGACCATGACATTTTTTTCCTTAGCTTTGTGTGTCATACACATTTCCAGGCTATTGCTTATGAAAATCAACATGTGTCTACAGTCAGAATTAGATTTCTGTGCTCACCTCCACTTCCTCCATACCCATGGAGTCCGAGCAACGTTCTTAACCT